>NW_006159920.1:1012797-1033372 GCF_000334495.1 Tupaia belangeri chinensis
GGGGTCATGAGTCAGGATTAACAAATAATTGCAGCCCCAGCCATGGTGGCACAGGCAGAGCGGCTGCTGCATGGTGGCTGAGGCTACCTGGGAGGCCCAGCTTTTGCTCCTGGCGCCCTAAGCAGGCCAGGCTGGTGGTGTGCACCTGTGGTCCTAGCTGACTGGGAGGCTGGGCAGGAAGGAGAGGGATGTGGTGAGACCCTGTCAACAAATCCTTCTATCAGATCAGCCGGTAGTGCCGTGGTTAAGTGTGTACACGTGGACCAGATCCCTCATGGCTGGCTGAGGTCTGAGTGCCGGCCCACTGACCTGGAAAACACATTGGGTTTATGCGCACACATGTCCAAAATCCTGATGGGATGGGGAAATGGAGAAGGGTTGTGGTGTGACCATGCCCCATTAGGGGGGGTGCTCTCTCTCTCTCACGAGTACACATGCCCTCTGGCACTAAAAAAATCTCTCTTTCTTTACCTACTCATTCTCTCTCATTAAAAAATAAATGAAAAAGCAAAAAATATCTGTAGTTCAGACAATCACTATTTTAATTGTCAGAAGGCAATGCACTCGCCAGAGAAAGAGCAGTGGGGGTGGAGAACACTCACTAAAAGGGCATGGTCACTCCACAATTTCTTCTCTATTTCTGCTTCCTGTTGGGATTTTGGGCATACGCACACATGTGCCCGGCATGTTTTTGAATCCCCTGGGCTGGGATTCGAATTGCAGTTGGCCATGTGGAATCTGGCTTCCTTAACCAGTAGGCTATAACCGTTGCAGCTTCAGCGGTGGTGGTGATGGCGTGACGGGAACTGCATCTGACTGGGTTTACCATGTGCCCGGCACTGTGCTAGGCCCTTTACATGACTTATTTAATGCCCGTCACAACCTCTTGAGCTAAGAAGAATTATACCCATTTTACAGATGAGGAAACCTGGGCTCACAGGTGATATAATTTGTGGAAAGGCTTGGCACAGCTGGGATCTGAAACTAGGTCTGTCTGATGCTAAGGCTGAGCCATTTTCACGGTGGGCAGCCGGACCTGTCTCGACTGTGTACAAGCTGCCTTTTCGTGACAGCAGCTCTGCTGTCCCCAATGTGTATTCTTTTATGAAAATATTGCTCGTGGAAAGGTCAGAGTTCGGTTGGTACACATCAACCTGGCCTCATCCCTTCTTCACATGCTAGAATTCTTCTGTTGGAACATTGTCACGAAACTGATACCTGAATTCCCTGAGTGTTCCCTACTCTCTGGAATCCTGGTTCCTCTGCCAGAACCGCCAGACTGCCCGTGACCCAGCTCCGCAGGGTGAACCACTGGACAGAAGGCCCCCAGGGCTGACTCCAGTGCTTAGGGCTAATGGTGTCCACACTGATCACCCAGAGCTGGGCCTCGAGGCTGCTGAGTACTTAGAGCATCTCCACTGGAGGAAGGGGGTTTCCTGCTGGCCTTGCACCACGGACTGAGCGAAACCTGGCCCTTGGCCATTCAGCCGCTGGTGAAGGAGGCTGAGCCCTGTCTGTTCCTGGTTCCTGGGTGCTTCCCCCCTACATTGACACGGTGGCTGGGAGGGCTATACCACTGGCCTCCTTGGCACCTTACGAGGTATATTTTCCTTCTTGATTAGAAGTTTTCTTGGCTGCTCTTCTAAGTTACTCCAAATATTTCTCCTGCCTTCTGGTCAGTACATTAGCAGGGCGTGAAGAGAAATTTATTTTCCATCATTCCCATAGCAACTGGCTCCTCCAGAATCTGTTTTTGGTATCACTGATGGTATATAGGGGCTACTTCCTTTGCGGTTAAAAATTCAAACTGAAACCAGACCATAAACCTTCAGAATGAATTTAGCAGAATGATTTTAATTCTTAAAAAGAAAAAAAAATAGAAAAGACATATATTATATAGACATTTGAAAAAAGACTGGAAGGAACTATGCCTAAGTGTTAACAGTGGCTGTCTTTCTGTTGAGATTGTGCATGACTATACTGTCTTATTTCTACTTTTCTTTCAATTGAATAGTGCTACTTTTTGTTTTTAATTAATGGACTAATTTTTAGAGAATTTTTAGGTTGATAGAAAATTGAGCAGCAGTGTGAGCGACATGTAAGGACTTCTCTGAAAGAGCTGGGTGTGCCGGCCTGTGTCTGTGGTCCCAACTACTTCGGAGACTGAGACAGGAGGATCGTGACAGAGTGACTCTGTCTAAAAAAAAAGAACCAAACCAGTAGCCAAAAACACCACACACACAAACCACACACACACACACACACACACACACACACACACACACACGCAAAGAGGTGGTGCAAGCAGAAGGGTGCTCTGTGCAAGGCTGGGGCCGCATGGGAGGCTTGTTCAGATCCCACGCCAACATGGACAGGGCGCGCACAGCGGCGTATTCCTGAGGTCCCAGCTACCTGGGAGGCCAGGGCGGGGGACTGCAATGGTGAAACCCTATTAAGAATACAAAACGGGGGGCCAGCAGGTGGCGTGGTGGTTAAGGTGCTAGACATTCCCACATGGCCGACCGTGGTTCAAGTCCTGGACCTGGTGGCTTGCTTTCTCACTTTCCCTCTCTCTCTCTCTCTCTCTCTCTCTGGCTGATCAAACTGGAAAATAATAATAATAAATAAAGTTAAATAAATAATTATAAAAAAAAGAATACAAAGCGACTAATTTCTTCTTCCATTTTTGTCTTTGCTCTCATTTTTTTTCTTTTTTTGGAGAGGTTTTTGCTATAGGGCACATGTGCTCGCCAGACAGAGAGAGAGAGACACAGAGACAGAAAGCGAGAAGTCACCCCCCCAGGGGGGATGGCCACGCCACAATCCCTTCTCCTCCATTCTCCTCTCGGGATCTTGGGCATGCACGCACATGTGCCTGGTGTGAGTTTTAAGCCACCGGGTCCGGGACGCGAACCACGGTCGACTATGTGGGAGTCCAGCGACATAGCCATTACGCTAACTGCTGGTTCCCACCACTGATCTTTTTACGGTCTCCATAGTTTTCCTTTTTCCAGAATGTCATACAGTTGGCATCGTGTAGTAGGTAGCCTCTCGAGACTGGCTTCTTTCACTTAGTGACGTGCACTTAAGCTTCCTCCACATCGTTTCGTGGTCTAACAGCCCAGTCTTTTTTACCCGCTGTCTGGATGTACCACAGTCTGTTTATCCATTATCTGCTGGAAGACATCTTGGTTGTTTCCCATTTCTGGCAATCATGAATAAAACTGCTATCAATATCTATGTTTAGGTTCAACTCATTTGGGTAAATACCTGGGCGCATGATTGCGGTATCATATAGTAAGGTTATGTTTACCTTGGGCACACATACACGCACGCCCGGCATGAGTTTAAGTCACCAGGACTTGAACCGTGGTCGACTACATGGGAGTCCAGCGACATAGACATTATGCCAACTGCTGGTCCCTGAATTTGGGCTTTTCCTGTGGCATCAGTGTTGTGCCGTGGCACCCTACTGCAAATGCCATGGTGACTGGGCCACAGGCCCACTGTCTTCTAAAGTGGCTGTACCATTTTTCATTTTCACCAGCCACAAATGGGAGCTCCTGTTGCTCCACGTTCTTGTCAGCATTTGGTATTGTCAGGTGTTTTCCTTGTTGTTGTTGTCAATTTTAGTCATTCTAATGGGTGCACAAAAGTACTTTATAGTTGTTTTAATTTGTATTTCCCTAATGATATATACTGAGCCTGTCTTCCTATGCTTATTTGCCGTCTGCTCTTTAGTGAAGTGTAGGTCCAGATCTTTTGGCCTTTTAAAAATTGGGTTATTTGTTTTCTTACTGTTGAGTTTTAAGACTTCTTTGTGTATTTTGGACATAAGCCCATTATTAGCTATTTGTTTTGCAGATATTTCTCCCAGTCTGTGGTTTGTCTTTTCATTCTATCTTTTCAGAACAGAAGTTTTTAATTATAATGAAATCTAACATCAATCTTTTCTTTCATGGATCATGCTTTGGTTGTTATACCTGAAGACTCATTACCCACCCGAAGGCCATCTAGGTCTTTTCCTATGTTATTGTCGAAGAGTTCAGTGTTACACCTTTAGGTCTATGACCTAATGTGAGTTATTTTGGTAAGAGGTATGAGTGTCTTTATCATTATTATAATTATTTTTGTATATGTATATCTATTCATTCCAGGACAATATTTTTTAAATAATTATTTTACTTAAACTTATTTATTTTTAATTTGACAAGAGAGAGAGAGAGAGAAAGAGAGAGAGAAAGTGAGAAAGCAAACCTCCAGGTCCAGGACTCGAACCACGTTTGGCCATGTGAGAGTCTAGCGCCCTTAACCACCATGCCACCTACCAGCCCCCAGCACAATATTTTTTAAGGTTTTGTTTGCTTGTTTGTTTTTGCCTTAGGACATGTACATTCACCAGAGGGAGACAGAGAGAGGGAAAGTGAGAAGTCACGCCCCCACCCCCCGAGATTGCCATATCACAATCCCTTCTCCTCCTGAGCTTTTGGGCACACACGCACATGCATGAGGTGTGATTTTTAAGCCACCAGGTCTGGGACTTGAACCATGAAATTGCCAACGTGGGAGTTTAGCACTTTAACAGCTGTGCTACCAGCTGGTCCCACCAGCACAGTTTGTTAAAAAGACTACCCTGTCTCCTTTGAATTATTGTGTGAGTTTGTTAAAGATCAATCGACTCTATTTGTGTGGGTCTATTTCTGAGCTCTACATACTGTTCCGTTGATATATTTGTCTGTCCTTTTTCTCAGTACCATACAGGCTTGATTATTATGGCCTTACAATAAATCCGGAAGTTGCTTAGTGTCTACTTTCTAACTTTGTCCATTTTCACTTTTACTTTTAAATAAAAAAAAGTTAAATGCACTTAAACCTAACATTATTTCTTTCTCTTTCTTTAAATATAAAAAATGATCAATTTTTTTGAGATTTTTTTTTTTGTTTTTGTTTGTTTGTTTGTTTTTTGCTATAGGGCATGTGCACTTGCCAGAAGGACAGAGAGAGACAGAGAGACAGAAAGCGAGAAATCACCCCCCAGGGGGGATGGCCACGCCGCAATCCCTTCTCCTCTATTCTCCTCTCAGGATCTTGGGCATGCACACACACGTGCCCGGCGTTGAGTTTAAGTCACCAGGTCCAGGACTTGAACCGTGGTCGACTACATGGGATTTCAGCGACATAGCCATTACGCTAACTGCTGGTCCCCAAAAATGATCAATCTTGAAAAAAACCTATATCTGTCTTGAAATTTACAAGGTAACGAGTGAAAAATGAAAGTTCTTTTCTTCACTCAGTTTCCCTCCCTTCAGATGGGGATCGGTATATGTTTTAATTATCTATTGATGTCTAACACACTACCCTCCAAACTTAGTGGCATACAACAACAATAAACACTTACTATCTCTGACTTTTTTCTGGGTCCAGGAGTTTGGATGTGCCTGGCTGGCCGTTCTTATTTCAGAGGGTCAGTCGATGTCATCGGGAGGCTTGACTGGGGCTGAGATCTTGCTGCAAGTCGGTGTTGCTTCTTCTCCACATAATCCTTTCCCAAGAGGTGCTCCAGCGTCCTCATGGCAAGAGGTGACTGACTTCCCCCAGAGCAAACAATCAGAGAGAGAAAGAAGGCAAAGCTCTAGTTCTTTTTTTTTTTTTTTTGGAGAAGTTTTTGCTATAGGGCACATGTACTCGCCAGGCAGAGAGAGACAGAGAGACAGAAAGCAAGAAATCACCCCCCAGTGGGGATGGCCACACCGCAATCCCTTCTTCATTCTCCTCTCGGGATCTTGCGCACGCACTCACACGTGCCTGGTGTGAGTTTAAGCCACTGGTCTGGGACTCGAACTGTGGTCGACTACATGGGAATCCAGCGACATAGCCATTCCACCAACTGCTGGTCCCTTCTTCTCTATTTTTAATTGCCAGGGGCTCATGTGCTCACCAGAGAGAGACAGAGACAGAGAGAGATGGAGAGAGAGAGAGACAGAGGGAGAAAGCACCCTCAGTGGTGCTTGTTCCAACTGTAGTTCCTTCTCCTCCATTTCTTCATTCTACTGGAATTTTGGACATACACACACACATGTCCCATGTGTTTTTCAAGGCACTGGAGCTGGGATTCCAACTACAGTTAGCCAGATGGGATTCAGCTCCTTAACCACTAGACCACAGCGCCAGGCCTCCAGTCTTTTCTACAGAAGTACCAACACACACGCATGCGTGCGTGTACATAAGTGCACACGGCATAATTCTTTGTAAAATTGTTAACGATTTTTAAATTTTACATGGTTGGGCCAGTGTCATGGTTGTGCTTCAAGTATCCTCAAGAAAAGAGGTGACTGTCCTCCCCCAGAGCAAACCTGCCATGTACCCAAAATCCTGAGAGGAGAATAGAGGAGAAGGGATTGAGGCATGGCCATTCCCCCAGGAGGTGATTTCTCACTTCTCTCTCTCTCTCTCTCTCTCTCTCTCTCCAGCAAGAGCATGTGCCCTATACCAAAAACCTAAAAAAAGAAAAATAATAATATCTTTTTTTTTTTTTTTTTTACATTGTTACCCCTATGACATGGCATGGCATTCTTCAATGCCAGTACATTTAGGATTCCCACATTCTTGTCAAATGCCTGCATAGCATTCCACATAATAGATTTAAAATACTTATTGTTTACCAATCGATCAATTGACGATATTTAGACTTTCCAGTTTGTTGCCAGTACACACACTGCTGATCTGAATGAACATCCTGCAAAAGTTGGAGCTGGAGCTTGTGTCTGCAGGAAAGGCTATAAATAGAATTCATAAAATAAAGGTCACTTGCATTTTCAGTTTTGTTAGCTACTGTCAAATTGCCTTCCAATGAGATTGTTCCATTCTAAACTCCCAGTAACAGTAAATAAATAACAAAACCTGGGAAAATACCATGTGTGCTCAGTCTTTTAAGTTTTGGCCAGGTGATGGGCAAAAAAACCCTTTTAATTTGCTTTTCTTGAATCATTAGAGAGGATTTTTTCCCCATATGTTTAAAATTGCCAGTTGATTTCTTTTTCTCTCAGTTGTCTATAATCTTTCACTATATTTCCATTAGGTTGTATTCTTACTTTTTTTTTAAAATAATGATTTAATTTTATTCATTTATTTTAATTTGACCAGAGAGACACATGCAGAGAGAGAGAGAGAGAGAGAGAGAGAAAGTGAGCAAGCAAGCCACCAGGTTCAGGACCTGAACCATGGTCAGCCATGTGGGAGTGTCCAGCACCTTAACTACCACACCACCTGCTGGTCCCCTGTATTCTTACTTTTTAATGATTTATAGATGCTCTTCTACCGTCACAATGAATTCAACTCAAACAAATGTTTGTTTAGCTTTTATTAATGCTAAACGATGCTTGTTATATATGTGGAAAAGTTCCCCTCAGCTTTCTTTTCTTTTCTTTTTTTTGGAGAGATTTTCGCTATATGACGTGTGCACTCGCCAGAAAGACAGAGAGAGACAGGGAGACAGAAAGCGAGAAATCACCCCCCAGGGGGGATGGCCATGCCACAATCCCTTCTCCTCCATTCTCCTCTTGGGATCTTGGGCACGCACGCATACATGCCCGGGGGGTTTTTAAGCCACCGGGTCCGGGACGTGAACTGCGGTCGACTACGTGGGAGTCCAGCGACATAGCCATTGCACTAACTGCTGGTCCCCCCTCGACTTTCTGTAAATGTCCGGCAGTCCTTGATCACACATGCATTTACATTTTAGATGCAGGGTACTGCCAAGTTGCCCAGGCTGGCCTGATGACCTCCGGAGTAGCTGAGATTATAGGCATGTGCCACCACACCCAACTCTTGCTTATCCATTATTTTAAAAAAGTGGTGTAGTAATTAAGGTGTTGAACTCCCACTTGGTAAACCACAGTTCAAGTCCCAGACCCAGCAGCTTGAAACTCGTGCCAGGTTCATGTATGTGTGTGCCTAAAAACTCACGCGGAGAATAGGACAAGGGATTGTGGCATGGCCATCACCCTGTGGGGGGTGATTTCTCACTTTCTCTCTTTTTCTCTCCGTCTCCAGAGAGCACACCATCCCTACAGCAAAAACATAACAAAACTCTCTTAAAAAAAACAAAAAAAACCCAAAAACTCTCTAAAACAAAACAAAACAAACTCTCTAAAAGAATTGTTTTGAATTGCTGAAAAGTGTGTCTACTCCCCAGCGAGAGGGGAGGGAGAGAAAGAACCTGTCAATGGGGTGTAGTCACGCCACAATCTGTTCTCCTCCACTTCATTCTGTTGGGATTTGGGCCATGCAAATGCTTATACCCAGCATGTTTTTCAAACTGCCAGGGCCAGGATTTGACCTGAAGTTGCCCATGTGGGATCCGGCTCACTTAACCACTAGGCCACGGGGCTAGCCTGTTCATCCGATTTTTACACCAAGGTTCCGCAAGGCAGACTGGAAACTCTGTGTATACCCTGAGAGGGTGGGAGTGGGGCAGGTGACATGACTGGGTTGGGGGCAACCCTGTGGCACATGGAGCAGCTTCGTTGACGTCTCCTGGTGTTGGTTTCTGTAGGTCTTTCTTCTGGCACAGTTGGTGTTCTCCAGAGAATTCTCCAGTCTCGTGCCCAGGACACGTCTGGCTGTCACAGTCCCGGGAGCAGGTGGGGGCGGGGGGAGAGGCTGGCCTCCCGGTCAGGGTTCAGGCTTTCATCTAGTCTAACGTCAGCCCTTGGCACCTCCTTCCCGCCACAGTGTCCCTCCAGCTCCAACTCCCTGTGCGTCACCCTCTCTCTACGTCTCAAAATGTGTATCTCATTTTGTCCCCAGTCTTTGCCCAGCAGTGAGTGTTACCCATCGCCCCCGCTTCCTCGCCTCCTTGGCCCGTAGGCTGGCAGCACGGACTCCTCTTCCTCTCTCCACCTCCTGTCTTGTCTCTCCCAGAGGACACGGAGCTTCATCACCGTAAAAAGCTAAATAGCGGGATGGCTTCATTTACACAAGACACTCTGGAGAATTTGTTTGGCTTCAAGCTTCTGAAATGCCATTTTGTTGGCTCCTCTTCTCCTATTTTCATTTATGGAAGATGAATGCCATGCCAAAACGATCTCCTTGCCATAGAAGTCAGGCAAATACAGAGAAAATACGTTTTAGAAAATGGCATGACATGTGGCGCCTTTTCATTCTGTGTGCTGCACTTAACAAGCAGCCCGCGCCTCTCCTGCCTTAATTCTTCGGTGGCCGAGGCAGGCAGTTGCCTAGCCTCTCTCCAGTCCCCTCCCCTCCAGAGCCCACGTCACACACTTCGCTGTGCCGTGGCACTCGTCGGCTGTGAGCTCTCAGGACTGTGCACGGCGGTGCCAGGCACGGGCCCTCCGTGCTGAATCCAGCAGTGGGAGCTGCTACTGCTCGGTGTGCTCAGCTGTCAGGCCAAGGTTACTGCCTGGGATCCGAGGAAGGGGCAAGCATGCCTGTTTTTGCCCTCTGCTGACAGCTCGCTCTGAGGTCCTGTGACCTCTGGGTCTCCTTTGCTCATTTCTTATTCTTGACTCCTTCTGCACTGCCGACCACCTGTGCTGATTTGGGGTAGTCTCTTCCTGTTTCTTCTGCGATGAAGCACTGTCTTGGCTTTCCTCTTGGTCTCCCTGTCCCCTGAGGTGGGCAGGGGACTGCCGGGCTCAGTCTCCTGCCATGGGCACACTCCCTTGGACCTTCTTGCCCAGAGGCAGACTCCCACCACCACTGGTGCCACCCGTCTGCTTCTCCGGCTTTCTTGATCTTGGCTCCCATATTACTCGGCCCTACTGGGTCTCAACCTGGATGCCTGGGCACCGTCTTGAATTACAGAGCAGCCAGCCCTCAGTTTCTTCCTCACCCTGTCCAGTAAACGATGAGCAAATGGCTCAACCTCTAAATGTCTATCGTGTCTCCCTCAGCTGGGAAAACCGCTTTTAATTCCCTCTAGCTTAAGCCCTATCCTCCAAGCCACAGCTCTCTCCTTACACGACCATGTGGCATTTCTTTTTCTTTTTCTTTCTTTTTTTTTTAAAAAGAGATTTTTGCTATAGAGCACACGCACTTGCCAGAGAGACAGGGAAAGACAAAGTGAGAAATCACCCCCTTGGGGGTTGGCCACTCCGAAATCCCTTCTCCTCCATTCTCCTCTTGGGATTTGGGGCATGCACGCACACGTGCCCAGTGTGAGTTAAGCTGCAGAGTCCAGGACTCGTACTGCGGTTGACTCCGTGGGAGCCCTGCCATGTAGCAATTACACAGGTGGCGTTTCTCATGTGGGCCTCACAGGTGGTTTCCAAATCTGAATTTATCCTTTGAGGGTCTTCCCCCTGTCCCGCCAATCTCCTATAGGCAGCCAACACGTCCATACTCTGAAGACAGCTCACTTTTCCTAACACGGTGCTTTGTCTGCACCGCGTACATAGCTTCAGTGACTTTCTACTGCTGTAGGATAAAATTAAAACCCACTCAGCTTTCTTTCAATACGCTTCACACTCCGTCCCTAAAACACTCGTTTCCTTGCATGTTCAACTCTGCATCTTTCTGAGTGCTCCTCTCCCCAAAATGTGTCTGTTCCCTGGTGTAGGGGTGCACATAGACACGGCCCTGCTTATCCTTTGGGAATCCTCTTCACCACGCTCCTTCAGCCCTAGGTTCCTGCTCTCGGAGAAAACACTTAGCGGGAATTACCCATGGAGAAGACACGGTCAGAAATCCAGGGCCGTCTGTGGGGCCTAGAGTAATTCTAGTTCTCAGCCTCAGTATCCCCATGGGTGAAAACCAGGATAAAAACCACTCTCACCTTCCCAGGTCCATCCCTGCCTGTCTTGGTGTGGCAGCCAGGCCTAGAGACCCTCGGGCTGAGCACACGGTCTGCTCAGGTCCCCGGATGTTAATGAGCGCATTTCAGACTCTGATTCCCCCGAAACAGTTGAAAACTGCTCTGTGTATCCTTCAAACACACAGAAAAGAGCATCGTGGATACCAACCTTGCCGCCACAGAAATGGAATGGATGGCATTTTGCCAGTTTTGCTTCAGAGCTCTATCAAAATGACAGATACAGTTTCTCCCTCCTCTCCCCCAGGCAGCTGCTTCCCTGAGGCTGAGTCCCACCTTCCTCACTCTGCAGTCTCTCCCCATGTGCTGGTGACCACAGTGAGCTCTACCATCACTTGAAAGTTTTACACACATTGTATCAAATTGCATGGATCCTTGCATTTGACAAAGAGTTAAATGAATGGATGATTTTTGCAATTTGCTTTTCTCACCCTCTGAGATTTACCCATGTTGTTATATGTATGACACCTCATTCTATTTTTTTTTTTTAAGGTTTTGCTATAGGGTGCATGCGCTTTGCCAGAGAGAGACAGGGGGTGGGGGGGTGGGAGGGAGGGAAAGTGAGAAATCACACATCACACATGCACACACCCCTCCTCCGGGGGGGATGGACACCCTTCAATCCCTTCTATTCTCCAGGATTTTGGGCATACGTGCACATGTGCCTGGCATGATTTTCAAGCTGCTGAGTCTGAGATTTAAACCATGGTCGACAATGAGAGAGCCCAGTGTCTGAACCACATGCCACTTGCTGGCCCGGCAGTCTGTTCATTTGAACTGTTTATACTGTATGGGAGACGCTGACAAGTTAGTAAGTGACAGGTGCTATGACAGGGTTTGCGTGGGGCACTCAGGCTGTCTCTGAGCTCCCAGTGCAGCCAGAGGGTCGGGAGAGGCTTTCTGAGATTACCTCTGGGCGAAGGTTCAGAGAGTGCTGAATTTGGCTCAAGGGAGAAGAGAAGGAAGCTGGTCCTGCAGTGAGGGCAGCTTATGCAGTTCCAAGAGTGTCTGCGCTTGAGAAAATGAAAGCCCCTGGGTGTGCGGAGGGACATGGTAAAGGACAGATGCAGAGGTGGGGGACACAGCTCACGGAAGGTCTCATCTGCATGCTGGGGGCACTGGGACACAGCTGTTTATTTTGATGATAAAAAGCATGTGCATGTATGTACTTGAGACACACAGAGAGGCGCCCTCACAGGGTCTGGCCGTGCTGCAGTCCTTTTTCCCCAGACCTGCACGTCCTCAGGATCTGGGCACACACATGTGCCGGTTGTGATTTTCAAGCCACCAGGTCTGGACTGAACAGCGGTCGGAGTCCAGCGCCTTAATCACTGTGCCACCTGCTGGCCCCTGCTGGCGTGTCTTAGGCCCACCTGGGGATCTGCACCTCGGTGGGCCAGGTGGCGCCCAGCGCTGCAGTCTGGCATGCTGTGCGCTGCACACCTGTGCTGGGCTAGCGGTAGTGCTCCATTTCAGAAGGCTTGCTACGGCTTCCACATGGGAGTGGCTTGAGGTGAGGCTAAAGAATAGGACCAGGACTGAGCAGTCGTGGTGGGGACCTGGGAGAGCATGATGCCGCAGTCCTCCAGGGCTGGACCAGGGTGTAGACTAAAGAGAGCCGAGGTGGGAGCAGCGTGGGTGAGGCAGAGAGAGGAGATGAAGCTGACACAAGCTCCATTGGGCTGGCCCTGGCGTCATGCCCTAGGACCTACGTGGGAGAAATATGGCCACAGGGACAGGTATGGGGAGATAGTGATGCCCACTAAGAGTCTAGGCAAGACCCTCGTGGAGATGACAAGTCGGCAGCTAAAGAGGGTGGCCCCGTGCTCAGGTGCAGGCGGGCTGGAGGTAGAGCCATAGCTGGCAGTGTGGGAGGATGTGAGGCCGCAGGGGGCTGCCGCTGTCGGGGACAGGGGCACTGACGAAGCAGAAGGGCCGGATTTGTTCAGGTGGAACGTAACAGAAGAGGCGTTTTTCATTCCTCTGTATTAATAAAACAAAGCAAAGTCCTCTCTGACAAGATCCCGAACACACAGAATAGGAAAGCTAACAATGGGGACAGAGCCCGGTGTCTCTCCAGGTGCTGATCCCTGTCCACACAGCAGCCAGGGACACAGACGTGCTGGCCGCTCCTTCGGAACACGCCGTCAGCCTGCCTTTGTGGCCACAAGGCTCGGGGCCTTTCCAGACCACGGGCTGCCCAGAGTAGGTAGGCAGTAAATGCTGTGCGAGGAGTGATCACCCTCAGTGAAAGAGGGGCGTGCCGGCCGCAGGGCCTTCTGCTCAGTGAGTGACAGTGTCACCTGAAGTCACCTCCAGGGAGGCCCTCCATGCCCCATGAAGGAGCAGCTGCTAGATCCCCCCTACTCTGGGCCCGGCTCTCCTGAGACGAAGCAACTAGCTACCGCCATGGCCCCCCAGAACCTCCATCCCAGGAGGGCATCTTCCTGTCTCCCTTGGCGCCTCTCCCTCGGGTGGAGCCATCTCAGAGTGGCTTTCCTGGGAAGGGCTTTCCTGGCTGCCTGAGTTAGGCCTGCCCAGAAGAGCCTTGCAGTGCCCAGAATGGCCTCTGTGTGGAGTCACGATTCTGAGTTTCTGGTCTCTGAAGACAGAGGACAGCTTGGTCCAGGACGGCTCCCTTGGCCCATCCTGTCTGCCCACAGAGGTACGAGGAGACGCACCGTCTCTGACTGTGGGATGGTCTGTGAAGTCTGAGCCTTTACATTTTACCTACGAGGTGGTGGGTGGGAGGTGGTGTCCTGCAACAGGCACTTTCAAACACGCTGTCACATGACCCTCACGAATGACCTGAGATCAGGCAGAGTTGTTCTCACATCTCAAGAAGTAGAACATGCCCGGAGAGGTGAGGTAATTTCCAGGAACCCAGGCCTCGGTACCCAGTAGAGAGGAGCTGAAGAGTGCTTTAAATGAGGGCTCCACAGCTGGTCCCAGCCATATCCTGGGTTCTCAGCCTGCCAGTTAGACAGAAGCTCCAGGGGAGGGAACCAGCAGTTAGTGTAATGGCTATGTTGCTGGACTCCCACGTAGTCGACCACAGTTTGCGTCCTGGACCCGGTGGCTTAAAACTCACGCCGGGCGCGTGTGCGTGCATGCCCAAGATCCCGAGAGGAGAATGGAGGAGAAGGGATTGCGGTGTGGTCATCCCCCCGGGGGGTGATTTCTCGCTTTCTATCTCTATGTCTCTGTTTGGCGAACACACACGCCCTGGGCCAGCAGATGGTGTGGCAGTTAAGGCATTGGACTCTCACATGGTAGACCACAGTTCGAGTCCTGATCCCAGCATCTTGAAAATCCATGTCAGTGTGTGTGTGTGCCCAAAATCCCAAAAGGAGAATGGCGGAGAAGGGGTTGCAGTGTGGTCATCCCCCACCCCCTGGGGAGGTGACTTCTTACCTCCCTTCTCTTTTTCTCTCTCCAGTGAGTGTGTGTGCCCTATGGTAAACAAAAAACAAAACAAAACAAACAAAAACAACCAAAAAACCCACCAAAACCAAAAAAATAAAAAGAGAGAATCCCAGGTCCTACCCAGACCAACTCAGCACGTCCGGCTGGGGCGGTGGGCTGTATTCCGGCACTGCGGTGCAGAGCTACCGGAATTTGTAGCCCCAGTAAAAGGGATGGAAGAGGCAAGCAGCCTTTCAGGCCTCTGTTAGACTTCTCTTAGTGTCTTCTCTTCTTTCTCTTCCTTTCTGACTCCTTGGTTTGTCTTCCTCATTTTCTAGGTCCCATCTCTTTTCCTCTGTCTCTAGTCACAGCTAGATCCTTGCAAGGAGCTACCACAGGAGGTTTCTGGTCCTGCCTGGGACACTTTCTGTTACTGTCCTCATCCCTCTTTGTAAAGCAATAAAATGGCCACTGTGTAGATAGGTTAGACCTGTTACATTGTGGACACTGGCGAGGAGCGGGCTTTCGGCTCCAGCCCTGGGTCAGTGTGGCCAGCACCAGCGACTGACTCAGTCTTGAAACGCTCACTCATGCACTGGATCAGAGCTCGTTTGCTGGTTACCATGGCCGGCCTGCCAGTCCGCTGTGACCAGGTAAGTTCTCGAGACTGGAAATGAACCTGGATGTGCCGAGGGAGAGAGGAGACCCAGGGGAGGTGTTGGGCTGGGCGATTCGCTGCCCTTCCCATCGTGGGTACTCTGCATTGGCTTTGTCTGTGGTGATGGGACCATTGGGACGCTGCTGGTAGTCAGTGCTGAGACTGCACAGGGGGCTCCAAGAGGTCCGGGGTGCCAGGCTGGCCCTGTGCAGAGAGCCCTGGGAGACAGGATGGACCTGCACAGGCGTGATGTAGGCGGGTGCTGAACCTGTCTGTTGAGCGAGTGAGTGAAGAATGAAGGGAATGGAATGAACAAGCACAGGGAAAGTTCTGGAGCCTAAATGGGGGTGCAGAGAATCTTAGCCCCTCAGCGTCTTATCAGCAGTGGCCTGGACGACAGCTAGTCCCCAGGCCTCCCTGCAGAGGCGCCGACCTTCCTGTTTTGGCAGCGGCTCGCAGGTACTCTGTCTGGCAGGCTGAGGCTGGCAGGGATCGCACAATGCCTGCCTGCGCAGAAGGCCGGCCCAGGGCGGGGCGGCTGTGAGTTCAGTCAGACCTTCTTGGGAAGAAGGAAGGAAGGAAGGAAGGGTTGCAGCTGAGAAGAAACAGGCTTTGAACGTTTTCCTTGGGATTTTTTTTTTGGCTTGCAAGGAGTGGAGATGCTTAGAGAGGCATTAAATACTAGACGGGGAGTGGGGATGGGGCGCTGGTACCATCCGAGCGCATCTCTCCCTGCAGCTGATCAGCGGGGGAGTTCCAAACATGAGCCCCACGTGCTGGGAGGACGGCACCGCTTCTGCTAAGAACTCCTTACCCCTTTGAACCTCCCGCCCTTTCCTTTCTTTCCTTTTTTTTTTTGAGAAAAGTGCACATGTTTCGTATTACCCACAATCCACTGAGCAAATGTTAGTAAAGTTAAACACGAATCCAGTTAGCTGGGACCAGACCAGGAGTGTCCTGACCTGTTCTTTCTGACTGTATAGGTTTAAGAGAAAGACCAGGGATCTGGTGGTGGTGGCGGCCAGAAATTCTTGTGGATCTGGTTGGGGATTTGCCGATGTGAAGCATGCATGAACAATCCCACACCCCATACACAGGGCCAAAGACCAACTGGAGCTTGAACAAACTCCTCCTCAGTTCCTGAACCGCACACCAGGCAAGACGAATTTTCTGGGACGGGAACGTGGGTTTCTGTTTGCTAGAAAGTAGACACTTGTTTCTTGTCGGGCTTCTGCACTCATAGCACATAGGAGTGTGGTGATGTCAGTTTTGATCAATGGCCAATACATTCAACTGTCTGGTGGAATAATTTATGAACAGGGCCCCTGCCAATAGTCTGGACTAGTTTAGGCGTGTTTTAAGAAGTGATGGCACCGTTACAGGCCCTGACCGGACAAGGGGATGGGAAGCCACAGCAAGCCAGCACCCACGTGGATTGGGGATGGAAGACTCACTGACCTCTGACTGCCCTCCCCCCAGCCCCCACACACACACTGACTCTGTGTAATCAAGGGCAAACCAACATGCGCTTGGAGACCCAGGACCTGGGCATGTGGGATCTGAACGGTGTGTCCAATTCCATAGGCGAGGAACTTAGGCACAGAGAGCTTGAGTGACCTTTGCCAGGTCCCACAGAGCCACGGCTGGAACCTAGTTCCAAAGACCTCCCTGAGCGCAGCACGCATGCAGTTGCCCATAACCCAGGGCTGGTTGGCGGCTGGGCGTGGATTGCAGTGCTGAGATCCTGTTGGGGGTGCTTTCGTTCTCTCTCGGTTATGAAAGAAGTGAATAAATTAACTTTTAAAAAATGAGCACGGACCAGAATGGCATGAAATTCAGAAACAGGAGCTCCCACAGAGAGGAGAGAGAAAGGACCCTGAGTGGAGATGTTGAGATGACAGTTGTACCCAGAGGGAGAGGGCAACCACTCAGATCAGAGGAATGTGGCCAAGGACATGCTGAGGTTGTCATTGCCACAATCCCTTCTCCTCCATTCTCCTCTCAGGATTTTGGGGAAGCATGCCTAGGCGCCCTGTGTCAGTTTTAAGCTGCTGGATTTGGGACTGGAACTATGGTAGACTACATGGGAGTCCAGTGACGTAACCACTATGCCTTCTGCTGGTCCTGTAAATAGGAGGTTTCTGAATCTTTGGAAAGTCTTTTAGAAGTATTTCAGAAGAGATGAGAACAAGGTAGTTTCTCTTGGAAGAGGGCTGCAGCATGGCTTCTGACAGTGTCATGACAGACATTTGAGAATGCGTGTTATCTGTGGTAGGTGTAAACCTGTGGGCCGATGCTTCACAGCAGCCAGAAATGGAGAACCTGGTGAACCGACATTGTGGAACCTTCCAAATGGCTATAAGAGTTTTTCTCCCCCACTTTTGAGAGTTGGCAGGCTGCAGGAGAACACGTTTTAGGTTTTGCTCTGGGGAAAACCGTGATTCCATGCTCGAAATATGTGGGAATACTATGGGAGGGGAAAGCTTAGCTTGTCTAAAGAGGATTCTATAATCCTTGGATGTACCTCTAATGAGGAAAGGCCGTGGGGCATCAGGGCTCGAGAGGACTGAGAATAAGCAGAGAAACCATCTACTTCGAAATGAAACCTTACATCAAAATGAGAGAATACATTTATGCCTGAGAAGTTTTTTGGGGGTGCATTTGAAGGTTTTGTCTTACTGGCATTCTGCCCCTGAGTCCTTCTTTTCCGCCCTGCCTTTCCTTGGCCCCTTGGCCTTTTCTTATCTATGTCTCGGTGTCTCCGCACACCTTCATCCCCCTCTTTCCCCCACTTGAATCAATTCACCAACAATTTTTCTGAGGACCACTCTGCACAGACCTCAAACTAGCTTAAGACACACATAAGAATAAGGCGCATTCGCTCTTCTAACCAAGTAAGTACCATTCCTTGGTTCAATGCATAAAGGAACCTATACAAGTTGCTGGTGAAGGAGATTAGATGGACCTTGGGGTGGCAGAGGGGTCTTCAAGGAGAAGATGACTCTTGGCATACCTTGTAGGTCACACAGGAGTGTGCATAGTGGGGCGCCGGGAGAGTGATCCCTAGGAAGGGAGCCCGTGAGACTCAGAGCCGAGAAATGCATGGGACATTTCAGAACATGCATGTAATTAGGTGAGCTGGTGCTTACAGGGCTGGGGCAGGGCAGGGGCAGAGAGGGCTGGAAGGAAATAAGGCCCTTCAGGTTCAAGGCAGAGTCATGCCCAGTTCCTGGAAGTTAGGCTGGTTCAACATGAAGTGGCAGAGGGAGCTCAGGGAAGCCAGCAGCTGAGTAGACTCTGGCTTTTCGGGCTTCCAAGATGGGCTTGGATCACAGGTCTTGGGAAGAAACAGGACACTAGCTTGTCTCTGCAGATCACAGCCACAGCTGACCCCTGCCCTCCTGTCTTCATCCTTGCCCAGAGAGAGGGCTGGTTGGACAGGGTCTCATGGGAGAGCTCTTGGGCCATGGTTTCCCTTCAGACCGGCCTTGACGAGGTCACAGGCTCGCATCTTTGGTCCAGAGATTGCATATAGAGAAGCAGAATCAAAGGGTACAAGGACATCTTGGGGCAGAAATCAATTCTTGTGGCCCGTGTCCTTAAAATACATCGTAAGTGTGGCAGGCATGAACGGGTGCCCCAGTTGTGTGGGGCAGTACGGACGGTCAGGGCTCACTCTGTGGGCCGGGGGAGCTAGCCACCTGGAAGGACAGAACAAGGCGCTGGATGGTGACACAGCTGTAAAACGCGACACTGTGAGGCTACCCACGTGGGAGGGAAGGCCCTGGGCTTGCATCCTGGAATCTCCCTGAATATGCTGGACACCTGTGTGCCTGAGATCTGAGGCTGCTGTGGTGGGGATGGGCCGCGGCGCTGTGCGTTGGAGTGCTCGCTCTGCCTCTGTCTCTCTTGCTCATGGAAGGATAAACTTAAAAAGAAAATTGAAACAAAGTTTGCTTTTTCTGTAATAGAACAATACATGTTCATCTCAGAAAGCCTGAAAAATAAAGGAAAGCAAAGAGGAAAACAAATCATCCAGAGTCCTGTCATTGAGATACCTCTGTTTACAACTAGTATATTCCTTTCCAGTATTTTTGTCTGGCTTAGTTTTACTCATGGTTGTGATTAGATACTACATACTAAATTAGACTTTTTATCGATATTAAGAATAATACCTGTTGGGGCCAGCAGATGGTGGAATGGTTACATCATTGGACTCCCATGTAGTCGACCATGGTTTGAGTCCCAGACCTAGCAGCTTAAAACTCACACCAGGAGCGTGTGCGTGTGTGCCCAAGATCCCAAGAGGAGAATGGAGGAGAAGGGATTGTGGTGTGGCCATCCTCCCGAGGGGGTGATTTCTCGCTTTCTGTCTCTCTGTCTCTCTGGCGAGCCTACATGCCCTATGGCAAAAATCTCTCTCTAGAAAAAGAATAGCACATGTTTTTAAAAAAGAATTATTTTATTTATTTATTTATTTTAATTTGACCAGAGATGGAGAGAGAGGGAGGGAGGGAGGGAGGGAGAGACGTAGAGAGGGAGAAGGAGAGGGAGAGGGAGAGGGAGAGGGAGAGAGAGAGAGAGAAAGCAAGCCTCCAGGTCCAGGACTTGAACTGTGGTCGGCCATGTGGGAGTCCAGCACCTTAACCGCCACCACCACCTGCCAGTCCCCAAACTTTTAAATGTGAATTATAACAGCCATTTCTCCATGTGGGAGTCCAGTACCCTTAACCAACACCACCACCTGCCAGTCCCTACATTTTTAAATGTGAATTATAACAGCCATTTCCTTAGAGCCTTTTTCTGGTACTTTTTTGTCATAAAGCTTAATCAAGCTCAAATAGTGTATGGTATGTTTAAAATTAAAACTGAGATGGCCACAGTCAGAAGTCCCAGATGGGATGTGATATAAACAGTCTTGGTGACATGTCCTGAGGATTTTCTTAGTCTTTCTAGATGAAAGGAAAACAATCAAAATAACCAGGAATAACTTTAAAATTCAATATGAGGGGTTTTTGTTTGTTTGTTTTTGAGAGAAGTTTTTTTTTTGTTGTTTTTTTGTTTTTTGTTTTTTTGTTTTTTTTTGCTTTTTTTCCCCTCTATAGAATGTATGTGCTTACCATAGAGAGTCAAAGAGAGAGAAAGTGGGAAATCACCCCCCAGGAGGGATGGCCACACTGTAATCCCTTCTCCTCCATTGACCGGTCAGGATTGGGGACACACGCACACACATGCCAGGCATGAATTTAAGTTATCAGGTCTGGGACTTGAACTGCAGTCAACCATGTGGGAATCTAGTGCTTTAACCACTATGCCACCTACTGGTCCTCAATATAGATTTTAAAGATGCAAAAATCATAAAAGGTCAGCAAAAGATCAGTATGTTTTTCTTTTTCCTACTGGTCCTCAATATAGATTTTAAAGATGTAAAAATCATAAAAGGTCAGCAAATGTATGTTTTTCTTTTAAAAAAATTTAAAACTTGGGACCAGCAGTTGGTGTAATGGCTACGTCTCTGGACTCCTGTGTAGTTGACTACGATTCAAGTCCCGGACCCGGTGGCTTAAACTCATGCTGGGCGCATGTGCTTGCATGCCCAAGATCCCGAGAGGAGAATGGAGGAGAAGGGATTGTGGCATGGCCATCCTCCCTGGGGGGTGATTTCTCACTTTCTGTCTCTT
>NW_006159920.1:1034400-1037778 GCF_000334495.1 Tupaia belangeri chinensis
CCCCCTCCGCCCAGTCTCGGCCAGCCCCGCCCGCGGGCCAGTGGCTGCGCCGTCTGCCTCTGGGCTGAATTCATGCGTAGTTTCTAGCTTGCTTTGTGCTTTCAGACTTTTTCTCACCTAACCCCCCCCCCATCAGGCAGTGGGTGTCCTGGTCACAGGACTGCAGCTCACCCCACGCCACTGCGGCAGTGGTGCCTGCCTGGCCCTGGGACCTGGATGATCACTGCCTGTGACTGTCACTTGCACATGAAAATAGTGCAGGGCTCACAGGTCTCTTTCATCCCAAACATGAACGTGTTCAGAGGTGTGAAAGGGAACTTCCTACTTGTCTGAAAATTTGTGTCATTTTCTGAAAAACTGAAAATATGAGTTATAGAGTTTTTTCCTATTTTTGGCAAGAGTAAGCAAAATGATTAAGGAAAGTGGCTCCTGAACGACCGCCCGTCTGTTACACTCTCGGGCTTTTATCTAATAGCCCATCAGATCTATGGCAGATGTCCAAGCCCACGGTGCTTGAGCGTCTCCCAGCGCCCTTGTCAGACGGTCTTTACCAAATGGCCCAGATAAAATTAATACGTCTGGAAACACTAAGTATATTTCTGCTTGTAAGTAGAGAAGAAAGTAAAGTGGATTAATTTATTAAGAAGCCATAAACGTTGTGGATCAATTCATTTTGCTACACACTTTCAGAACAAAAATTATTTGTGTAGCTCCTCGATGAGTGAGAGAAACAGAGAGGCGGCACTCCCAGCAGGGGTTTGATGCCGCGATCCACTCCCAGCCCTCGGTCACAGGCGTGTGTGTGGCTGGTACATCAGGAGGTGTGTACACATGAACCCAGGGCCCTCTCGCTCAGCCTCACAGTGTTGCATTCTACCAGTCTCCAACCCCAGTTTTGTTTTGTTTTGTTTTGTTTTTTTGAGAGGTTTTTGCTATAGGACACATGCACTCGCCAGAAAGAGAGAGAGAGACAAAGAGACAGAAAGAGAGAAATCACCCCCCAGGGGGGATGGCCATGCTGTAGTCCCTTCTCCTCCATTCTCCTCTTGAGATATTTGGCACACACGCACACGCACCCGGCGTGAGTTTAAGCCACCGGGTCCAGGACTCAAACCGTGGTCGACTACATGGGAGTCCAGCAACACAGCGATTACACCAACTGCTGCTCCCAACTCCGGCGTTTCTTGAACTGAAGATTAGAGGGAGGAATGGTGACCCAGGACGGCAATGGTAGCTAATGTTGACTGTGCATTTTCTGTGTGCCAAGTGTAGCACTCAGCTGTGTCATCTCACTTTGTGCTCACAGTGTCCGTGAAATCCCTTTGCTGTTATTGTCCCTATGACAATGGCTTTGGGGTACACATGCACATGTGCCAGGTGTATTTCTCAAGCCACTGGGTCTGGGACTTGAACCATACCTTTGACCATGTCAGATTAGTCATCTTAACCACCATGCCACTAGCTAACCTGTAATCTGTCTCTTCATTTGTTTCTAAATATTTCTTTATTTTTTTCCATTCCTATTCCCATCCCCTCACCTCTCATCCCATCCACTTTATAAGATAAAGAGGAGAAAAACTGAAGTTCAGAGAGATTTTCCTGCTCAAGGTCACACAGCTAGCAAGCAATGGAGCCAGAACTTGAACCTTGGTTATCTGAACCATGACGTTTTTAACCATCAAGGTCATGTTGCTCTTCGCTGCTGGAGCCTCATGCTGTCTTACTGACTTCGTTACAAAACAGGGAGTATACTAGGTAGGGCCTGGCATGTAAAATGCATCGAGAAGCTGCTAAATAGTGAAGCGAAGGAGGCTCGGAGTGTTTGGATTGCCAGACTTGAGGTCAGGGTTGTCTCCACCACTGTCTGTGGGACTCTGAGCCAGGACCCTCAGATCTGTGGGTCTCAGAGGCCGCATAATAAAACTTGCTTTCACAATGCCCCATCCGGCTGGGCCGCTGCGGCGCAGAGGGAGGCGCACGGACTATGGAGCTGGGGGCCATGTTCCGTTAGGTTTCAGTCCCCAGCCCAGCAGGCCTGAAAACACGAGTGTGTGCATGCCCAGGATCCTGGAGGACTGGAGGCTGGAGGAAGGGGGTAGTGGTGTGACCGCGCCTTGCGGAGGGGACGTCTCTCTCTCTCTCTCTCGTGCATGCATGTCTGTCATAGATTTAAAATACAATGAAATCCATCTGTTAGAAGTCAGAGGGCGGTGGCTTCTTCTCCACCTAACTCTTCCATCCCTTGGTGTGTGGGGTGGTTGTCACAGAGGAACACTGGCCAAGGGTCAGAGACCAACGCCATCAGTGACCAGAGGGACTTTGCCTTCTGTCTCCTTGCCCATAAGACAGGGCGCCTGCTTCCGGATCTCCAGGCTGGACTCTCCTGCCGTGTCCATTCTGCAGCTCAGGGACAGGGCTGTGGATGACACGCCCTGCCTCGTTCTCGTGGCTGTCTTGTGCTTCCCGGCACGGGAGACTTGCCCTATATAGAAAGTACGAAAACATGCTGTTGAGATGAGTATCACAATCTGGGTCATCCTTTGGTGTGTGAAAATAACAACACAAAAGCGTCGGAAATAGCAGGAAGAAGCGCTGGTGGCAGCTAAGCGAGCTGGGGAGGCAGCTTCAGACAATTCCCTATACGTTGAGTTTTGAGGGCCCGCAGAGGCGGGTAGGAAATACGAAGGTCATCGTTTCTACGTCTGTGAGGGCCTCCAGCACAGGACTCGCATCTTCCTGCCTTTTTATCCCAGCATCTTAGAAGGCACCTGGCTAGCTCTCAGTTACGCTTTGCTGAGTGACTGGGAAACGAACCAGAGTGGATCAGGATCCAGTGAGGCAGATGGACACAGGCCTGAAACACATCATCTGAGCAGCTTGCATAATGTGAGCGGAGTTGCAGGAGAAAGAGGCCGATGCAGCAGATTGTCGGAGCAGTCTCCAAAGCAGAGGAGTGGTGGGATGGACAGCACGCCTGTCTGCTCGTACAGCGCCTCCTGCCTCCCTTGCTGTCTTCTTTAATCACCCATGAGTAGTCAGGCCCCAGGAAGCCCACTGCGTGCCAGGCCCCAGGAGAGGTGGAGAATAAGATGGCGATGTCCTTGCCCTCATAAAACAGGGGCTGACTGGGAACGCTTGGTGGCGGGAGCGTGTGCTGTTATGACTAGCTATAAGAACGCATGCTCCTGGGGACCAGCAGCTGCATAATGGCTATGTTGCTGGACTCCCACGTAGTCGACCATGGTTTGAGTCCCAAACCCAGTGGCTTAAACTCATGCTCTCTCTGTCTTTCTGGCGAGAGTATGTGCCCTACAGCAAAAACCTCTCAAAAAAAAAAAAAAAAAAAAAAAAAAAAAAAAAAAAAACAGGCCCCCTTAA
>NW_006159920.1:1037845-1046127 GCF_000334495.1 Tupaia belangeri chinensis
CTGGCGAGAAGATGTGCCCTACAAGAAAAACCTCTCAAAAAAAAAAAAAAAAAAAAAGAGAAAAGAAAAAGAACAGGTGCTCCTTACTGACCATGTAACCATGGGTAAGTCACTGTGACACTCTGAGTTTGCTCATTGGTCCCATGGAAAGAGAAGCCTCCCTGCAAGGGCATTTTGTTTTAAAGTTTAGAAATAACGAGCCAGAAGGAGTTATTGTTTCTTTGAGTTTTGGGGGAGAGGAAGTTCTCTCCCCACTCCCCTGCAGTTGCCTTCCAGAAAATGAATACTTGCTGGATATTGTAGAGAATAACATTTTGGTTTTATTCTTTTAGTGATAATTTCTTCTGCTAGACACCCTGGTTCTTCTTAAACTGGGAGAAACTGAAATGCTGGCTTTCTTAAGGTACAGCATCGTATAGTCCTGCTTGTAAAAAATCAAGAGCGTGTAAAAGTAAACAAAGTAACACGTTCAAACATAAATCCGTCATTACCGTCCGGGCAGACACCACGCTGGGTGTGCTGGTGGTGCGATTACTTACGCATGGCGCATTCTTCAGTTCCTAAAGCCAAAGGGACTTCAGTGAGGGCCTAAAACAAACAGCAGCAGCCGAGCAAACCTTCCGTCCATGTCTGCCTTCTCCCAGAGTCCGATCTGAAGCGAAGGAAAAGTGCTTCT
The DNA here is from genome assembly GCF_000334495.1 of Tupaia belangeri chinensis. Taxonomy (NCBI): domain Eukaryota; kingdom Metazoa; phylum Chordata; class Mammalia; order Scandentia; family Tupaiidae; genus Tupaia; species Tupaia belangeri. Next base: position 1,038,522 of record NW_006159920.1, read on the forward strand.
TGCTTTCCAGGTGTCCGTGACAGACTGGAGGCTACTTTCCGAGCGGTTCTCTGGGAGCCCTGACTCCAACGACCCCTCAGGTTCCTGCTGCCTGGACACATCTGCTCCGCAGACTGTAGGGGGTAGGGGCGTGAGTGCCGGGGCCCGGCTGTTAGTCCTGCCTCTGCCACTGCCTCACTTTGTGACTTTGGGGGAATCTCCTGCCTGAGCATCAGTGTCCTGATCAGCAAAATGGAGAATAATAAACTCCTTAACAAGTTGCTTAGAAAGTAAATGAGGTGATAAAATTATTTCCTCAGTTCTAAGACACTATCAATGTTAAGAACCACAGAGTTTTCAAGTGGGAAAAGAAATTACCTCAAGTTTTCATGTCAATGATAAGACATCTGAGTTTCAGAAAGTCAAAATGTCAAAATAGAAATCATACCTGAACTGAGGAGATACAATCAGAACTGAGAAATACCATGCGGAAGAGTGCTTTAGCAAAGGGAAGGTTCTAGACAAGTGAAGACGGTCTCATCCTTGCCACGTCCTCCTGTGATGGAGTCTGTGGTCCGTGCTGGGCTTCGCCGTCGCCACTGCTCTGCCAGGCAGTCTGAGGGGGGCCGCCTCTCAGCCTTTCCCTTGGCTGCACACGCCACCACCGTTAGATGCCAAGGCTTGTGCAGATGGGCTTGGGCACACCATGGCGGTGTTCTTGTGTGGAAATTCTACCATGTAGAGAACCAGAAAGTATTTGCACAATGTCCTCTGTACCAGGCCATTCCTCCCTTTCCACAAGTTGCTTTTACACCTGACCCGGTGCCTCCCGACCATCTTCCTGTCACGGCGCAGCCAGAAAGTGATAATATTTGTACAGCACTCCAGGGTGAAGGGAGGAATGGTCAGGCCAAGAGGCCAGTGTCTTCACATCTGGAACCCATTCAGGGCACTCCAGTGTGGCCCGCCATTCCAGTTAATCTCTGCTGAAAAACAAAGAGGAGGAGGAAGAGGAAGAGAAAAAAAAACGAAGGAAACTTTGGTAATACCCACTGTTTTATGCTGGATAATTTTAAGGGCAGATTTAGTTTTTCAAAGCATCTTTAAAATAATGGTGTGACATTGTGATGAAAATACCCTTGGACCTGAGTGCAATGAACAAGCAAGTTCCGACACCTGCCTGTGAATCAGAACTACTGGAGAAACGGTGTGTGTGCGTGTGCATGTGCACATACATGTGTGTGTGTGCATGCACGCACATGTGCGCGTGTATTCCTTAGCAGCACGAGGGAGGCCTGGGAATCTGGATTATAACAAGTATTCCAGATGATTTTTTCCCCTCAGTTTTGACCAGAGGGCTTGTGCACTTGCCAAGGAAGGGCAGAGAGAAGGAAAGGAGAAAGCGTCTCCTCAGGATGGTTCTGCTGCAGTCCTTTCTCCTCCATCTCCCTCCATTTGGGATTTTGGGCATGCACACACACATGCCTGATGGGGTTCTCAAGCTACTGGGTCCCAGGACTTGAACCGTGGGGTCAGCCATGTCAGATCTGACTGTCTCCCCTACCAGGCCATGGGTCTGGCCCCAGATGATTCTTTGTGTGCAGTCATATCTGGGAATCCCCACCTTCAAGGCCCTGCAGGGCTTCACCTGGCACTGTACCTCTTCTGCCCTCCATCTTTGTCTACCTGGGAAGCTAGCCTTTCTGAGGCAGAGGTCCAAACCTGGTCTCCTAGCATCCCTGCAGTTATGCCTCATCCTGCCCTCTGGTGTACAAGGAAGACACTGCAAGGAGTAGTGAACAGGCCCACCGGCCGGCCAGAGGCTCCGTCTTCCAGGCTTGCAGTTTTCTGAGAACAGTGTATCTTCGACTTTGGTTAGGGAGAAGACTAGAAGCATCAGAATAGTCTAGAAGCTCTTTAGAGAACTAGTCTGTACTGGACTCTCAAATTTTGAACCAGTAGTCTGCATTTAAAACAAGCACTTCGGTGATTCCTGTGCACGTTCAGATTTGAGAACTACCGCATACGTGTGACTTAACAATCCCATTGGCCAGTAAAGGGTTAATTTTAGGTTAAGTGCTGATATTGGTTCCTGGGTCCAAGGCAAGCCTTTCGCTGGCTACAATCCATGCTCACGCCTGGCCCCTTGTAGTAACCAGTGTTGCGTCTTAGGATTGTTTTCGGGATAATAACGTGGAAAATGCTCAGGCCTCAAAAGTCTATGAATGAAGCCAATGGTAGAGTTAAAGTTTGCTATGGTGGTTTGAATACATGTAAGAGTCATGCCCCAGCTTCGTTCTAATGAAATCTGGCAGTTGGGGCATTTTTGCTTTGGACATTAAGGGTCTCCCAACCAGAAGGGAAGCTTTTATAATAAGTAGTTTTAATACGGAATCCATGAACTCCTGAAATTGAACGTACTATTTTATGTGAGTAAGTATATTTTCCTAGGAGAGGGTCCAGAATTATTGCCAAATTCTCAAAGGCATCCTTGACCTTGAAAGGGGAAGGAGTAAGAATGAGAACAGAAGAATTCTTAAGGATTAGAAAACTGAAGAATTGTAAACAAAGGCTTGGGTTCAGTCGGGATTCTTTTTAAAAAATAATTATTTATTATTATTATTATTATTTGATGAGAGAGAGAGAAAGCTACAAAGTCCGGGACTCGCAACACGGACGACCACATGGGAGTCCAGCGCCCTAACCATCATGCCGCCTGCCTGACCTCTGCAGACCAAGCAGATAACAAGCTGTGCTCTCCAGCAGCCCTCGCATCATGCCGCCTGCCTGACCTCTGCAGACCATGCAGCAAGCTGTGCTCTCCAGCAGCCCTCAAAACTCACCTGCTTTTTCTCCTCTCTTCTTTCTGCCTGTTGTTTCTTCTTTTACATTTGCCTGTTTCTCTGCTTTGCTCTCCAATCTTTTGGTCTCTTCCCTCTCTGCCCGTCTGGCCATGTTGCCATCTCTTCTGGTCACCCATTTCCTCTGACCTGAAGAAGAGGCAGAGGATGCTCTTTCATGTGTCCCACCTGTGGAACGTTTCATGGTGGTGGTTTTTGTTTGGAAATTTAGGCGAATTGGACATTTTATATTTCTTTGGTTGAAGGAGGAAATGATACTTTAGGTTTGTTTTGCTTTGTTTAAGAGAGGTTTTTGCTATAGGGCATGTGCTCTCGTCAGAAAGACAGAGACAGAGAGACAGAAAGCGAGAATTCACCCCCTGGAGGGAAGGCCACACCGCAATTCTTTCTCCTCCTTTCTCCTCTCAGGATCTTGGGCATGCACACACACACGCGCCTGGCTCTAGCCTGCACCCCAGGCTGTCTCCCTTGGATTACTTCACTTGCTGGCTTTGGCTTCCGGAGACCAGAGATAGGAACATGGGCTGAAGGGGCTGTGGGCCCTGGTCAAGGCTGCAGAAGGAAGCGGGAGCTCGCAGTGCCCAGCTCCTACACCATGTCTGCTCCAGCTTTCTGAGCAGGAGGGGGCTGGCTGGCTATGCTCCCTGGCTGACTTTCTGGGGATAGATGCCTGAGGCATGGAGTCACTGCCTTGGGAGGGCCCTTTCACACCATGGAGCCTGGCCTGCCTCAGCCCTCAGCAGCTGGGAGTTCCAAGGAAGTAAACGGTGGCACCCTGACTGCTGGGCTGTATCCCCCGTGTCCCCAGCTTCTCGGCCCCTGGGCTTGCACTCCTGTCACTGCACAGGAGGTGTGGGGAGTTCACACAGTTCTCTCCCTGTGATCATGGTGACGGGTGGTGGCACTTTATGGCTCAAGCATTTGGGGGGTGCCTATTAGGTTGATGGGCATGATGGTGGGTCTGTGTGGGGCGCAGGGTCAAGTGACTTGGGGGACTCAGTGTCACCACTGGGCGGGAATTGAGAGTAGTCAGCTGCAGACCCAGAGGACCAGGTAGACAGCCCGGGCTGTGAGTGGGCGGACAGAGAGCAGCAGCTGAGGACAGCTATGTGACAGGAGCTGTGCTGCTGTGTTTGCCCCAGTGCCGGCGGCAGGAGAGTGCTGCCTCCTGGGGGCTGGCAGGACAGGATGCCCCAGATCATACAACTGAATGTAAAGTAAGACAGTGGGACCCTGCGAGCCCCACCCTGTTCCTCTCCCCAGTGCCTGCCCCCAGGCCAGACGAGGCCCGCACTGGGAACCAACCGCAGGGCTCTTGGCAGAAGACTCCGGTGTGACCTGCGAGCCCCACCCTGTTCCTCTCCCCAGTGCCTGCCCCCAGGCCAGATGAGGCCCGCACTGGGAACCGCAGGGCTCTTGGCAGAAGACGCCGGTGTGACTCTGGTCCTAGGCCTTCTGTTCCCTGTGAGCAAGCTCATCTTCAGGGGCATGCTCTGAAGAAGTACAGAGGCCTCCCCTGCAGGGTTTGCCCAAGCCCAGCACGGGGCCCGTCAGGCCCGACCAACACTGGGCAGAGGGAGGCTCCCAGTGCGGCTCCCTGCGGACTGCAGTTGCTGTGAGTGTCTGCGCCAGGTAGAGAGCTGGTAAGTGGCTGCAGCTGCTGGCTGTGAGAGTCCATCAGGGACAGTCACCAGAGCCCTGACCTTGGAGCCCCCTGGGTTCAGCTTCCAGCCCTGACGTAACGTTTTGCATAGACTTGGTCAAATTAGTTGGCCTCTCTGACCAGCTCTCCTCATTTCTGAAAAGCAGGTGATGACGCCTACCTTGCTGGGTTGTTAAAGTGTAAAATAAGGTCATGTTCCTAGGAGGCCGGGTGGCACGCCTGGCGCTCGATAAGTAATTACCGCCATCATCAGTGGTCCATCCTGAGGAGCAGGTCCCCGGAGGCACCTGGGTTATACTCCGGGTCAGAGCTTCTCAAGCATGAAGAGGCCTTGTCAAAATGAAGATTCCAATTCAGCAGGTGGGGAAAGAGAATGCGAGAAAAGAGGCCTGAGGTTCTGCATTTTAAAAAGTTTTCTATTTTAAGGCCAAGCTGTGACACGGTTGTTAAGGTGGCTGGGTCCCACATGGCTGATCCTGCTGTTTGAGTCCCGACCTGGCAGCTTGAGAAACATGCTGGTGCATGTATGTGCATGCGTGTGCATGTATGTGCATGCGTGTGCATGTGTGTGCGTGCTCAAAATCCTGAAAGGAGGGAGAGATGGAGGGGAAGGGATTGAGGCATGACCATTCTCCATGGAGGGTGATGTTTTCACTTTCCCTGTCTCTCTCCAGGGAGTGTACATGCCTTCTGGCAAAAATTAAAATAAAAAATTGACACATAGAGGTCATACATATTTATGGGAACAGCGTGATGTTTCATATTATACAATAAGCAGTGATCAAGTTAGAGCAATTAGCACATCAGTCATCTCAAATATGTCTATGTGGTACGGACGTTTAAAATCCTTTCTGGTAGTTATTTTGAATACACACTGTTTAACTGTAGTCACCCTGCTGGGTGATAGACCAGGACGACCCTCGTGCCTAACTCTGTACCTGTTGGTTGACCTTTCCTGTCCTCCCTTCCCAGCCCCTGATAACCACTGTCCATTCTGCTCTCTACTCCCTCGAGGTCAGGGTTTCAGATGAGGAGCTCATGCGCTATTTCTCTTTCTGGGCCTGGCTTATTTCACTTAATGTAATGATCTCTGGATCCATCCCTGTTGCTGCAAATGAAAGGATTTCACTCCTTTTCAAATGACTGAATAGGGACCAGCAGTTGGCATAATGGCCATGTCGCTGGACTCCCACATAGTCGACCACAGTTTGAGTCCTGGACCTGGTGGCTTAAGCCACTGGGTTTAAGCTTCAAGCTTAAAGTTTAAGCTTGAAGTTTAAACTCAATGCAGGGCGCGTGTGCGCATGTCCCCAAGATCCCGAGAGGAGAATGGAAGAGAAGGGATTGTGGCGTGGCCATCCCCCCTGGGTGGTGATTTCTCGCTTTCTGTCTGTCTCTTTCTGGTGAGTGCACACACCCTATAGCAAAAAACCTCTCAAAAAAAAAAAAGAGTGCTGACTAGTGTTCACTCTGTATGTATGCCACATTTTCTTTATCCATTTTTCTGTTGAGGGATACTTAGGTTGAGTCCATATCTAGACCCTGCTTTTCTTTTTCCCTTCCTTTCTTTTCTTTTTTCCTTTTTCTTTCTTTCTTTCTTCCTTCCTTCCTTCCTTTCTTTCTTTCTTTTTTTTTCTTGAAAGATTTTTGCTATAGGTGCATGCACTTGCCAGAGAGAGAAGGACAGAATGTGAGAAACCACCCCCGGGGGGATAGCCATGCCACAGTCCCTTCTCCTCCATTCTCCTTGCACAGAGTGTGAGTTTGAAGCCACTGGGTCCAGGACTTGAACCGTGGTTGACTACGTGGGAGTCCAGTGATATAACCATTACACCACCTGCTGATCTTGCTTTCCTAACAAGCTCCCAGGTGATGCTGCTGCTGCTGGTTCTCCGATGTACCGTGCACAGCAAGGTGGGTTCCCAGGGCATGGCCGTCAAGTCCAGCCAGAGGAGCTTCATCCTTCTTCCTTTCTCTCTCCCTCCCTCTGCCCTCTGAGTCAGTCCGTCATCAGAACATTTCCTGCTCTGTTACTCCAGGATGACAGACGTAAACTGGGACTCTCTAGGTAGGAGGTCTGGTCACACCCTCATGACTGTGTCCACCTTGAGATGAAGAGGGGACACAACAGAGAAGGGAGCTGGTTCTTGAACTCAGGAGCTCCTAATCTGATAGAGAGATGGTCTAAGCACACCTTGCTCTCCATGAGAACCTGCAGAAAGCACTCCCAGGCCTTGCAAAGGAACATACAGTGACACAGGCAGGTGACACTTCTGGTTTCCCCTCTGAGAGTGTTGAGAGCAGGCACCCCTGCCAGCCCCCGAAGGGAAGCAGGGTTGGCATGAAGCTATTAGGCCAGTGTGCCATTGCACCAGCCTGGGACAGCCAGATCAGGGGCATTTGCATTCAAGGCCAGCTCTCACTCAGTGGGACCCCATGGTAAATGGCGCTCCTAGGTCTTGGGTCCCAGTGACCGTGAGTGTCAACAGTGAGACTCTGGGATGAAACTGGGGCTGGGACAGCAGTGCCCTCTACTTTGCTGAAGTTGGGGCATGGGTGAAGGTGACATATGCAGTTTGATAGTTTTGCTACAAGTCCCCCAGACCTTGTGTGGGTTCTGGACACCAGAAGAGGAGCTGTGATTTCCACCTAAGCCCCTGAGCACGGGGTACTTCCTGCCCAAATTCGCCCTGAGCAGATTCACTATAGATGGTTCTCTGGTGCAGCCAGAGCCCGAGGAGGCAGTTCACAGCGGTGGGAGGAGCCCAGCCACGTCTGGTTGTTAGGGCCTGGGCTCTTCGCCACTTTCCCATGGCCCCGGTCAGGAAGCTCCCTTTATTCCCTATTCTCACATCTGTAAAGCAGTAAGGAGTCCAGGCCTAAAGCAAGGATGCCAGCCTGGAGGGGGGTGCTATGGAAATAAATGGCTGTAGGGACCAGCAGATGGTGAAACGCTTACGTCACTGGACTCCCGCGTAGTCGACCATGGTTTGAGTCCTGGACCTGGTGACTTAAAGCTCATGCCTAGTGTGTGTGTGTGTGTGTGTGTGTGTGTGTGTGTGTGTGTGTGCGCACGCGCACGTGCGCACACCCAAAATTCTGA
>NW_006159920.1:1046501-1059846 GCF_000334495.1 Tupaia belangeri chinensis
TCTGTCTCAAGAGATTTGCCTAAAATATACATATATATATATATACACACACACACACACACACACATATATATATTTAGAGAGAGAGAGAGAGATTTCTATTTATATATACATATACTTTTTTTAACTGCAAGAGGACACGTGTGCTCACCGGGTTCATAGAGGCCGAGAGGGCAGTGGGGAGAGCACCCCTCCATGGGGCGTGGTTACATTGCAATCCCTTCTCCTCCATTTCTCCATCCCGTCAGGATTCGGACCTGTGCCTGGCATGTTTCTCAAGCTGGGATTCAAATAGTGTCTGCCATGTGGGATTCATGTTCCTTAACCGCTGGGGTACAGGGCCAACCCCCTAGATAGTTTATATATATAAGTGGAATCATGTATATCTATATCTATATCTATATCTATATCTATATCTATATATATGTCTTCTTGTGTCTGGAGTTTTTCACCTGGCATATTTTTGAAGTTCATCCATGTTGTAGGATGTGTGAGTACATCTTCCTTTTGATGACAGAATAATACTCCATCACATGGACATGCCACGCCACATTTTGTACATTTATCTGTTGATGGACATTTGGGTTGTTTCCATTGTTTGTTATTAATGTTTTTATTTTTATTTTATTTTATTTTTTGGAGAGGTTTTTGCTATAGGGTGCATGTGCTCGCCAGAAAGACAGAGAGAGACAGAGAGACAGAAAGCGAGAAATCACCCCCCAGGGGGGATGGCCATGCCACAATCCCTTCTCCTCCGTTTTCCTCTCAGGATCTTGGGCATGCACACGCACCTGGTGTGAGTTTAAGCTGCCAGGTCCAGGACTCAAACTGCGGTCGACTACATGGGAGTCCAGCAACATAGCCATTATACCAACTGCTGCTTCCAATAATGTTTTTATTTTTTGCACGTCTTCTGGGGCTAGGCAGCGGAGACATCCTAGTAAATGAGACAGCATGGTCCCTGCCCACACTGGGTTGAGTCTAGTGGAGAAACAGGCAGGTAGCCAGCAGTGCCAACAGAGATAAAACCATCACAGGGCCTGTGGGGACCGCAGACATGTCACTTGGGGGCTTAGACATGCTGGGGTCTTGTCTTGACTGGCCAGCTGCTAACTTGGTGCTGTGTGTGGGGAGGTCTCTTTGCTCGGGTCTTAGTCTTGCCATCTTTAAAATAGATTTAAGGCAAAAGACCCCTGTGATGCTAACATTCTGTGGTGCTATAGTACTCCCTCTCTTGTCATAAGATTCTTTTTTTTTTTTTTTTTGAGAGGTTTTTGCCATAGGGCATGTGCACTCACCAGAAAGACAGAGAGAGACAGAGAGACAGAAAGTGAGAAATCACCCCCCAGGGGGGATGGCCATGCCGCAATCCCTTCTCCTCCATTCTCCTCTCGGGATCTTGGGCATACATGCACATGTGCCCAGCGTGAGTTTAAGCCACTTGGTCCAGGACTCAAATTGAGGTCAACTACATGGGAGTCCAACAACATAGCTATTATGCCAACTGCTGATCCCTTGTCATGAGATTCTAAGAGTTTCTGCTCCAGGGCCAGCTGGTGGTGTGGTGGGTAGGTGACTGGATCCCACATGGCTGACTGCACGGTTCGAGGCCTGGACTCAGCAGCTTGAGAGTCATGTTGGTGTATGTGCATATGTGCCCAAAATCCTGAGAAGAACATGGTGGTGAAGGGATTGAAGGATGGATGTCTCACTCTCTGTCTCCCCCTCTGGCAAATGTTTGTGCTCTGTGGCAAATTAAAAAAGAAAAAATTGTTTCTGCTCCCTTCCTAGGGTAAGACTCCATGGCTACAGAACTAGAGGTACAGGGCCCGGGTATTGAATATTTTTAGTGTAAGGCTTGGCAAGAGGGTGGCCCTGCTTACATAAGCACCAGTGTCCATGCTGACTGTCCCCTGCAGGGACCACTTGACCTCCTCCCCCCTCTACTGCTGGCCTGCAAGGATTGCCTCGCAAGAGAGGACCAGGCCAGATCTCTTGACCAGCCCTAGCACCATGGGGGCAGCTGACTTGGGGGGGGCATGGATTGAGTTAGGGTTATTTTGGGGTGTTGGGGTCAAGAGTTGAAGTATGGGAAATGGGATGCCAGAGGCAGGGACAGCCAGAAGGAGTAAGCTTGGCTGGGAGGAACCCACAGCCAGGGTGGAGACTTCCTGTCAAAACAGCCCCTTATCCTGGCGGGAGAGCGCATTCCTTTCCCCCAGGAGATAAGAAGGCCAGATTTTCCTTTCTCAGGGCTCCTTTGAGCTGAGAGCCCAGGGCACGCTGGCGGGGGCTCTGAAGGCTGTGAGGGTGGGACCTCTCTGGTTCCCTCAGCAGGCCCCAGCCTGACCAACTGGAGCTCCTGGCTCCCCTCCAAGACTCCCCTTAGCTTCGGTGAACACCAGCCTCAGCACAGGCAGCGCGAGGTTCGACCCAGCTGCCTCTCTGGGCCTCAGGTTCCGTGTCTGAAGAAAGCACGCTTCTCCCTCATAGACTTGTGTGCGCCTCCTGTGAGCTAATACGGGTGCAGCACTTGGAGCAGTTCCTGGCATAAACCATTCTCGCTCCAGGATGCCGCTTATGTCCTGGGCCCCCGGCGAGCCCCGAGTGCCCGCCCAACTCGGGTTCTTTGCACATCCGGGGCATTTGACAGTTCTTGCCACAGTAGGCCACTTGAGGCAAAAATCTCATCTCAACTTACCTTTCCTAAACCCATTATAAGGAAAGGTTCATTAAGCATCGGAACCATTTCCTGGATCTTAGAAACCATTCTTCATGAGCACAGGCTCATCTTCCCGTTCACAAACGAGAAATCCTTTGTGCAGCAAGAACTCTAAGACGGCCCTCGTAGGTGGCAGGGGTTGCCAAGAGCCGCTCTGGTTACTGGACACTTTCGGCCGTGCCCCTCCCAGCTGCCCTGATGTCGTCCTAACCAGGGGCCCTTTCTCCCCCAAGTGCCCGACCCTGGGGGCTTTTACCCAGCTGTTTCCTGACAGCCAGTCCTTCCACAGGGTGGAGGTCCTCCCCAGGGCCAGGCGGAGGCTCCAAGCTGCTCCTCCCTGGGCGTCTGGGTGGGACTTCCACGGCCTTCTGGGCAGGCCCAGCCCACTTCAGGTTTCCCTTCTGGCCGCTGATGGACTGCCCAGCCCTCCCTCTGTATATTTTTTCTCTGGGTGGGGGCTCGGGGCTAGAAACCCTGCTCACATCCTCTCCCCACCTTCTCTTTGGAGGACCAAAGTCCCTGGGCCGAAGCCAGAGAGGAGACTGTGGTCAGGGAAGGCTCCCAGCTCCCCCCACCCCCCGCCAGAATCCTCTGGAGGCCTCTTCCAAGCCTATCATTAGTTCTTCCTCCTCTCTCCAGGCCACGATCAGTGTAGTCTAAATCAATACAGCCCAGCTCAGCTCAATTCCAGAGCTATCTTATCGAATACGTGCTGTTATCGCAGGATTGTTATGACCCAGTTCAGTGGACGAGCCCTGCACACGGGACTTGATGGTACCCAAATGGACTCTGAATGAGAGTGACCGTTGCACTTTCAACTCCCCATGCCTCTGGAGCAACCGACTCCAATTCTCCATTGCGGTTTCCTTGGTTGTTAAGAGGGGCCGATGGATTAGACCACGAGGTTCGACCCATCCCTCTTCCTCTCTGTTTAATCTTTTGCTGTCTGTGCTAACAGAGGGCATCTGAAACAGCAGAAAGCTCAAACGACATGAGGCCCTGTGGCAGTGACGGTCTCCCGCAGTAGTTTTGTTTGACTGACGTATGCACAGTGGGTGGTGAGTTGGATCACGGTTGCACTGAGCACCACAGTAAGGGAAGGGAGCAGGGGTGTGTCCTGGAAGCTGGTCTGGGGTTTTACTTCTGCCCCGGGGAATCAGCTATGCATTTGGACAACGTGTCCTGAGTCTTAGAATGGACTTCTGTTCCGCAGATTTTAGAATCAGGAGTGTACGTCGCCTCACACCCTGCTGCGGGGAGTGGGAGCTGCAGGACAGAGCTTGGCATGCCCTGGGGCTCACTAGGAATGCAGTCTTGGGCCAGCCAGACTGACTCCGAGTTTGCGTCTGGAACCTCCGGGAGGAAAGGGCGCACCTGCTGTGGGACACACCCATGCTCCTGGAGCTCAATTTTGACGGCTTCACCCTGGATAATCTGCTGCTGCTTCACCCTTTGCAGCTTCCAGGAGCTAACCAAGCTCTCTGTACCCACCCAGCTGGCGGGGCATGTGGGCTCTCCCTGCCCGTCTCTGTCCCTCTGAGCCCACCTGGGCTCGGGCAACATGAGCTGGTGGGGCTGGGTGGGTGGGGACGCTTGTGGGTGACTTCAGCTGCAGGATGGAGCCCCGGGACACTCTCTTCCCTTTTTACTGAGCCCTCTCTGTCAGGCTATTTCAGGTTTGCTGCAGATCTCTGTCCTCACGAGGTGGTGGCCTCTGTGCTAAAAGACCCCGGCAGACCATCCTGGGTTCCAGTCCAGCTCCAGACCAAGCCCCTCGGCTGGGCCTGAGTCCAAGGCCCCCATTCCTGTTCCTGCGGTGCAGGCTGCACTGTACTTCCTTCTCCTTTGAGGATCCTCGGTCACTCTCGGTGGCCTTCCCTTGCCCCTGCCGGTGCCCCTCGCTTCCTCACCGCCCTCCCGCCTTGTTTTGGTGCGGTGGCCCTTCCCAGAACCGCGGCCTCTCCTTTCCTTTTCCTTGTATAGTCGCTCTTCCTGTGATCCCTGCCCGCCCTCCCTTCCTCTCTCCAGGGCCCTTCCTCCACTCTTTCTATTCCTGGTCACACCAGCCTCTCCCATTGTCCGTTCCCAGGAAAGGACTGTCTGGTTGGTCACTGGTCCAGGGGTGGGGCACCCAGGCCCAGAAGAAAGCCAGTGCAGCCGGAAGCCCCTGGAAAAGCCCGCAGCCCACAGCCCCAGCATCCTTTTTAGACACATCCTTTGAAAGTTGGTGAGCAGCGACTCGGCACCAAGCGGCCGGCGACATCCCGCCACCTCTACTAATTTCAGCAGCTGTGGCAGTGGGGCAGCGGGGGCGGGGCTCCAAAGGTGCCACCGGAGGTCCAGCGGTCCCTTCCTGGGTTGCTGGGTCTGGGCACTCGGTGACTGTGGGCCCAGCTGGCCAGGGCAGCTCTTCGCTGCCACTTGTGACATGGCCGACTGCCTATGGTGGGGGGCAGAGAGGAGGCTCCCATCACACCCTTGGGAGCAGCTGCTAGACCTGAGACCTACAGCCCACTGTCTGCATCACAGGAAGCCCGAGGGACTCTGAGTTCACCTGATTCTGGGTGGAAAGATCAAGCCTTTCTGCAGACGGACCTTCAAGGACTTTCCTCTGCCTGTCGGACTTAACTCTGCCTGTGCCTGCCTGGGTCCCCTTCCGCCCCGTCTGTTCTCGTTCTTCCTTAAAGTACACAGCTCCAATGGGACCAAAGTAGTTTTATTCTGTGGGTTCAGAAACTGATGCTCAGGTCAAGCCCAGACACAGTCACACGCAGCCGCTGCAGCCCCGAGGCACCCGGGCCTTCCCAAGTTGGACAATAGCTGACAGGACCCCAGCCCAGCCACCCTGTAATCCACAGAGGAACCTAAAGGCCCACAAAGGCGCAGACTCTTTTGAGGTCAAGAACCAAACTCTAGAAATCCTGGGGGAAACAATTCCAGAAGGAGTTACAGAGGGCCAGAATGGTAGATGGAAAACCTGGAATTCAGACAGGCCTGGAGTCCCAGCTGTGCTGTAGGTCCTCCCAGCTGTGCAAGCCCTAACCAGTCAGGTCCCCTCCTGGGACAGGACCCAGCCGGCCAGCCACAGGTGGAGCTGGAGGTTGATGCCCAGTCTCAGCACGCGAACTTCCCGGGGCTGAGGGGAACCTATACAGGGTGCGAAGGAGGGCAGAGCCAGGGCCTGGGACCCACCTCCAGGAGGGAGCAGCCTGGCCTTCTGTGGCAGGGAGAGGCAGTGGATGAAATAAGGCAGATCTGGGTTCGTGATCTTGGAGAAGGTTCTTCACTTTCCTGAGCCTCAATTCCCTTCCCTGCCATCTTGAGGGTAGCTGAGGATGGAGGTGATAGCAGAAGGACTGTGCCCAGGGGCTGGCACATACACAGTGCTTGGTGACTGGTGGTCTAGTACCACTTTCAGAAGCGGGTGCCATCCACTGTTCTGTGGGAGTCCTGCACAGTCTGAGCACACTCTCGTGGCCTGTAGGGAGTGTGGTATACAAGCATTATTGCCATGACACTCTCGGGGCCACTTGGGAGAGTTTGGGAAGTTGTAGGTGTTTGCAGAGCCTGCAGGACAACCTCAGGTACAAAGGCAGGCCCTGGAGTAGGGGCCTGAACCTTGCAGTCAGTTTCCCTCAAGAAGCGTCAGAGACCTAGGATTCCCCAACTGCTGTGCAAAATGTGGTGTCTCATGGGGACCCCAGCTTTCCTCAGGTTCTCAAAGAAGGTCGTGACTGAACACATTTGGAAACTTTGGCCTGGATGTCAGCAAGTCAGACATTAAGAGCCACTGTAGGGGCCAGCAGGCGGCACGGTGGTTAAGGTGCTGGAATCCCACACATGACCAACCACAGTTCGAATACCTGATCTGGTGGCTTCCTTTCTCACTTTCCCTCTCTCTCTGTGTCTTTCTCTGGCTAAATTAAAAAAATAAAAGAATAAATAAATCAAATTAAATAAATAATTCTTTTAAAAAAATGTTTTGCCAAGTATCAGCCATGGTAAATAGCTCTATCAATGATCTAACTCTTTCCAGAGCTTGTGGAAGAAAATATTGTAAATTCTGTTCAGAAGCACTAATTAAAAAAATGGTGAAAGCATGGCTCACACATCCAACATAAAGCTCATATACAAAAACAAAAGAGAAAAATCAGGAGGACTCTGGAAAAAGACGTGGAGTAAAAGGTCAGTGATGTGTGTGTGTGTGTGTGTGTGTACATGCGGGCCCAAAATCCTGAGAAGAGACTAGAGGAGAAGGGATTGCAGTGTAGCCACCCTCACCCAGGGGGGAGGATGATTTCTCACTTTCTCTCTGTCTCTCTTGGGCAAGCACATGAATCCTATGGCATGCACGCGCACACACACACACACACACACACACACACACACACACAGCCACTGTAGGCAGTATGGCAAGTGGTGTGGGTCTCAGCCCTGCACCCCTCCCTGGGCGTGACCAGCTGACTTCACACTGTGCCTGTATTGGCCAGTACTGGCCCATCAGAGGCATCAGTGCCACTCCTGGGCACCCACTCTGCACAGCTCCAGAGCTGCCTCAGTTCCAGGATCAGGGTGTGGGAGACACCTGGGCCCTAGCAGTCAGGGCGGAGAGACCATGGAGCAGGCCTTCCTGGGGGCTGACTCGGAACTGGGGGCCCAGAGGTGGGTAACAGGGGAATGGAGGATAGAAGTTGTGAGGCCTGGGAAAGGAAGAGCAGAGGGAATGAAGCGGGGGTCCACCGTGCTGGCCTGCAGGGCAGCTTCTCAGCCATCGGGAAGTGGCCCATGTGAGGGTGGGCCACCAGGTGCAATGCCCTGCCAGAGGGACCTGGGTTGAAACAGTATAAAATGACCTCTGTGGGTCCTGAACTGTATTCAGGGCAGTCACTGCAGGCATAGTTGGGTATATTCTCTTCCAGAATTTTCTTACATGTGTAAATTTATTATTATTTATTATTCCTACCATAATAGTCGCCCAGTTTTCGTACTTAACATATATCAGGTATAATAACCTGAACCCAAAGCCTTATTCAGAGGTCTCAGGCTCTCATGGCGAGACGGCTGTGAGCCTTCTCGGTCTCTCTCTCACGCTTGATTGCTTTCTTTCTTCTTTTGATCTTTATTTTATTTGCCCTACCCTGCTTCTATTTTTCTCATAAACCATTTGACTCATTTTGTGAAACAGGTAGAGTATATAAATGGAAAGAGAAAAAGAAGACATCCGTATATAGAAAAGCTGCTTGGAGAAAGTGAGCTTTCAGTTGTAAGGTGTTTCATTTATTTTTCAAAAGTATTGTTTTTATTATTTTAGCTTTTGCTTTAGGGCACATGTGCTCATGAGAGTGGAGAGAGAGAGAGAAAGTGATAAGTCACCCCTCAGGGGGATGGCCATGCCGTAATCCCTTCTCCTCCAGTCTCCTCTCAGGATTTTGGGCACACACGCACAAGAGCCCAGCGTGATTTTCAAGCCACCAGCTCTGGGACTTGAAAGGCATAGCCAGCCATGTGGGATTCAGCATCCCAATCTCCACCACCTGCTGGCCCCAAGATCGGAATTTCGGATCAGCCCTGTAACACAGTGGTTAAATCCTGTGCCTAGAAAGCTGGATTCTATACGGTTGGCTGCTGTCCAAGTCCTCAGAGGCTTGGAAAACATGCTCAGTGCATGTGTGTGTGTGCTCCAAATCCTGACAGGATGGAGAAGTGGAGTAGACAAGATTGTGGTATGACCATATCCCATTGGAGGGTGCTTTCTCTCTCACTCTCTCTCTCTGGTGAGTGCATGCACCCTCGCACCCTCTGGTTAAAAAAAAAAAAAATGTGGAGCTGCCAGCAGATGACATAGCAGTTTCATCTCTGGACTCCCTCATGGCTGACTGCAGTTTGAATCTGGACCTGGTGGCTTGAAACTCACGCTGGGTGTGTGTGGACCCAAGATTCCAGGAGGAGAAAGGAGGAGAAGGGATTGTGGTATGGCTATCTCCCCAAGGGGGTAATTTCTCACTTTCCCTCTCACTGTCTCTGTCTCTCCCTCTCCAGTGAGCACACATACCCTACGGCAAAAATCTCTTTTCAAAAAAAGTGAAAATTTTGTAAAAATAAAAAAAGAAACAAAAAGGGTTGCCTATAATTGTGTGATGCAGACAATCACAGTTAGTATTTTGGTATATTCCCTTCCGGACTTTTATACTATAAATGGTATCCAGTTTTGTTTTTGTTTTTTTGTTTGTTTGTTTTTTTACTTTACATGTATCATATATAATAGCCTTAATAGTCTTCTATGGTACTAAGAAAACTTTGTAAACATTTGAAATATCTCGGGACCAGCAGTTGGTGTAATGGCTATATTGCTGGACTCCCATGTAGTCGACCTCAGTTCGCGTCCTGGACCCGGTGACTTAAAACTCAGGCCGGGCGTGTGTGATGCCCAAGATCCCGAGAGGAGAATGGAGGAGAAGGGATTGTAGTGTGGCCATCCCCCCTGGGGGGTGATTTCTCTCTTCCTGTCTCTATGTCTCTCTCTGTCTTTCTGGCGAGCGCACACGCCCTATAGCACAAAACCTCTCAAAAAAAAAAAAAAAATCTCGGTCCTCCTTAGTTAGACATTTAGACCCTTCTCCAGTTTTGTTATTATAAATAATGAACGACTAATATTTTTGGTCATCGAGTTCTTAAAGTTAACATTACTTTATTTTTTCTTTTTTTGGAGAGGTTTTTTATTTGGAGAGTTTTTTTGCTATAGGGTGCTTGCACTCTCCAGAAAGAGAGAGACAGAGAAACAGAAAGTGAGAAATCACCCCCTGGGGGGATGGCCACGCCGCAACCTATTCTCCTCCATTGTCCTCTCCAGATCTTGGGCACGCATGCACACGCACCTGGCATGAGTTTAAGCCACTGGGTCTAGGACTCGAACCGTGACCGACTACATGCGAGTCCAGCAACGTAGCCATCACACCGTCTACTGTTCCCAAGATTACTTTTTTGAGAAAGATTCAGAACTAGACTTGGGTCTGGTTCCCAGAGGGCTGGGCCGGCCGTAGTGTGAGTGTGAGGTGTGCTTGTCAATGCGTCGGGGTGCGTTTCTCATTGACCCTTCAAGAAAAGGCAACTGAGGCAGATCTCCTCTCCACACCCACAGGACTCATTCTCTCAGGACCTTACTGAGGGACTGGAGGTAGAAAAGGCTTCCCAGGAAGTCATCTATTGGGCCTGAAATCTCTCTGTCCCTTCAGACTTGCAGTTCAAGTCCTTCAGGCCTGGTCACTGAACACTCCCCTATGTCAGGGTGACCGCCTTGGGGCTGTCCAGATGGATGACCCTGACGAAGAGTGTGTCCCACACAGCAGGCCCGCCCGGCGCACACAGCCCACTGCTCGGATGCACTCTCGACCTGTGGATCCTTCCAGCATGGCCGAGCTCATTTCTAGGGCAGGCCAGTCTCCTCAGAAAGACGAGTCAGTGGGGTCAGTGAGTGGGTAAGCTAAAGTTAACTTAAGCTACTGTGACTTTTTTTTGTTAATGAGAGGAGGACCCTCTGGGAAGATGCCAGACCTTTCAGAAGAGTCGTGCTGGACGTGGGGTTTAATATGCCAGAGCGAATTTTGTTTTCAGGCAAAAGAAAGCAATTGGTAATGATTTTGAGGCTTGACTGGACTCCCAGGGGTCCCTGGGGCTTCTGTGAGCTTTCATTTCATTTCATTTATTTATTTATCTTTTGAGAAATATTCTCCCTAAGAAACTATGACTCTTGGATGCTGTGTGAAGCAGGAGCGACCTCAGCGTGGCAGGAGCCGTCTGGTAGATTGAAGCTCAAGGTGGAGTTCAGCTTCAGGTGTGGAGGGTGATGCTGGCCAGAGGTCATCCCCATAGCTCTGGGGCCAGCTGTGGACTGATGACTGAGTTCCCATCTCCTATGATTGCAGGAGTTGAGAAGAAAAAGGAGCGGGGGACTGGCTTCTTGTGGACTGTAGAGAATAGGAACACACAAACGCATTCTCTGAAATGAATTTCAGAGCAGAGACTGAGCATCCTGGGTGTCCTGAGCCCAAGGACACTTGACTTGTATCTTTTAATTCCATAGCCACTAACATGTCTGCAGATACTGTTCAAAGTGACCTTCTTTGACAAAGAAGCAAAGTGCCTATAGGACTGAGATGACTTGGAAAACATTGTTAAAGTCCATGTGCAGAAATGCTTTGAAGAAATCAGGTCTGAGATGTTCCTGCTATACCGTGGTCTGTGAACCACGTTGCCCAAAAGTCTGGAAGCAAGATGTGCCCATAAGCTGAGAGATCGAAGAGAAAGATACTTTTCGGTGTGACTTAGATGAGGGGACTTCAAAAAGTTCCTGGAAAAGAAGAATTAAAGTATGAATTTGTTGTGGTGCCCACCCCCCAAAAGAATTGGAATCCATGCTCAGATTTCTCACAATACACATGTCCATGAACTTTTTGTGGACCACACGTGTTCACAACCTACCTACTGTGTGTCAGGTACAGTGGTTGGCTCAGACAGAGACGTGCGAGATTGGCTTTCTTGCCTCAAGGAGAGACCTGGTGTGGCCAGTCATGCTACCACAAACGCTTAGAAGAATGGATTCTGCTTGGGGAAGGGCTGCAAAGCCAGAGGAAGCAACCTTTGATCTGGGCTTGAAGAGCGAGCACAATACTGGTGCTTAGAGGTGTGGGAGAAGGGTCTGGGAGGCAGGGAATGGAGCCTGAGTGAGGGCAGAGGAGTAGGTATTAGAGGTATTCCTGGGCAGCGTGACTGGGAGAAGGGAAAAGACAAGGGATAAGTGGGAAATAATGGGCTATTGACAGGTTGTAGAGAGCTCTGATATTCAGCTTAAGGATTTTGGATGTCTTTCTGCAGCTAACAGGAACCTGTGGAAAGTTTTTGAGTATGGAAGTAACTTGCAAACATTAATTATTATTTTTAATAAAATGCAAACACTAGAGACTGGACAGTGGCACAGTGATGAACACAATGCTCTGTGAGGCTGACCCACACAGGAAGGTCCAGAATTCATGTATGAAGACCTCCCTGAGTGTGCCCATGGTCTAGAGCTGGCAGGTGGGGGTGGACTGCATTGTCAAGAGCCTGCTGAGAGTGCTGACTTTCTGTCTCTCACTCTCTTTATCTCTCTGCCTCTCTCACTTATGTAAGAAATAATAGGGGGGTGAGCAGGTGATGTGGGGTTAAGGATCCCACATGGCTGACCGCGGTTTGAGTCCAGAACCTGGTGGCTTGAAAATCATGCTGGGCACATGTGCACACATGCCCAAAATCCCGAGAAGAGAATGGAGAAGAAGGAATTGTGGTGTGGCCAGCCCCCCCCCACACACACACACACACCCCCCCCCGGGGAGCAATTTCTCATTTTCCCTCTCTCTGTCTCCCTCTGGCAAGCACATGCATCCTATGACCACCCTCTCCCCTCCCCCTGCAAAAAGAATAAATAAATAAACTTTTAAAAAGCAAACATATAAATACAAGCTCATTGAAAGATGTTTTAGCCACACTGAGGTCTATAAAGCAAAAATGGACATGCTCCCTTTCCAGAGGAAACCACAGCTCTCCTTCATGTCATCTCATCTACCAAGATCTATCGATACGAACATGCAAATCAACCCTAGAGTGGAGGGAAGAAGGTTCTGTCCGACCTCCTCTCCCCCACTTCTCTCTCTCTCTCCAACACACACACTCCCACCTTTTACTGTTGGCAGTTACATAAAACAGTACTGCAGTCTGGGGAGGTCTGGCTACAGGCTTCTCACCTTGTTCTTCTTCCTATTTCAGAGCATGGTTTCATTGGATATTCACCAGAACTGCTATGGAACAACACCCTGCCAGATTACAACCCTGGGGAATCATTTTTCACTGTCTTTGGGGTGTTCTTCCCAGCGGCTACAGGTACTGTAATTTAGGTTTTTTTTTTCAGTCTCACATTTGGGGGAAGGGAGATAAATGCTTTGTTCCCCCAATTCAGTATCATAATTGGCTTGCATGTGCTCCAGAAGTAGAGCTGGGTTTAGAGGTGGCCTTGGATTTGACTAAAATTCTATTACTTCTTCATAGTTCCTGAAGGCTCTCAACTTGATGTAATTCTCCTTATCCCTTCTACTTATACTATGTGTGTGTGTGTGCGTGTGCATGCGTGTGCATGTGCGTGTGCATGTGTGTATGCATATGTACGTGTGTATGCATATGTATGTGTATGTATTATATATATATGCATATACATAGTTTATATATGCCCAGCAGGGTCTTTTTTAAAAATTTATTTATTTTTATTTATTTATTTACATTCATCCACTGTACATCATTATAGCATACAAAATGAGATTTTTCCATTCACAGTACACTGTATATTGGCTCAATCAAGCACATCAACATATGTGTTATTGTCAACACATAATTTTTCATTTCTTGTTTTCTGTGTATTTTGCCTTTTTTCCCATCCTTGATTCCCTATCTCACCCTCTGCCATCTCCCATCCTCCTCCCACATTGTGTCTGGTATCTATTGTTGCTTTCTCTGCCTCCCCCATTTTATTGTTTCACTAAATATCTTAATAAATCTAAATATTTTCAATAGCAAGCACAGCTGAAATATACATATCCA
>NW_006159920.1:1060205-1060895 GCF_000334495.1 Tupaia belangeri chinensis
CTAGAAACAGGTTAGTATTCTGTTCAAATAGTAGGTACATGAATCCATTGACAGCTCAAGACAGGACAAAAATCCTTAAAACTGGACAACAAAGCTTAGAAGAAAAGCAGCATAGAGTGCTGTTTCATCAGTTCAGTCTCATGTACTTAATTTTCTTCTGTTTCTGTTGAGGTTCCCAGCAGGGTCTTCACACTACAGTCTATCCTCAGCCAGCCCAGATCATAGGTATGCACCTAGTGTGAACAGCCATGTCTCAGGACGTGAACTGAGGGCCTTCTCGTGTGTAGTGCTTAACCACTATGCCAGTCTTGGCCCTACTTATGTTTTTCTTCTCCTTCTCCTTCTTTCTTCTTCTCCTTCTTTGCTACAGGGAGTATGTGTTTACTGGAGAAAGACAGAAAGAGAGAGAGAGGGAAAGTGCGAAAGCACCCCCAGGAAGGAGGGCCACAGCACAATCTCACTTCTTGGCCAAACTAATAGAGGGGACGTATTTCTCTTAGAACTGAACAAGTTGGATTCCTCAGCAGGACAAGCTGTTCCCATCACACCTGGAAGGCGTGCATATTTGGTCTAGAGACTCTCCTTCCTTCTATTCTACCCATGCAGAGAAATGCTGTTGTCTTCTTTTCTTGCTGTCCTAGGTCTGGGCCAAATCAGGATCCCATGGGCCATGAATGACTCTCTTCACTC
>NW_006159920.1:1060926-1095155 GCF_000334495.1 Tupaia belangeri chinensis
TCCCACTTTCTCACTGTACAGGGGCCAGGGAAGCCTTCTCTAGCTGAGGTCCCCACTCTTGCCTCATGCCTGGGCCCTGGCATGGAAGGTAGTAGGCTAACACGTTGACCAGATGACTCATCCATAAGAAATGACATTTGCTAAGGCCTGGCCTTGTTCCCAGAACATGGCCCCCAAAAGCATTTTGCTTTTGATGAAGGTAGTGTTTACCTAGAGTGTGTTTGCTGTTGATTATCTTCCTTCTCTTCTCTCTCTGTCTTCCGGTTAATATATGTGGCCATTTACTTACTCATTACTCTCTCTCCAGATAGGATAGGGGTAGAAAAAGAAAGAGAAGGTACTAGAATATCTAAGCTTAACAAGACTGTTTATGTAAGTATTGGCAGGTTTAGAAAAATTGGAACTCTCAAACTGCTGATGGGAATGTAAAATGGTGCAACCACTTTGGTAAACAGTTGGACAATTTCTTAAAAGTTTGTCAGAACAGCCCAGCTATGGTGACGTACGCTGATCAGAGCTGTACTCTTCAGGCTGGAACCACATGGGAGGGCTTTGGTAGACTTCCAGTCCGATGTAAAAGCTGTGGAAGGTGGTGTATGTCTGTAATACCAGTGAATCAGGGCGGCTGAGACAGGAAGATCAGGAGTTTGAGGACGGCCTGGGCAACGTAATGAGCCCCTTTCTTAAAAATGGAGCCTAGTAAGGCCAGCAAGTGGCATGGTGGTTGAGGCACTGGCCTCCCACGTTGCCAGTCACAGTGTGAGTTTGGACCTGGCATCTTACTTTCTCACTTTCCCTCTCTGTCTCTGTCTCTGTCTCTCTCTCTGTCTGGTGAGTACACATACTCTATAGAAAAAAAAGCCTAGAATAGTGGTGAGCACCTACCCCAGCTGGAAAGCTAAGGCAGGAGGATCAAGACACATCCAGACCTTGTCTTCAATTTTTTTTTTTTAGACATACATTCAGCCATTTCATTCCTAGTTGTCTACTGCAGAGAATTGGAAGCACATGTTCGTATAAAAACTTGTACATGGGCCGGGAAGTGGTGTGGTGGTTAAGGCACTGGACTCCTACAAGTCTGACTGCAGTTCGATTCCTGGACCTCATGGCTTGCTCTTTCACTTTCCCTGTCTCTCTCTCTAGTCAAATTAAAATAATAATAAATATATATATATATTTTTTTTTTTGAGAGGTTTTTGCTATAGGGTGCATGCGCTCACCAGAAAGACAGAGGCAGAGAGACAGAAAGTGAGAAATCACCCCCCAGGGAGATGGTCACACTGCAATCCCTTCTCCATTCTCCTCTCAGGATCTCGGACATGCATCCACATGTGCCTGGTGTGAGTTTAAGCCACCAGGCCTGGGACTCAAACCATGGTTGACTACATGGGAATCCAGCAACATAGCCATTATGCCAACTGGTGGTCCCTAATAAATAATTATTTTTTAAAAAGACCTATACAGAAAAGTTCAAAGCAGCCTAATTTGTAATAGTTCCAAACTATAATAGAAATAGCTCAAATGTCATCCACGGGTGAATAGATAAATAAATTATAGTATAGCCATACCATAGAAAATGATTTAGCAATAAAAAAGAATGAACTATTGATACACATAATCGTATAGATGAATCTCAAAATAATTGTGTTGTGAAAGAAGTCAGACAAAAAAGGAGTACCTTAATAAAATAAAGTAAGGTAAAACGACATTTATATAAAATTCTAGAAAATACAAGCAGAAAGTGATAATGGCAGAAAGCAGATCAGAGAATGCCTAGGGGTGGGGATGAGGGGAGTAGGAATGAGGGACTTCTAAGGAGCAGGAAGAAATTTCAGGGGAGAAAAATATATTCCTGATATGGTGATGGTTTCATGAATATTTCATATGTCAGCTTTTCAGATGGTTACACTTCAAACATGGATAGCTTATTGTGGTATGGTAGTTGTACCTCAATAAAGCTGTTAAAGAGAGAAAAAAAAGTACAACTTGAATCATCTTTAATCCAGTTTTCTCCTAGCAATGGCCCTTTTCTCTCCCCTCCTCCTCCAGAGCAGGATGGCTCCCCGTCTATTTTTCTACCCCCTCCTCAGCTGCCCTGCTCTCCTGCTTAGGGGTTCTGAGCTGGTCTCTCCAATGAACATTTCTTTCCAAGCTTAGCAGTGACTGCCGCATTACTTGACCCAGTGGACCCTGGGTTTCTCAGCATATCTGGCCTCTCTGTGGCGCTCTGACCTCCTCTGTGCTCTTACCTTTCACACACAGCAGCCTCCTCATCTCCCTCCTACTCCGACTTGCCACTAAGGGAGTGTCCCCTTCTGCCTGCCCATTGAAGACCGGGCTATTCCTGGCCCTCTTCTCTTCTCTCTCTGCTGTCTTCCCTGGACTCTCATCCATGCCCACTCTTAACAACCACCCCCAAATGCCGATGACTCCTAAATTTATATGTCAGACTTCTCTTCTAAGCTTCGTATTACATGTTCAGTTGCCTGGGTGACATCTTCTGTTGGGTATTTCGAACCCAACAAGTTCAGAACCGAACTCATCCCACCTATTCCGCAATAGGTTCTCCTGATCTCAGAAATAGCATCTCCATCCAGCCAGTTGCACATGCCAGTAAATGGGAACTTATTCATGATACTCCTTCTTTCCCAGGACTCTCTAAGTCCTGTAATCTCAGCTCTGAAATATCACCAAATCCTTTCTGCTTCTCTTCATCTGTACCACCTGACCACCCTGGTCCAAGCTTCATTTTTGGCTTGGATCACTGTAATGGCCTTTTGCCTGACTTTGAGACTAGGCCATGAGAATGAAACTACTAGGGGCTCAGCAGGGGCAACTAGAATCCTGGTCCACAGACCGAGCTTTGCAACAAGTAGTGCCTCTCTTTTATTTTTATACATGAAAGGAATCCATCTTTGATTCTATGGTTTTATTCTTCCAGAATGCCATAAGCTAATGTCAGTCATTCACGATGCTTCCACGTGACCCTGCCATGCAGCACACCAGGTCCAGGGCCTTGGGGTCTTGGGCAGTACCAAAGCATGTATGGTGGCTCTAGCTATTTCTCATCTGTGTACAGGGCCAGGTCTTCCCATTGTCCTGTCTTCAGGGCCCTTCAGGTTTGGGCTGTCTCTGGGCCACATTTGGGGACCAAAATTCTGCTGAGCTTGGGATTCTACACTTCCCAGGCCCTCCTTTCTGGGGTTCTGCTGGGTTCTCAGGGAGTGTCCCCTTCTGCCTGCCCATTGAAGACCGGGCTATTCCTGGCCCTCTTCTCTTCTCTCTCTGCTGTCTTCCCTGGACTCTCATCCATGCCCACTCTTAACAACCACCCCCAAATGCCGATGACTCCTAAATTTATATGTCAGACTTCTCTTCTAAGCTTCGTATTACATGTTCAGTTGCCTGGGTGACATCTTCTGTTGGGTATTTCGAACCCAACAAGTTCAGAACCGAACTCATCCCACCTATTCCGCAATAGGTTCTCCTGATCTCAGAAATAGCATCTCCATCCAGCCAGTTGCACATGCCAGTAAATGGGAACTTATTCATGATACTCCTTCTTTCCCAGGACTCTCTAAGTCCTGTAATCTCAGCTCTGAAATATCACCAAATCCTTTCTGCTTCTCTTCATCTGTACCACCTGACCACCCTGGTCCAAGCTTCATTTTTGGCTTGGATCACTGTAATGGCCTTTTGCCTGACTTTGAGACTAGGCCATGAGAATGAAACTACTAGGGGCTCAGCAGGGGCAACTAGAATCCTGGTCCACAGACCGAGCTTTGCAACAAGTAGTGCCTCTCTTTTATTTTTATACATGAAAGGAATCCATCTTTGATTCTATGGTTTTATTCTTCCAGAATGGCATAAGCTAATGTCAGTCATTCACGATGCTTCCACGTGACCCTGCCATGCAGCACACCAGGTCCAGGGCCTTGGGGTCTTGGGCAGTACCAAAGCATGTATGGTGGCTCTAGCTATTTCTCATCTGTGTACAGGGCCGGGTCTTCCCATTGTCCTGTCTTCAGGGCCCTTCAGGTTGGGCTGTCTCTGGGCCACATTTGGGGACCAAAATTCTGCTGAGCTTGGGATTCTACACTTCCCAGGCCCTCCTTTCTGGGGTTCTGCTGGGTTCTCACCAATGTTGCCAAGGAGTGGGTCCCAGGTCTGCATTGCTGCTGTGGGCCTTTTTCTCCCTGTTCCCACTCTAAGGCCAGTCTTCTGTTGGACCATGGGGGACAACTTCATGGGACAACTTCAGGGGTGACCTGTGCTTCACGTGGGGCTCCATGCAGAGAAGGGAGGCACCCTTGCCTCGATGCTTTGCTGTTGCTATGATTTTTTGATATTTTGTTTGTTTGTTTAGTTTTGCTGTAGGGTACAGGTGCTTGTCAGAGAGAAAGAGTGAGAAAGGAAAAGTGAGAAAGCACCCCCGCCCCCAGGGAGATGGTCACACCACAATCCCGTCTCTACCTGGTAGGATTCTGGGCGTGCATGTACACATGTCTGGTGTAATTTTTATGCCACTGGGTCCAGGACTCGAACTACAGAGTTGGCCAAGTGGGATCCAGCCACCCAGCCTCCATGCTACCTGTTGGGCCAATTCTCAATAGCTTTTGCACACAGGATGCTGTATGTTTATTTGTACTATGCCCCACGAACCAGGGGAAAGCTTGTCCCCCACGCCTTCTCCCGCCATTCTGCTGCTGTTCTTCTCCTTCCCTGAGCCTCTCATGTCTCCTAAGGACCTGGGCTTTTGAGAAACAGAAGCCAAAACAGTGTGCAGGCAAATTCTGCTTCCTTTCTGTCATGTATCCCCCCAGGCAAGCAAAAATAGGTCAGCTTTCTCTTGAATGGACAGAAAAAGGAAGGGGAAAATAGAATAAAAAAAAAACGTTAGCACCAGAAATGTTTCCCAGCCTCCCCTCTTTTTCTCCTCCCTTACATCTCCAAGGGGCTCCCTGTCTGGGACCTGTGGTGACTCCCCCCACTGAGTGAAGACCCGGGGCTAGGTGCCAGGTGAGCAGTTCTACAGGAGGCAGGGCGATGGGCCTCCTTGGTTGGCAGCGCTCCAGAGAGACGTGTCCGGGTTGTCCTCAGCACCCCAGGAGGCTGTCTCGGTGACACGGTCCGTATGTGCCCCGTCCATGCTGCTCCTGCCGGCCCTCCTTTGCTTTCCAGACTCGGAGTCCTGGTAAGAGACGTGAGGCCTGGTCTGCAGAGGCTGGAGCGGGGAGGGCTTGACTAGCCTCCCCTGTAGTCCTTTCCCTTCCAAATGGTAGTTAGCAGAGGCAGGAGGCTTGCAGAGGCCTCCCAGCAGCTCAGAGTTTGAGCTGGATTAACATTTGAAATCAGCAAGTCTATGACTCTCAACTTTTTGTCTTTTTACACTTAAAATCCGTGTTCTTTTTCAGTCAACATACTAAAAACGTCACCGAGGACCAGGGTGGGGTGTTTTTGTCCTTCTTTGAGAAAGATAGCTACCTAAAAATATCAGTCCGGGTTTGCTTTCTGTGGTCGAAGTAGTGGCAATCTTATGTTGCAATACTCCATATGCAGTGGTGATGCGGCCCGGACTGTCAGCCCCATCGGCTTCCTCACCCCAGCCCTCTCAGGGGACATGCTGTGCCCTCCACACAGCCAGGTTGAGAAACACCGGTCAGATCTTTTCTTTTACCAACTGGGCAAGGGGGAGCACAGAGAAATTGAAAAGGATTCCATAGAGGTCACCCAGCTGACCAGCGACAGCCAGGCCACTGTCCTGCGGTGGAGGGCTGCACTCTTCCCCTCTGTTTACCGGGGCCCCAAATGGAAACGCGGCAGGCAGGATGGGTGATCTCTGTTACTGGCTGTCCCCTGGCAGATGTTCGGTTAAGCCATGAAAAGCATGGATGATTGGCAGTTTCCATGGTGATAGATTTGCCAAGGATTAGCTGTGAGTGAGTCATGGCTGGGGTCCCTCCAACGCCATCCTCTTCTGGAACAAGAGAACCAGGGTTGTGGAGAGGGGAGAGGAGTTTTGAAGAACAAACCCTATATCCCCTCCTCCTCCAGCCCCCTCCTTCCCTGCCACCTTCCAGCAAAGATACAGTATTTAAATGACTTCAGATAGTTATCCCAAGGCCAGGCGACTTCCTGGGAAGAACAGCTGAGGATTCAGTTTGGGTGGCCCCTCTGGATTTGTGAGCTGTCTGTCCTCTGGTGCTTCTCCAGCCTTCCGTTCTACCGCGCCCTGTGGTGGTGGCGGCTGCAGGGGTGGGGGCGTGGGTGGGGGCCTTGGAGGAGACTCTGCATTTGCTGTTTCTTAGAGCGCTTTGCTTCTCCAAGCTGCACCACCAAACTTCCCCTGAAAAACATCTCTCCCTACAGGGTTTTCACACACACGCCCATACACAGGCAGCTGCTGCAGGGATCGAGACCACAACTCATGGAGGAGCGAGGAGTGGAAATTCACTGGGACTAATTCCAGCTGTCTGAAGTCATCCAGCCCTTGTCCCCAAGTCCCAAACTCTTCCTGGAAGGGATTAAGGGCCTCTTTGGCCACAGTCGATACAGGGGCCTGGTTGACCACACCCAGCATAAAAACCAACAGCCTTTACCAGAATGTCCATGGTCACTTTCCTTCTCAAGAGTCCTGCTGTTTCCATGATGCCCCTTGACCTCGCTGAGCCTGACACCCGCCCTGCTCATACACACACCCTGGGAACTCTGGGAGTCTGCTCCCTGTCCAGATCCCTCAGCCTAGATTGGCCCCCATCCTGGATCAGGAAGCTCTGAGGTCACTTTCCTCTGGACACACCCAGGCCACTGCTGCTAACTGGACTCCAGCTGACAGCTCCCATTCCCCCTTTCCAAGTTACCTCTGGGTCTCCTCTCAAGTTGTGAGTCCTGCTGGACCACAGTGGAGTGCCCAGGCTTAAGGAATAGGGAGGCCAAGTCAGGCCAGCATAAAGATGGGCTCACCCCTCTTCATTCTGATAGGCTTATGAGCAGGGATGGGGGCAAGAAGGAAGCTTTGGGATCATTACACATGTCTGTCTTTGTGATTTTATCTATCGAATTAATTCACAATTTTATCAAAATTGTTATAAATACCTATAGTGATGATTATCATTACAAGAACCCTGAGCCAGGCCCTTGATCTGTGGACTTGCGTGTGAGCTTCGCCACAACCGCGCCGATCACTCATGTACGTGTCTGCCACAAAGCTGATGAAACTGGACTTCAAGATCTCTCACCCATGTGAGCACCTTCCAATGAATGCCCTGTTCCTAATGTTATATTCCTAATTTTGCAATTTTTAAATGTCTCAGACCCTGGGCCAGCAGGTGGTACGGTGGTTAAGGCACTGAATCCCATATGGATGACAATGAGGTTCAAGTTGACCTAGGGGCTTGAAAAACACACAGGACACGTGTGTGTGTGTGTGTGTGTGTAGCCAAAAGTCCTGAGAGGAGAATGGAGAAGGGACTGTGGCAGGGCTACCTCCCTTGGGGGCTGATTTCTCTCTCTCTCTCTGTCTCTCTCTGGGGAATGTAGGTGCCCTATGGCAAATCTAAAAAAATAAATGTTTTAGGATTCATAGAACGTAGATCTCTCCATGGGTTCTGTCATCAACCCATTTTACACATGAGGAAACGCAAAGAGGTGAAGTTCCGGGCAAGGTCACCCAGACAGTCAGTGTGAATCCCATCGCTTTCCTTGTACTTCAGAGAGGAGGCTGGTGTCCTCAGAAGGGAGGACACACAGTGTCCGGAGCTCCCTCCCACCGGGAAGCCGACACATCTCACCTGCGTCCTAGCACTTGGAAGCCTCCTTATTTGACAGCGGAAGCCTCCTTATTTGACAGCGTCTGCCACCGCGGAATCTCTAAGGCACGGGTGGGGGTGGGGCTGGGGCTGGGGCTGACAGTGACTGCCTCCAAGAGCAGAGCGGAAAACGCATGAAGGGTTTCTCCAGGGACAGCTGAACACACCAACCGAAGCCAGGTGTGGGGAAGGTGTGGGGTTTGGAACCCAGGAGGGAGGTGAGGAGAGGCAGACCAGAGTCTTTAGGAACCCAAGAGATTTCTGAGTGAGGAGTGAAGCCCTGCTTTTCTGAGTGGACATCTATTTAGCACCTGCGAGGTGCCAGGCACCATGCTGGGTGTCTTATAACTGTTCTGACTTTACCACAGAGCGAGGCAAATAGTATTATCATTTACAGATGAGGAAATTGACATACTGCCTCCCGTCGGTAATAGACGTCAATAAAAGGCAACAGATATGTTTTAGGCACCTTAGCGTGTGTGTGTGTGTGTGTGTGTGTATATATGTATATTCTGCCTTCATAAAAAAGAAATATATATATACATATGTATATATATACATATATTGCCTTCATAAAAAAGAAAAACAACAAACTTATGAATTAAAAAAATAAAGAGAATATGCAGCAAAGACAAAAGTAAGCTTTAAATAGAAAGAAAAGATTGAAAAGTTTTTAAGGACATAAATTTGGATTGAAAAATCCCCAGGAGGAAGCTTGGAAATTCTTTGAGCAAGAGTAAGTAGTCAGTCTTTCAATGAGCAACTAACAAGAACCAGAAAAGTCTAGAAAAACTGCCATGCTTCTATTTTCCCTTACTAATCCTCATGTTCAGGGGGAAAAGAAATGGAATGGGAAGTGGGTTGTAATCATTGGTAATAAGTGAAGACTTCCATCTCTGTGTGCCATGTTGGGCTCGTGGGGCAGGGAGAGAAGGCGATGACCCTGTATCTTGCAGATGTTAAGTAGCCCCTTGCTTTACCTAAGGACTCAGTCTTCAGACCTATAAGGGACTGGTTCCCTTCCTGGCCACCATCTATGTTTGTGGTCAGACCCTGAAACCAGGGCGTGAACCCCATCCCCCATGCACCTGGTGTCATCCAGCCAAACCAGAGGAAAATGTCAATGCCTGTGAGGCTCTGGATGGCACGGGGGCTGGGCAGTGGGGCAGCCCCAGACGTCTGGGCTGGTAAAGCAATGGCTGACTCAGCATGATTACATGTTAAAGCTGAGACCACAAAGATAAGCCAGAGGGCCACAGGACGGGGTAGAAGACCAAGCCAGAAGGCCTTAGTCATACTACAGGAGCTGCGTATCTAAGTCACGCGGTGGCAATGTGCGAGCCCACCGTCATCCTGATAGAGGAGCATGTGTCTTTTGAGTAAAGCAGTACCTGCTTCCTGGAACTGGCCGTTTAAAACCCACAAGCAGGGGCAGTGCTGTCAACCAGGCATAGAAGAGTGATTTGGAACTAGTGACAGAGGAAGCTGTGGGGACACCAGGGGGTGCTGCTGATGGTAACTGATAAGCTCAGCCTTTGTGTGGGGGATGTGGTCTCCACTTAGTCATGCTCTATTTCAGAAAGGGAAATCCAAGAAGGCGTGGGTGTTAGAGAAAAATGGGGAGTCTGCAAGATGGAGTCAAAGAGCACTGGCATGGAATCAGGGAACCCCAAGATTAGTCCTGATTCTGCTAGCAATTAGCTCAAAAACTGGGGCTTCCCCTCTTTGGGCCCAAGTTTCTTCATCTGTGAACTAAAAGTTTGGAGCAGGTGATCCCTAGGGCACCTTCCAGCTTTAAGAATGGCCGGTACTGGGGAAGGGTGGTGAGGTTTGGGAGAGAATGGGCAGCAGGCGCAAGCATGCATGTGGGCAAGCGGAGGAGGTTACAGAATGGCCAAGGTCACACCCCGACTGTTCGCTATATACTTAACAAGAGCACCCAGGAGATCCAGTACTGAATGTGCACAACAGGATGTGATGTTCGGTTCTTAAAGCAACGAATACGTCTATACCCTTGGTTTGACTACTACTCCTTGTATGCATGCAAAACCGCACTGTACCTCACTACGATAGACGGAAGATGTACAGTGATTATTTGCAAACCAAGAATTCTTAATTTAAAAATAACCAGTAAAATTGAAAAAAAATAATTGTTGATACTAAGTTGTCGTTTCGAACCACTTTAGGAAGACTTCCAAGAGAGCTGTAAAGGCCAAAGGGTGATTACAAAATGGGTGCTTAGTGGTTCCCAAACCGTGTTCTGCGGAACTCTAATAACTAACAACGTGTTCCTTTTTTTAAAAAAAAATGTTTCATTTCATGAAGGTTTTGAAAACACCAGATGCTCTATTTCTTTTTTTTGGAGAGGTTTTTGCTATAGGACGCGTGCGCTCGCCAGACAGACAGAGAGAGACATAGAAACACAAAGCGAGAAATCACCCCCCAGGGGGGATGGTCACGCCGCAATCCCTTCTCCTTCATTCTCCTCTCAGGATCTTGGGCACACACGCACACGTGCCTGGCGTGAGTTTAAGCCACTGAGCCCAGGGCTTGAACCGCAGTCGACTACACAGGAGTCCAGTGACATAGCCATTACACCAACTGCTGGTCCCTCAAGTGTGGAACTTTTTAAAAAAGTAATATTTGTAAAACATCTAGACATTAATGTTCTGGGAGACAGTGTCTGGACAGTGTCTGTTCTACCACGCCACCCTAAATCTAGCTCTAACATTAACGAGGATATTTTTAAATTGCACTGGAAACAGAGGGAAAGCAAATTAGAGATTCCCATGGCACGTTTCAAGGATGGGTGAGAAAAAACTAAAACAATTCTTCTAGACCTAACTGGCAAGTATGGCGTTTATTATTCACCAGAACTGGAGAACATCGGCCCACTAGTTGTGTAGTAATGCCAGGGCGAAATGCTGAGAGTGACAGCCACACGTGCAGGTCCCTCTGCCAAGTGTGCGCTCTGCCACGGGAACCGTAGTCGCCCTCGCAGCCTGCCAGGAATCACCCACCAGGCTTTCCATCTGGAGTGTGAGCTGCTGCCATCTCTGTGGCTACTTTCTGGCCTCTTCACTTTGTCTCAGAAGTCAACTTCCTGCCCCTATCTGGGTCTGGCTCATTCCTGTGGGTGGACCCTGTATGGTTAGTCCCTTCTCCTCCCACTGACCAGGATCCCAGCACACTCCACACCAGGTTAGCTGGGAAGAGCTGTGTACAGGATGGGGGAGGAAAGGGTGTTTGTTATGGGTACAGAACAGTTTGGAAGCTGGAAGCAATTAGACCGATCAGTCACTATTCTCAATAGAAGTGTATATAGCCATGGAGTTTTCATGGGTCTTCATGTTTTAACTTTCGTAAATGATCCAAAGAAAGTTGTAGAAAATGACATGACAAACTCTAGGAGACATTGAAGAGGCAAGAAATTAAAAGCGCTATGTAATCTCACAAAACTGAACATGAAATTGCAGAGGCCTGAGGGCAGAGGCGAGGGGGCGATAGACAGGTGAGGGCAGAGTGTCAACTGTAAACCTGGCAAGAGATGGTGAACTTGGTAAAGGTCAGAATGTGGGTGGTCCACGGAGGGGTGGCATGAGTGGCTGGAGCTGGAGTTTGGGAGTCTGACCAACGTGGAGCTGCAGCCAAGGATGCCTCGGAATTGGATCGTTCTGGCAGCAAGCCGCAGGGCCCCAGTCCTTGAACAGAATGGGCTCAATGAGAGCAAGGCAGATCCTCTTTTCTTCTTTTTTCTTTCTTTTCTTTCTTTCTTTCTTCCTTCCTTCCTTCCTTTCTTTCTTTCTTTCTTTCTTTCTTTCTTTCTTTCTTTCTTTCTTTTTTTTTTTTTGGTGTTTTGTTTTGTTTTTGCCAAAGGACATGTGTGCTACCTGGAGAGAGAGCCATCCCCCTGGGGAGATGGCTATGGTGTAATCCCTTCTCCCCTCTCCTCCTCTCTCCTACTCTCTCCTCTCAGGACTTTGGGCATGAATGCATAAGCACCTGGTGTGATGTTCAAACCATCATGTCCATGACTCAAACTATGGTCAGCCATGTGGGAATCCAGTGCCTTAATCACCATGCCACCTGCTGGCCCCAGGACATTTTTTAAAAATAAGACCTGTATGTGATTAAATAAACAAATTTAAAAAATGGTATGGGAGGACTTGGAATACAAGGCAGTAGGCTCCTACCCTACCCTGGCCACCCCGATTACCCCCCGTAGGTACATTTAGGTATTTGCCATAGGGTGCACAAACTCACCAGAGAAAGACACAGAGAGACAGAAAGTGAGAAATCACCCTCCATGGGAGATGGTCACACTCTAATCTCTTCTCCATTCTCCTCCAGGGATTTTGAGCACATAGGCACATGCACCCAATGTGATACTCAAGTTGCCTGCTCTGGGAGTCGAACCATGGTAGGCCATGTGGGAATCTATCTCCTTACCTCCATGCCACCTGATGACCTTGAGACAACCGCTTTTAATCATTTTTATAATTTGGGAACAAACTGTGCCATCAAGCAATACACTTGTACATACACTTGATTAATCAAAGGACATTTTCTTGACACCATGCTCTGAAA
This sequence comes from Tupaia belangeri chinensis, assembly GCF_000334495.1. Taxonomy (NCBI): domain Eukaryota; kingdom Metazoa; phylum Chordata; class Mammalia; order Scandentia; family Tupaiidae; genus Tupaia; species Tupaia belangeri. The sequence continues at coordinate 1,073,322 of NW_006159920.1, forward strand.
TACGAGATGTTGGCTTATTTATATGTTCCCTCATCCATTTCTCAGTTTTTAGTAGTTATAGTTTTAGCTATTTTGATAATTCCCTTGATAACTTTAAATAATATATCCTTGGGGACCAGCAGGTGGCATGGTGGTTAAGGTGTTGGACACTCCCACCTGGCTGACTACAGTTCAAGTCCCAGACCTAGTGGCTTGCTTTCTCACTTTCTCTCTCTCTCTGGTCAAATTAAAAAAAAAATAAAGTAATGAATAAGTAAAATAAAACTATATATATATAATATATATATAATATTATATCTGTTATTTTATCAATTATAGGCTATATTCCTTAACTTCTTACTGTTGGTGTGGGAAATTGAGATTCTGTGCTATAAGATTGATGCAGTAGAGTCATATTTATTTTATGTGTTAAGTATTTTTACAACTAATGTTTTAGTTATTGTTTTGATTTTTAGGGAGTCTGCATAATCACCTTTTATGTTTGAGTTTTTTGAGTAATATCAGGTGAGCTATAGCAAGTTGATAATTAGTAGGCAGGTGGGTAAAATATCGTGAAAAATGTAGTTTACAACTTTTTTTTTTTTTTTTTGCAAGAGGGTGGAGAGGCACACCCTCATGGGGTTTCACACTATAGTCCCATCGGGATTTGGGGCATGCACACACATGTGCCCAATGTGTTTTTCAAGCTGCCAGGGCTACGACTCAAACTGTAGTCAGCTCTATGGAATTTGACTCCTAGCTCTATAGAATTTGACTCCTTATGTACTGTGCCTTAATCACTGCGTTATAGAGCTGGCCGTGTAGTTTACATCTTTAAGTGACCAAACACAGTTACACACACATACCCCTTTTGTTTGAAGACAGACTGCTCCATGTCGCTGAGATCTCCCTGGCTCATTTTAGCAAACACTTAGAAACTCAACTTTATGATGACAAAATACAGAATAAGTATAGAGAAAATTCTAAATTGATTGTAACTGGTTATGTAAATATTTGCTAGTCTTTTTCTTATCTCCCTAAAAAATTTAATGGCTAGTGGCAAAGGTGTGGCTTGAAACACTTTCAGATCTTCTTATTCAACTACCAGAAACTTGTTACGTTCAAGCCAGGCCTGAGTGAAAGCTCATCAGACTTACCACTGCGTTTTCTGCATTACTATGATGAAAATCGTAGTGCTTTTTCTCTTCCCTCTACTTCTCTCCCTTCTCTTCACTTCCTGATGTCAGCTAGCTACACTTTTATTTTCACATTGTCAAGGTAGATAATATTCATACTCTGTTTTATATTACAGTTGTATCCTCTGTGCTTTGTCTCTGGGTCAGTTATAGACGTTAAAAAGCAATAAACAAGTAAACCATTATGACTGTGTAGCTCTTATTCACTGAATAGCACAGTAGTAGGTTAATATTCCGTTTCTTCCACAGTGGTTCTGATGCGATCTTGCGCCATCCAGGGAGAAGTTTCCTAAGATCATGGCCAAATGGGTGAAGTTTTCTTCTAGCTTATTTGTTGTTTAAAGTCATGTCACATTTTAGTTTGCTTCATCTCTGGACCTTGACTTTCTTCTTCACTTTTCCTGGAGTTCCAATGACCTTTTTCTTGTTGCCAAAACATGTAGTCAGCATGTCCTTAAAATCATTCACTTTGTTACTCATATCGTCCATTGTGTTGAATCCACTTCCCATCCAGAGACAACTGTCTCAGAGCCTCCATCTTCCTGCTTCCATCTCTGCTGGTTTCTCTGCTGTACAACTGCTGTTCTGGGACTTCACTCCATTCCTGAGTTACCACTACTGTGTCCTGGCTCTCGTTTTCCTCCTTTATAGTTTACACCTTCATTTGAGTGGAGTACATACTTGAGTATTATAGCTTCTTCAGAAATGAAATGGGGGAGGTATGTTTTCTGAGCTCTTGTCTGTTTCATTTTACTTTCCCGTAGCTGGTAATCTGGCTAAAATTCTAGTTTCAAAATAAATGTCCCCCAGAATTTTTAAGTTAGTGCTCCATTATTTTCTAGCATTCAGTATTGCTGATGAAAAGTCTGATGCCATCCTAGTTTTTGTTTCTTTTGTTTCTATATTATGCAGTAATGAATTTAAGTGTACCTTTTTTTCATTCTTTGTGCTGGATACTTGGTGGAATATTTCAAACTGGAGACTTGTGTCTTCAGTTTAAGGAAACGTATTACTATTATCTATCTGGTTGTTTTCTTTTGCTTTCTCTATTCCCTCTTTTTGAATCTCCTGTTACTTAGATGTCATAACTCTAAGATTTATCTTCTATTTTACTCAAAATTCCTCCCCCTTTATCTTTCTATTCTAAATGCTAGAATATTCACTTGATTTTGTCTTTCAGATCTATCGCATGTTTAATTTTAGAAACTTTAAAATTTTTTTTAAGGGACCAGCAGTTACCGTAATGGCTATGTCGCTGGACTCCCCCGTAGTTGACCGCGGTTCGCGTCCCAGACCTGGTGGCTTAAACTCACACCGAGTGCGTGTATGTGTGCGTGCCCAAGATCCCGAGAGGAGAATGGAGAAGGGATTGCAGCGTGGCCTTCCCCCCTGGGGGGTAATTTCTCACTTTCTATCTCTCTTTCTCTCTCTGTCTGGTGAGCGCACGCACCCTATAGCAAAAACCGCTAAAAAAAAAAAATTAAGTTTTTTTTCCGTAAGGCTTGTGTGCTTGTCAGAGAGAGACAGAAAGAGGGAAAATGAGAAATCACGCTCCAATATTTGCTAGTCTTTTTCTTATCTCCCTAAAAAATTTAATGGCTAGTGGCAAAGGTGTGGCTTGAAACACTTTCAGATCTTCTTATTCAACTACCAGAAACTTGTTACGTTCAAGCCAGGCCTGAGTGAAAGCTCATCAGACTTACCACTGCGTTTTCTGCATTACTATGATGAAAATCGTAGTGCTTTTTCTCTTCCCTCTACTTCTCTCCCTTCTCTTCACTTCCTGATGTCAGCTAGCTACACTTTTATTTTCACATTGTCAAGGTAGATAATATTCATACTCTGTTTTATATTACAGTTGTATCCTCTGTGCTTTGTCTCTGGGTCAGTTATAGACGTTAAAAAGCAATAAACAAGTAAACCATTATGACTGTGTAGCTCTTATTCACTGAATAGCACAGTAGTAGGTTAATATTCCGTTTCTTCCACAGTGGTTCTGATGCGATCTTGCGCCATCCAGGGAGAAGTTTCCTAAGATCATGGCCAAATGGGTGAAGTTTTCTTCTAGCTTATTTGTTGTTTAAAGTCATGTCACATTTTAGTTTGCTTCATCTCTGGACCTTGACTTTCTTCTTCACTTTTCCTGGAGTTCCAATGACCTTTTTCTTGTTGCCAAAACATGTAGTCAGCATGTCCTTAAAATCATTCACTTTGTTACTCATATCGTCCATTGTGTTGAATCCACTTCCCATCCAGAGACAACTGTCTCAGAGCCTCCATCTTCCTGCTTCCATCTCTGCTGGTTTCTCTGCTGTACAACTGCTGTTCTGGGACTTCACTCCATTCCTGAGTTACCACTACTGTGTCCTGGCTCTCGTTTTCCTCCTTTATAGTTTACACCTTCATTTGAGTGGAGTACATACTTGAGTATTATAGCTTCTTCAGAAATGAAATGGGGGAGGTATGTTTTCTGAGCTCTTGTCTGTTTCATTTTACTTTCCCGTAGCTGGTAATCTGGCTAAAATTCTAGTTTCAAAATAAATGTCCCCCAGAATTTTTAAGTTAGTGCTCCATTATTTTCTAGCATTCAGTATTGCTGATGAAAAGTCTGATGCCATCCTAGTTTTTGTTTCTTTTGTTTCTATATTATGCAGTAATGAATTTAAGTGTACCTTTTTTTCATTCTTTGTGCTGGATACTTGGTGGAATATTTCAAACTGGAGACTTGTGTCTTCAGTTTAAGGAAACGTATTACTATTATCTATCTGGTTGTTTTCTTTTGCTTTCTCTATTCCCTCTTTTTGAATCTCCTGTTACTTAGATGTCATAACTCTAAGATTTATCTTCTATTTTACTCAAAATTCCTCCCCCTTTATCTTTCTATTCTAAATGCTAGAATATTCACTTGATTTTGTCTTTCAGATCTATCGCATGTTTAATTTTAGAAACTTTAAAATTTTTTTTAAGGGACCAGCAGTTACCGTAATGGCTATGTCGCTGGACTCCCCCGTAGTTGACCGCGGTTCGCGTCCCAGACCTGGTGGCTTAAACTCACACCGAGTGCGTGTATGTGTGCGTGCCCAAGATCCCGAGAGGAGAATGGAGAAGGGATTGCAGCGTGGCCTTCCCCCCTGGGGGGTAATTTCTCACTTTCTATCTCTCTTTCTCTCTCTGTCTGGTGAGCGCACGCACCCTATAGCAAAAACCGCTAAAAAAAAAAAATTAAGTTTTTTTTCCGTAAGGCTTGTGTGCTTGTCAGAGAGAGACAGAAAGAGGGAAAATGAGAAATCACGCTCCTGGGGTGATGGCCACACCACAATCCCTTTTCCTCCATTCTCCTCTTGGTATTTTGGGCATGCATGCACACATGCCTGGTGCGATTTTCAAACCTCCAGGTCCAGAACTTGTACTGTGCAGTTGGCCGTGTGGGAATCCAGTTTCTTAACCACCACATCTGCTGGTTCCGTGATAACATATATATATATATATATTTTTTTTTTTTTTTTGAGATACCATTTTTAATTCCCAAAAGTTCTTTCTTCTTTTTGGATTTTTTTTTCATAGCATCTTGCTTTATGGATAGAATATTCTTGGGTGAATCTAGAGCTACTGATTAGTGTTCCCTTCAGAATTCTCTTTGTCTCCTGATTTATATGTTTTTTCCAGCCCAGTTGTTCCATTTCTATTTATGCACATATTTGTATATTTGTTCTGGTTTTCATCACAAATCTGGTAATTCCTGGTTGTTGGTGTGGATCCCCCTGCTGTAGAGTGCTCAGTTTCCCCACTGAAGCCCTTGACTCTGGAGGGGGCCTTCATTTAGGATGGAAACATCCACAGGAGCCATCCTGGTTTTCCTCAGGCAGTGCATTCAGGTCTTTTAGAGACACATTCCAAGGTATTCTTTTCCTTCTCTCTCATCTGCATCATTTTGTACCTTTTCTATATTCTAGACATTTGTGAAAAACATTCATCTTTTGGGTCATTGGAAAAGTCATGACAGATTTTTCTATGTTTTTTCTATGTAAACATGCATCATGATTTTTCCAAAGACCCAATAGTTTGATCCTCCCCTTACAAATTATCTTTGTACTTAGGCATTTATTCATTTCCCCATTCACTATCTTTTTTTTTTTTTTGAGAGAGATTTTTGCTATAGAGTATGTGTGCTTGCCAGAGAGACAGAGTGAGACAGAGAGAAAGTGAGAAATCATCCCCCGGGAGAGAAGGCCATGCCTCCATCCCTTCCTTTCGATTATCCTCCTGGGATTTTGAACATGCATGCACATGCGTTTCAAGCTGCCCGGTCTGGGACTTGAACCAAAGTCAGCCACATGGGAGTCCAGTGCCTTAATCACTAGGCTACCTGCTAGCCCTTCACTGTTCTTTTAATAGGATCTTGGTGGGGATGGAATGGGAGGAAAGAGAGTGTGCTTTACATGCTATTTAAAACACATTTTTAAAATGCTTTAAAACTAATCTTCCCACTTTTCAAAATGATCGCTGTAGAAAACTGAGAAAATATAAACAATTGAATGAAAACAATTGCTCCATCATCCAGAAATAACATTGCTAATATTTGCAAACATGCCTTAGTTACTTAATTTTACCCATTCATCTCTCTCTTTTTTTTTTTTACAACAATGGAATTATTCCATATGTTCTGTTTTCTAATACGCCTCTTAAAACTAAACAATAATTTCTAAATATCTTTCCATGTCACAATATGCAATGATATTCAAGACCTGGTATTTATTGAAAGATTTATCTTCACTTACTTAGCTAATCCTCTATTTTTAGACATTAGGTTGTTTACAATTTTCACTGCCATCAACAAGCCTTTATAAACATTTTTGGCTAAATCTTTACTCACGTTTATGACTATTTACTTAAGATGAAATTCTAGTAGTGGAATTTCTTGGTCAAAGTGTATGCAGGCTCCAGTCTTGGTCCAACATTCAAGGTTCTCTTTGAAATAGTCTCACTTTAACTTTCTGACCCCAAACTTTGACTTCACCCCACTTCACTTAGATTCCCTAAAGCATTATCACAGAAACATCAGGAGCCGGAGTTTTAGAGTCAGAGAGATCAGCTTAAATCCTAGTTTGCCCTTTACTAAGTGTTTGACGTTAGGTGGTTTAAATTCAGCTCTTGGAGCACTTTCCTAAAATGGGGGAAATACTTCTACTTTTCTGTTGTGGTTGTGCTCTGATGCATGTGAAGCATACACATTTACATCACTAGGCCTTATGTAGGAGAAAAGGCTCATAATGTAATGATGCTGTTAGAAGGTTCCTAACCCTAAGCTCATTCAAATCCCTCTACAAGGTCGCATTTGAGATGCATGCTTGCGTGAGGTTCTCCTGGCCAGGGCAGCCCATCACGGTGCATCGTTAGAACGCCTTATTCAATGTCTGATTGCATAGTCCTGGTGCTTTCATACGTGCACATGGATGGAAGGAGGCAGCATCCGGCACTGTGACGTTGGTCCCTCACCGTCATGGCTTGATTAATTTGCATTAGTGTTCTTGGGGGCACGAGGTGATGATGAAGAGGAGCTGGCGACTCAGTGTTGGTAGCATCAGGATTGTTTTATGGAGTGTATGTGGACCCCTTAGGTAGCCGAGGAGCTTTCAGAGTAGAACCAGATTGCATGGACATCTGAGACCCCAGGGTAATCAGTAGGCAGCAGGGGCAAGGATATTTGCTGAGCCAGAGGCTGCCAGGCCTTCTGCTAATGGTGGGCCTCTCCGGGGCATTGTCCCAGCTGGGAAGGCAGAGCTCAGCATGCAGTATGGGGACCTTTGTGTGGCTTGCAAGATGCCTCCCTTACCCTCTTTACTTTGCACTGGGCGGTAAGATGCTTTTGTAGCTAGGAGGGCTTTCCTCCTGAGCATCACCCACCCGACAAAGGTCCCTTTCTTGCCACACAGATGCCTCCGCAGTTGCCAGGGGCGATTGAGAAGCTGCCTGTTTGCAGAGCTGCAGATGGGAGGGCTTAATGTGGGATAGCTTCCAGGAGAGGCCCCAGGGGAGAGGAAGGGGCAGCCCTGGGGAAGGTGATTTGTGGAGTATGTTGCAACACCTATGTCACTCTGTCTCCTATCTGGGTGTCTTTCAGGAGTCATGGCCGGCTTCAACATGGGGGGCGATCTCAGGGAGCCCGCTGCCAGCATCCCTCTGGGTTCCCTAGCAGCTGTTGGCATCTCGTAAGTTCCTCTCCTGAAAATCTGTCCAAGCAGAGCTGGAGACTGGGAGAGAAAACCCCAGGCAAAGAGGGGATTGCCCCTTTTGTTCTGAGAGTGCCCCGACTGTGACCAATCTATTTCATATTCCGATCCTCCTTTTAGCACGCGGTGGGCTGGAAAATTCACGTCTGGTGGGTTCAGACATTGCCCTTTCATGCCCCCTGCCTGGGAATGCTGCCGAGGAGGAGGGTCATTACACAGATCACAGATCGGATCCTTTCTTTCCTCTTCCCTCACCTCCCCTTGTCCCTCCCCCACCTCCATTTTGAACTTGGGATTCTTTTTTAACCATTGAGTTTCCAGGATTGTTGGAGGGAGCACAAAGATGAAGAGATTTACAAACAGGTTAGGTTGTGTCCTAGCACTGCCGCTGATTGGCTTTGTGACTTTGGACCATTTGCTCTCTGCATGTCCATTTCCTTTTTCTAAAATGAGGATAATATGGGACCAGCAGTTGGGGCAGTGGCTTTGTCGCTGGACTCTCATGTAGTCGACTGCGGTTCGAGTCCCAGACCCGGTGGCTTAAACTCATGCTGGGCGCGTGTGTGTGCATGCCCAAGATCCTGAGAGGAGAATGGAGGAGAAGGGATTGCGGTGTGGCCATCCCCCATGGGGGGTGATTTCTCACTTTCTGTCTCTCTCTCTCTTTCTGGCGAGCGCATGCGCCCTATAGCAAAATCTCTCGCAAAAAATGAGGGTAACGGTAATACTCGTATGTGTGCTTGGGTGTCAAGGCACATCACAGAAGCTCAGGGACTGGCTCTCCTCCACCCTCCCACCCCCTTCGACTCCCCGGTTAGCCTCTCCTTCATCTTCCCCAAGGCTGTCAGGCTTCTCTGGTTTTAGTTCACACTGTGCCACCCACTCCAGCAGGCTGGGTGGTTTTCAGTCTACTTCTGACCTTTTAGACTCTTCCGTTTTTCTCTTTGTAGCTTAGGAAAGCTTCTCTACCTTTTATTAGGTAGATGTGAACAGAGGCTAAATGATCATATGATGCGATCATCCACATGACGATGATTTAAGAAGTTAAAAATGTCTGTGTTGTTTTAACCACACTATTTAAACATATTAATATATCCGTTTCACCAATACTGAAGTTGCTCGTCTTTATTGAAATGGCACCATTGCTGCCGGCCATGTGACACAAGCTATTTTATACAAATAAGGCAATAACACTGGGAAAACAGAGATGGAATTGAGCTAGAAGGAAAGAAGAGAACGAGCGTTCTGCATGAGTACGCCGTCTTGTTTTTGGTTACAGCTAGGGGCCCCGGGAGGACCTTTCGGCCCATCCTCTCACTGTCCGGGTGGGAGTGAGGAGACCACAGGGGTCGTGTGACTCATGAGCACAGTCTTCCCCATTATCTGTGATCCAACTACCAGCAGGACTCAGCGGCCTGAAGGATCATGGATTTGTTCTTCCGCCAGGGTGGGGAAGATGAGATGTGGGCTCCGGGTCAACTCTGCCATGAATCCTGGCAACCTACAGGCCAGCTGGGCCTCCTGCATCCCCAATCTCAACACCCATTGTGTTTTCTTTTTCTTTAACTTAAGAAAAAGACAAAACAATACGTTTTTTTGGGGTAAGAAATATGCTAGAGGAGAAATAGTACAAGAAGTACCCTCCCATGCCAGCTGGGGAAGCTTCATGACTGGACGGTCGCTTTCATTTGGAGGCAGGTTCCCACAGACACCAGAAGTTGAGTGTGTGGAGTGGGACGGGGCTGGGCACGGTCAGGGCAGCTCTGCTCTGCTCTTGGGTTTTGCAGGTGGTTTCTGTACATTGTATTCGTCTTCCTGCTCGGCGCCATCTGCACCCGAGAGGCCCTTCGCTATGACTTCCTGATCGCTGAAAAGGTGGGTGAGTCCTGAGCTGCCCAGAGAGCTCAGTCTGCTGGGGTCATTTATTTGTTGCCGTCAACAAACGGCTGCCTCCTCCCCATAGTCCTGTCCAAGTATCCATATGGTCTTTAGCCTTGGACTGAAGTAGTGGGGATTCAGAAATGATAAACGCGTATATGTTCTGCTTACGGGTTCCTAGAAACAGGTGACAATACCCAGAGGGGCACACAAATACAGGCGGCTAAACAATAGAGACATCTCTTCATGTCAAAAATCAAGACAGAAACAGAAGAATCTGGTCTCCCAGAATTCCCTGCTAGGCCAGGTGATGGCATGGCAGTAATGCACCTGTATCCACATAGGAAGAGTCCTGGGTTCACATCCTGGAACCTCCCTGGGCACGCCCATGATTCTGGCTGGCCAGGGTGGACAATTGGGGTGCGGGGTGGATCACAGTTTCAGGACCCTTTTGGGGGTACCTCTCTTTCTTTCTCTCTCTTTCCCATGGAAGAAATGCAAAAATAAAGTTTAAAATGATGTAGTTAAAAAATCCCCAGCTAAATGAGTCTTTGGTTTACCTATCTCTTCACTTTCCATCATGAAAGGAAGTACCTCCCACAAGTAAGCGAATAAGGAGGAGGCGGCTGCCAGGCAGAGAAGGGGCGGGGTGGAGGAGAGAGATGGAGGAAGCCTAGCGCCAGGACGAGGCACTGGCCAGGAGACGGGGCAGAGGGCCCGCCTAGTCCCTGAGGACCCTGACCTCTCTGGCTTTCCTGAAAATCGCAGCCCAGGTCGATCTGGCTGTCAGTCTTTGTTTCTCCAGTGTACACCCTGCCAGGAGATTAGCGAATTCCTCACGTTCCACAGCCTTTGTTAGTGGGCTGGAGGTCCTGGGACATCAAGGATATTCATTTGGGTTCATAAACCTACAAGAATAAGATTCCCAGACATTTTTCTGGAAATCCCCAAAAACTCCTACCTTCTCTTCATTTCCTGGGGAAAAAGTGTATTCTGAGATTCTCATCATGTATCCAAACAAATGTACTTGGTTAGAAGGGTTTTCCTTCTTTCTTGTTTTTTTTTTCCTCATAATTTATTTCTTTAAAGAGTGAGTTGGGGTCTCCTCGGAGGGCCCCGCCCTGTGACGACGCTCCCCGCATCTCCTCAGCCAACCAGGATCACCGGGTGCCCCTGTTCAGACCGTCCCCAGACAGCTCCGGTGTGGTGCGGCAGTGCCCCACCGCCTGCGCTACTGTGCTGGGCCTGGGGGCTTTCTCACTCAACTCGCAGGCGTCCCGAGTTCTATTTTAGTAGGAAGTAGCGTTTTCTCTGGGGTGAGGCTTTGCGAAGCAGCTTTGATGATCTTCACGGAGGGCCAGTGTGGCAGCCTGGGCAGGAAACTCTGAGCTTACGGTTGATAGAAACATGGGGTTTTCACATGAGCATTGACTCCTTTTGAAGGCACAGAAAAACTCACGTAAAGGTGGCACTTATTACAGCGGTCTAGACCTTAGTATGAGTGCAGGTTTTGAAAAGGGGAGCAGTTCAGGCACGGTCCTGCTCCTGAGATCTCAGCCCCCACCTGGCAGCCCCTGCTTTCAGGGAAGGACTCTCCCGTCTCGCTTGTCTCTGTGCTCATGCTTCATCTGGAGTATCCTCCCAGGCCCTTTCTCTGGTTGCGGAGTGGGAAGCTTGGCAGCATGAGAGAAATGGAAGGCCCCCGGAGCATCTGGATCCACGACCATTTGACCAGGGGCAGCTGCTGGCTGCTCCTCTGTACCTTGCCAGTGGCTGGCTAGCTCTGCCTCCTTCCAAAACGGACTCCTTTCTAGTCAATTCCCTCTCAGGGTCCTTTCAACCGTTAGGAACTTTGATCTGGATAGAACAATGCAAAGCAAACCCTGGGGTGAGGCTTCCCCTTTGCCCCCATGTTGCAGGGAGAGCTCAGAAAAAGTATGTGGGAGGGCAGGCAGCCTGTGTGCAAGGAAAGCCACAGACAGCAACAGAGAGGACGGATCTCCAGAGAGTGCACGTGCAAGGCCCTTGTGGGTGTAAATTCCACACCTAATAATAGGCACGGGAACAGAAGGAGACCTTCTCTGGAATGCACCTGTCCCAGGCAGAGACAGGTAGGCAAGCACTTAGTCAGTAGGGGGCACCTGTTATACCAGGCCTCACCAGTAGCACGTGGGCATGTCATTGTGCGCACACCAGGGTGAGAGGTGGAGTTCTGGTTTTAGACAAGAGGACAAGAGAACGTTTCCTGGAGGAGGCAGTGGTGAAGGCTGGAAATAAAAAAGAGAAAGCCATTGTTCTTGTTTCGCAGTAGCCGACTGGGGCTGGCGCAGCAAGTGAAATGACATTGATGGAACCGACTGTGACAATTCCAGAATTGCAGCTTCTGGTGTTCTGCTGACTCCCACTCCACCCTCCTCCCCAAATGAGACCTCTCAGGAGTTCTCCCCAAAGCTTTTCTTCTTTTGTGTTCCCTGGTGGAAAAAGCTTGCGGGAAAATGGTCTTGAACTTATGAGTTTATTTTGGTGCAAAATGTTTTTGAAATCCTCGTGTGATTTTTGTATAGTTACACATTTCCCATGGACTTTTTGAAGACCCCCTCCCACACACACACATGCTCAGGCAGTAGTTTGGGCCACAGATGATTTTACTAATAGCATCTTGAAAACAGGAGGGTGCAGCCGACAAAGACACAAGGGTAGAGCTTTCTTACTTCCTTAGTTCCTGTGGCACAACCCACTACGCTGATGCAGGTTCTCTTCATTTATTAAAAAAAAAAAAATTGACTTTATTCATGATAGCACATGTGTACACACAGGACAGAGAGCAAGAGGAGCATGCTTGGCAAGGTCTTGTTACACCTGATCCCCTTCCCACAACCCTCTTGCACCTCGGGATCTTGGGCACCCGCACACATGCCTGGCGTATTTTCAGGCCAACCTGGGGATCTGAACCCGCTGTCAGCCACTTGGTCTCCGGCACTGCAGCTCAGTTTGCTATTGACTGTGCCATCAAGCTGGGCCCTGATGTGAATTTCAGCCTTGGTTCTGAGCCGCCCCAGCCCTGAGCTTTCCTGAACTCTGAAGAAGCAAGGTCGCTTCTGTCTGTGCCCCGAGAATCACCTCCGGACGCACACAGCTGGCCCTGACATACTCCCCTTGGCGATCGTTCACACAGAGCTTCTCAATGCCTGTCTCTTTCTCTCTCTCAGGAACTTTCTGCCAGAACAATGATCTTCAATGGCTGCAGGCTGCCCCAGATTCCTTTCTACTGACCTACAGCTGGTCAACGAATCTGTTTCTGGGTTTCCTGCAGCTCCTCTGATCTATTTCTAATGATTTGACTTCCTAACCTGCAGGGTCTCTAAGAAGTTTCTTCTTACTTTTCATCCACCCCAGAGGACTTTTCCCCTGATTCTTGGCTGTCAGTAATGTTAAGCTTTCTTAAAAGTCTTTAGTATATTGCAGTGGCCCTGAGATAACCTATGGAAACACAGTACTTGGGACATAGCAGGTGCTTATTAAATTTTAACTCTCTTCCATACTCCTTACGGGGATACCCTTACAGACAGATGTTTATGTTAGGGACACACTTTTCCCTCCCACAAACCCACTGTGTTTGATCCCAATATTTATCAGTTCTAGAGAAAGGAATTGTGTAAAGAACAGTATGAGTAGAGATGAAATTCAATAGATTAAATAAATGTTTCAAAATAAACTTGTACATAGTCCAGGAAACAGATTTCTATTACAGATCAAAAAAACCAAGATGTTTAGGAGCCCTGGGGCTTGCTAACTAGCGAAATAGAGCAAACTAAGTGGAAAGAAAAAAAGTATCTTTGTTAAAAATGGAGAACCTTTGTTCCAGTTTGAAGGTACAGTGGGTAGTAACTGAACTGGCCATATGAACTGGAAGCCATATGGCCAACCATGGGTTCAGGTCCCCTGGTCAGCCTGAAAACATGTGGGTACGTACATGTGTGCCCAAGGTCTTAAGGAGCTGGAGGGCCAGGGAAAGGGGACTGCAGTGTGACACTGTCTCTCATACATGTACACTTGCTGTTAATCATGAATAAAGGGAATGGACTTAAGGAATAAAACCCATACCAAGGTAGCAGCTTTAAATACATTTTAAAAAGGGGAAGGGATCCCATAGAGTAAACTCTTGGATTTAACAGCCACGGTTTCACCTACTCAAGAGGGACCTTGAAAGCCCACAGCACAGGCTGTGAGTGAGCCTTGTCAGCCACGCTGTACCCACAGCCAGGCCCTCTGCTCTCTGTCACGGACACAACGCTCCCTCTCAGGAAGTGAAGTAGACTTCGTCTGTTTATGGAAAACAGTTTCCAAGTGAGAGAGAAAACTTGACTGGAAGTCGAGGCGTTGGTCAATTTGTGAAGTGAGGAGAGTGTCAGCGGACTCATGTCTGGGTACATGACAGGATAGAAAGCCGAAGGGCTATTGACCTTGCCTTAATAATAAATCTGAGATGGTAAGGGCTTCAGGATGTGCTGCTCAGTGACATCCAGGGGCCACGGGAATTGGATGAGACAGAATGAGCCCCCGTCTTTCAAGAGAAGGGAACAGCCAGCAAATTAGTGGAGTCCTTCAATGGCTGCAGCTCAAAATGGGAACTGGAATAAATACCAAGCACAGAGAGACGGCATTCATTGTTCTCATCAGTAGTTACTGAAAACAAGAAATGAGGGTATTTCACACCCATCTAATAGTTTAGAAAGAGAGAGAGAGCTTTCTGGGATGGCTCAAACAAGTGGATGACAGAAGGGCACCAGGTTGCCTTTGTTTTGTTTGTTTTTTTAAATAACTGTTGACACACATCTGTTCAAATAAAGTCTCACTTAAACCTCCACTGGCACATTTAGCATACTTTCAGTCTATTTCAAACAGAGGGAAGGATTAGCTTCTACGAGGGCTAGGGGCAAGCTTGTGGTTTACTGCTGCCTCGGTCAAGTCTTGCCCTGTGCCTGATACCATGCAGGGCCCAGAACCTGCCTCAGGAAGTGCTTCCCAAAGGGATGGCTGGAGGACAGTGGGAAAGAAGAGTGAATTCGGGTAAGAGGGACATGGGATGGAGTTTCTATCACTTATCTAGTCATAAGGGCCAACATTTCACTTATTTTTCAGAAAATAGACTGAATAATTGATTTACATAAAAAAAAATGGTAAGGGCCAGTAGGTAGTGCGGTGGTTAAGGTGCTGGAACCCACATGGCCAAATGTTCAGTTTGAGTCCTGGACCTGGTGGCTTGAAAGTCACACTGGGCGCATATGTGTGCATGTCCAAGATCCTGAGAGGAGAATGGGGAAGGGATTGCTGTGTGGCCACCCACTGGGGTGCGCTTTCTCACTCTCTGTCTCTCCTGCAAGTGCACATGCTCTATAGCAATGTTTTTTAAGTGATAAGTGAACAGCCCATTCTGAACAGTGGGCAACCTGGACATAAACCACTGACTGTGCTTGGACCGCCCCCATCTGACCTCCCGTTCTGAAGGTCCTGGAGGGATCCCAAGTGTGTCTGAGGAAAGGCTGGCTTAAGGTGGAAGTTACCTGCATATGCTCATAGGACCAGAGTCTCATCAAATTCCTGTATTCAGTCCAACACCAGAGGGGTTTCAGACTGGAAAACGTCAGTTCCACTTTAAGTAAATGCATAGGATTTAAGTGGAAAAACAAAAACAAAAACAAACAAACAAACAAAAAACCACAAATATAACCTTTTGGGTAAGAAACAGTAAAATTTCGGGAACCAGCAGTTAGCGTAATGGCTATGTCGCTGGACTCCCACGTAGCCGACCGTGGTTCACGTCCCGGACCCGGTGGCTTAAAACTCACACCAAGCGCGTGTGCGTGCATGCCCAAGATCCTGAGAGGAGAATGGAGGAGAAGGGATTGCGGCATGACCATCCCCCCTGGGGGGTGATTTCTCGCTTTCTGTCTCTATGTCTCTGTCTGTCTGGCAAGTGCACATGCCCTATAGCAAAAACCTCTCCAAAAAAAAAAAAAAGAAAGAAAAGAAACAGTAAAATTTCTACAGGGGGAAAGGCATGCTACCTCTCCTAAAGGATCGCCGAGGGGAGAATACAGTGGGCACAACGTGCCGTGTGCAGTGGTTCTCCACCTGAGGGGCTTTAAAAACATCCACCCTGTCTGTGTCCCACTCTACACTAGTTAAATCACGATCTCTGGGGCCGGTTCTTATATTTAGCCAGAGTGGAGAACTAGAGTGAAATTTTTTAAAAACTCGATAAAATTTCACTGTAGAGCCTATTTTCCCCCCAACCAATTGACACAGGACATATTTGGTAGAGAAGACAAACAAAGGTGATAGGTGAACAATCGCACCTCGGAATGGATTGAGGGTCGGGAACAGGACGAGTTCATCTGATAATTTTGTAAGCCTCTAGGCACACAGATTACAGGACAGGCACGGAGCTGCATTCTCTCAGCTGCTGAGCCCTGTCTGCCAGACCCCGGGCGAGGTGGGAAAGACGCATGCTACAGATGGACCGTGAAGGAGTTCATGGTGCACTGGCAGGTTAAGCCACAATGCACTATCATACAAGGTAGGGGGAAAAGGCCATCAGAACACATTAGGTCACAGAAAACATCAGAAGACATTAATTTATTCTAGTAATAACTGGTATGTGAACAGTAGGGGGGTGAGATAGACTCAAGAGAGAGGTGAGATTCATTAGGGATAAGAATGAAATAATGCATCTGGGACTAGAAGTTGGCATAATGGCTATGTCGCTGGACTCCCATGTTGTCGACTGCGGTTCGAGTCTGGGACCCAGTGGCTTAAACTCACTCCAGTCGTGTGTGCATGCATGCCCAAGAACCCAAGGGGAGAACGGAGGAGAAGGGATTGCAGCATGGCCGTGGCCCCTGAGGGGGTGATTTCTCACTTTCTGTCTCTCTCTGTCTTTCTGGCGAGCACCCATGCCCTATAGCAAAAACCTCTCCAAAAAAAAAAGGAAGAAGAAAAAGAAAAAAGATAGTATATTCATTTCACTCTTGAAATAGTTTTAAATTTCAGTGAAAAAATTTTAAATGTCCAAGGGTATATAAATGTAATTTTCTTCTGTAGTGCCTTAGTGGTTTTTTTTCCACTTTAAGCTAACTTTATTTTTTGTTTGTAACATATGAACTAGTGTAACACTTAAAACTTAAAGTACTACTTATCAAATTCTATTAGCGTATAGGCTAGACCATGGCTAGCCTTTTATAACTTTCTAGGAGAATGTGAGTCACTCTGAAATCCACTACCAGCTATTAGTCTTCATTATAAGCTAAACGGCAGTTCCATGAGTGGTACCATTGATAGGGAAATTTTAACTTAATAAGCTGAGGAGAGATCCAGACTGAACAGACTTCAATAAAAGTTATGTGGAAATAAAACTGACTGGAAGCACTGTTATTCATGTAGTCATGGCCAGGGAGATGGCATGGGAGAAAAAAAAGCCCAAAACAAAAAACCCCCCAAAAAAAAAAAAAAAAAAAAAAAAGAAAGAAAGAAAGAAGAAAGAATGTATCTAGGGTGAAGTAAGCCATACTGAATTAAAGAGGAAATGGGCTCTCTGGACAAGTGGACCTTAGTCTTGTCCACTAAGTTACGGATGTCCCCGACTATGTAGGGGTTATTCCACCTCATGTGTGATCTTGAAGGTAGTGTGTGCCCTCCCATTTCATATTACAGAAGCCCAAAGGACCAGACCCTCTTTGACCAGTCCCTATTCACCCCTGCTAACACACATGACCCAGTCAGGCCATCGGATGCTCCAACTGTAATGAATGAGGCAAAGGTAGAGAGATAGTGAGGATCCTGACTGACGCAAGAGTCACCAGTCGGTCAGATTTCAGTGACCATTTGTGAGCGGAAAGAGGTCCAGCCAGGAGCTTGTGCTTCTTGTAGCTTGAGGATATGAATCCAGTGCATGTGTAAAGGAAAGACATTTTCAAATGGGGTGAGGAGTCTTCATCAAGAAGGGTTAAATGACAAAGCTGAAAGTTAAAACTAACTTGTCTAACAGTTGGGGAAATGAGCGCTAGGAACACACAGTTTTGGTCACTGTGCCTAAAGTAAGTAGAATGGAGAGGGCACCTCAAACAAACGGGAAAACAGAGGCTTCCCTGTGGCTCCTGGGGAGGATGGGCCAGCTTGTGACTGACAGCCTAGGACACAGCTGCATGGCCAGAAGCACCGCTCTTTTGCAAGCTGTCACCAAGGAGAACAGTTACGCCCTCTCTTATTCTATCTGGCTGTGCCTTGTGGGCCACATGGGTCATGGATCTCATTTAGTCGTCAGCATTTATGTTCTGGGTTGGGCACCAGGAATACTAGGGCGAACCAGGGAGCAGACTGCCTAAATGAAGCACCCGATGAGCAGAGGAGACAGCCGATAGGAGCTGTCCTCCATCACGTGACAGGAGCTGTCAGGGCGTCGCGTTGAGGTGCTATGGAGCACTGAGAGTGACCCCTGTTGTCAGGGGAATTTGGATGGCGTCACAGAAGAGGGGAGGTCTGTGATGAGTGTTAGAGTACGGTTCGGATTTAGCAGACAGACAGTGAGCAGATCAGAGGGTGTGGGTGGGGGCTCTAACAGGTGGAGGTATTACGCTGCCAGCTCCTCAGTGTGCAGTGTAAGGGGTTAAGGGAGTCAAGAACACGAAGGGTCTTGTATGACAGGGCAGTGGGGAGCCACATGTTCACAGCAGTTAGGATCACGCTTGCGCTTCGGGAGGTCACCCTGGCAGAAGCCTAGGGGAGGATCTGAAGGCTGGAGACCAGCCCTATGGTCGGCTAAGAATTCTCCATTTGTGATCCCTAGAACATCAGCATTGACATCGTCTGGGAGCCTGCTGGAAGTCCAGATTCTTGGGCCCTACCCTGGGTATTGTGAATGAGAAACGCTGAGGGTGGAGCTGGGATGTAGGAAACATGATCCGAAGTATGACTCTAGAGGACCTGGTGTGTGATTAGATGGGGGCCGGGTGGGGGGGTGTCAGGGAGAGAGGACGGGACAGAAGCATGTTCTGTGTTGGTTACTGAAACCACTTTCTCTGTAGGTGTCCCTGGTGGGCTTCCTGTTCCTTCTGGGCTTATACATCTCGTCCCTGGCCTCCTGTATGGGAGGACTCTATGGAGCACCCCGGATCCTGCAGTGCATCGCCCAGGAGAAAGTGGTTCCCGCACTTGCCTGTCTGGGGCAAGGAGTGAGTGACCCTTTTTAGATGAAATGTACATTTTGCTTCTACACTGATTGTTGGCTCATAAATTGCTTATGCTTTTCTCAGTAGGGCCTCTGGTCAAGGTCTCTGGGGTGGCACCAATGAGAAAGCAGAGGTCAGTTCTCCGAGCTCTGTCTCTGGCTGGCTTAGGCTGGGGCCGGTTACATGAAGCATCCTCAATGTCACATCCGCTGGCCGCTGAGCACTGGTTTCTCTAACCAGTCATAGCAGCTTCTTAGACCCTGAGCAGCAGGGACTCAGAGGGCCCATCCTTGAATAAAAGTAAATTCAGGATCTTCCAAGTTTGGCGTTAGAAGAAAGCATGCAGGGCAGCTTGTCCTGCGGGTCCTGCAGATCTAGCTCCGTCCTTGAGGCTCACGTTGGGAGTCCCTGTTTGATGGTTTCTCACATCTCTGTCCTCCAGGCTCCCTGTTAGCCACCGAAGACCAAACCCTAACTGAGATGGTACAGCTTGGTTGCACCATGAGAAGGTTGGGGACCTCCTTGGTTGCACCAAAGAGACCTTCTAAAACCTAAAGAACGACAAAAGAGAAATAACTCAGAGAATCCCACTCCCAGTTATTCAGTTTGAAAGCTATAGCTTGTTTTTGTCCTCTTCCACTACAGATGCCCCAACCCCTCTGGTTCTGTCTCCCCTTACAGAGGGTGTATGTAGTTGCAAGCCATTCTTGTCGTAAGCCATCATTAATTCCTCCCTCACCTCCCTCCATGTATCCTCATTCTGCCCAGGTGGAGCAGAAGCAGGGACTCCCCTCTCAAGTACCTTTGATGTGCTATATGCCTTTTATTTTATTTCTTTCACTTGATTTATTTTTATTAGATAATATATACACAGAATTCAAAACTAAAAATGATACAAAAGAGAATTTTTGCTCTATTACAAGTGTCTCTACCTCTTTCTTTCTAACCCTGCTCCTTCAGTAGCTGTTTTTATTAGTTTTTTAAAAGAAGTATTTACTTCATTTTATTTATTTATTATTATTATTATTTAATCATGAGAGAGACAGAGAGAGAGGGAAAGTGAGAAAGCAAGTCACCAGGTCTGGGACTCAGACCACAGTTGGCCATGTGGGAGTCCAGTGCTTTAACCACCACACCACCTCCTGGCCTCCTGTTTTTATTAGTTTTTATAATGAATCCTTGTTCACATTTTTACACAAAAGATAGTACTCTATACATTGTTTTATACCTTGTTTTTTTTCATTTCGTATAGCCTAGATGTCTACCTTTTCATATGAATGTGGAAAAACTTTCTCATTCTTTTTCCATTATCCAGATACACCGTAATTTCATCAGTTCCCTATAGACTGACACTTGTATGGCTTCCTGTTAACAGTGCCGCAGTGGATAACCTTGTATTCATTCTTTGTATATGTACACATAGATAGACTCACTGGATAAACTCTCATAAGTGGGAATGTTGGGTCAAAGGGCAAATACATTTAAAATTTTTTTAAAAAGTATTTATTTAATTTGATTTATTGTTATTTTTAATTTGACCAGGGAGAGAGAGAGAATGAGAAAGGAAGTCGCCAGGTTTGGGACTTGAACTGTGGTCAGACATGTGGGAGTCCAGCTTCTCAACCACCATGCCAACTGCTGGCCTCATAAAATTTAATAGTAATAAATATTGCCTTCCATGAGATTTCTTTTTTTTATTCTAATTTATTTTATTATTATTTGTTCATTAAATCGCTATACGTCTATCAGCAACAAGAGTTTCTATTTTTCCAAAGCTGGTACTGCTGTTAAACTTGAGCCCAAAGATTCTGCCTTACAGGACTCTGCTCTGGCCCTAGGGTATAAGAAGTTTATCAGGCCATGAAACATGCCTGCCTAGTCCCAGGCCTTCACTTCTAGACCACTTTCCATGTCTGCTGCACTCTGGAATTCCTTGCTCAGATGGCACCCAGCCCCCTTGCAGGGTCTGCAAGGACCTCTTCTCTCTAGGGCCAGGGTGTAGGCTGAGAATCCACGTGTGTGTGAGGCCCCTGCAGTGTGATCTGGGACGAGATGGGGCGGGCTTTGAGCTGAACATTGTATATCACCATCTTTAGAGGAAAGTCTGAGGAGGGCAAGGATTCTAAACTGAAGCTGGACTTCTCATCATCACAAAGGTATTTTTCCCAAGGAGGGCGGATAAGACATATTTGACTTAACAGGTTATTAGCTTGACTTTATCCTTGTAAATATTTAGGCATACGCTCCATTTGCACTCTTGCCCTGGGCAGCAAACATAGTGTTAGCAAGAAGCCTGTCCACAGCTCATTGTCAAATGTGAATTTTTGCCAATTATATGAGGGGTCTTCAAAGAGTTTGGGGGAGTACATATTATGAAAAAACTATGCATGGATTTCAAAATGCTTGAAAGCGCCAAGATAAACTTTATTTTTATTCCATTGTTCTGCAAACTTTTTCTAAACCCCTAGTACAGTGAGAGATGGCTTTTTAGGATTTTGTGATTTGCGTTACCTTTATCATGATTGAAGCTGAATGTCTTTTTCTCTAAGAGCTATGTATCATTTTTTCTGAGGTTGTCAGGCTCATCTCAATTGTTAAAAGCTCTTCCTTTGCTAAGAAGATGGACTCATTATTATATGTTTTTCAGAAACTTTTTATAGTTTCTCACCTGTCTTTTAACTTTTCAGCCTTTCCCCCTTAAAGTTTCTTATATATGATTAATTTTTACTATCACATTTTCTTTTCTAATAGAAGAAACTTAAAATATTCAAAGTTTTTTTTAAGTTAATGTACTTTATTAATGATAGAAAGTTCATGCTTGAGTGAGAGAAAGAGAGAAAGGGAGACAGAGCAAAAGAAAAGCAAGCACCTTCGATGGTCTCCTGTCACACTGTTACCCTCCTTCCACCCCGTCAGGATCCCGGGCACGTCTACAGGTGCCTGGTGTGTTTTCAAATTAACCCAAAGAGCCGAGCCCACAGTCAGCCATGTGGCTTCCTACACTTCAGTTCACTTTGTTACCAATTGCATCAGCAGGCTAGTCCTTAAAAATATTATTTTCAGATATATTCAATATACAAAAAAAGGGCATTAAACTAATATTAACAGTTTAAAGAGAAACTTCAAAGTGGTACCCTCACAAGGGTTGCTAGATGCAACCCTCCACGTGGCCCTCCTGGTCAGGTCCCTTCCCTTTCACTGGTGGCCACTATCCTGACTTTTGTGATATATACATGTATATATATACACATAAATAATACGATACATAATATATAAAATATATGATATATAATATATAGCATATATTATAATATACATATATTA
>NW_006159920.1:1095404-1099621 GCF_000334495.1 Tupaia belangeri chinensis
ATATAAAATAAAATATTTGTATTTTATAATATTAAGGTATTATATATTATATTAAAATATATAATTATAATATAATATATTTGCATATGTATCATATACACATACACATACATATATGTATATATGTTATAATATAATAATATAATAAAAATATATAATATATGCACATTACAATACATTTTAAAATACATTACATATAATACACATTATATATTATATATACATTTACTAAATATTACATTATATATAATGTATTTAAAATATATTTTAAAATGTATAAGTATTTTTTTTATCATTGTACTCAGAAGTGTTCAAACTTTTTCTGAAAAGCATCAGATAGTAAATATTTTAGGCATTGCAGGCTGTATGGTCTCTGTCACACCTATTTAATTCTGCTGGTAGAGCTCAAAAAATAGGCCAAGATATTATCTACTACCTTATTTATGGACACAAATATGAATTTTATGTAATTTTTGTGTGTCACAGACTATTCTTTTGATTGTTCTCCCCAGCTGTTTTAAAATATTAAAGCATTCTTACCTCACAGGCATACATAAACAGGCAGCGTTCAAAATGACCCAGGGGCCACGGTTTGCAACTCCTGGCTTATTTCCTGCTATTATCTCTAAACAAAATAGTCTAATGTTGCCACTTTTTAAACTTTAAATAAATGGAACACACACGCACACACACACGCACACGCACACACACATACATACACACATATATATAAATACATTTATCAGGGACTTCAAAAGTTTGTATAAAATGGAATTAAATATGAATCTATTTTGGTGCCCAAGATTATGAAATCCATGCAGAGTTTTTTCATATAATACACATTTTCATGAACTTTGTGAAGACCACTTGTATGTCTTTACCTACTAGATAACATCAAATTATTTTCCAAAGTAGTTATGCTGATTTTTACTTCTGTAAGCAATGGATAAGAGCTCTTTTTCTCCATATTTTTGTCAATAATTGATAATATTAGACTTAAAACATTTGGCCAATTCGGTGGGTGTTTAATGATATCACGCTGTGCTTTTAATTTGCATTTCTCTAATTATGAATGAGAAATCTTCACATATTTAATGGGCACCCTTTTGTAAAGTACTTGTTCAGATTTCTTTTTTAAAAGTGGGTCATCTTTTTCCAACTATTTTGTAGAGATTCTTCATATTCTAGATACCCTTTTTCTGTCACATATATTCACATATCTTTCCCACTCTGTGGCTTGCCTTTTCATTTCTTTCTGACTTTTTTTAGTGAAGAGAAGTTCATGTTTGCCTATTTTGTCACTTCACAATCCACCCTTATCCAGGTCCTTGTCTGCACTATTAGCATCTTCTTTAGTGTGAGCTAAGACTCACTTTTACATTCTCTTTAGTTTGTGAGAATTTACTTGATGCTTGGTAGCTTTATTGTTATAATCTGCTAAATAGCTGTAGCAAACATACCCAAAAATATAATCCTCAAACACAAGGAAAGGTTTTTTTTTTTTTAACTTTCTAAAAAAAAAAGTTTATTTATTTCTTATGAGAGATTTGGTAGCTTTATTGTTATAATCTGCTAAATAGCTGTAGCAAACATACCCAAAAATATAATCCTCAAACACAAGGAAAGGTTTTTTTTTTTTTAACTTTCTAAAAAAAAAAGTTTATTTATTTATTTCTTATGAGAGATTTTGAGAGAGACAAGCACCCCAACAGGGTCTTCATAATGCCATGATCCACCCCCAGTCTCAGCCAGTCTGGATCATGGCCATGTGTGTATATAGTGTGTATAGGGAGGCTCCAGGATGTGAACCCAGAACCCTCTCATATGAGGCCAGTTGTGTTACAAGAGAGCCATCATCTTCCCCTCGACCCTCTTCTCGAAAGAATTGCACCTCAAAGTCCTAGGGAAGCTGTTTCAGGTCAGTATGTGGCTCTGATCTTTGGGGACTCAGGCTGTTGATGACTTTACCCTCTTTAGTCTGTGTCTTCTAAGGCTGCCATCTACCTTGGCCCTCAGGGGACACACCTGGAGGAACACTTGCGCAAGGTTGATGGGCCAGCTCTGGAAGTGGCTCACATGCCAGGCTGCCAGCAGTGCAGGAGGTGGGAGCCATGATTAGATTCTGTCTGTCTGTCTGTATTCTCAGGGTACAGCTGGAAATGTTTGCCAGTGAAGTGTGAGAGAATGATAAGAAACATCAAGTATTTTGCTGGACTGAGCAACTGGAAGGATGATGTTACCATTTTCTGTGATGGAGAAGTTTACCAAAGGAGTAGGTTGGAGGGGTGGAGAATCAGCAATTTGGTTTTGAACATAGTAAGTTTGAGACCCTACTAGATATCAACTGGAAATGCCAACTAGGTAGTTGAATTTTCAGATTTAGGAGTTGTCAGCATAAAGCCGGTATTGAAAGGCATAAACCTGGTTGAGATTGTCTGGACAGTGGGTATAGATGGAGAAGAGCCATCATCTGAAGACAGAGCCCTGGGGTGCTTTAAATGTGGAGTTCCAAGAGGTGGGAGAGCCAGTCACAGAAATGGAAGAGCAATCAGCAGGGAAGGGGACAAATCAATAGGAGTTTGGTGAGAAAAGTCTTTGAAAGAGGAAGGAGTGACCTGTTGGGTCACGTGTAATCGCTAGGTAAAGAAAAATGAGGACGAGAAGTGACTATTGGTTCTGGCCCAAGAACTACATCAGTGCCTGTGAGTAGTAGCTTCTAGGAGTGGCAGCTGGCACTAAAATCACCTCCACTAATAAAAGGTGTGAGTCAATGTGTGCATGTGTGTGAACGTGTGCATGCGCATGTACACGTGTTTAGTATCAGAATCCCCCCACCCCAGCCACCTATGATTCTGCTGTGTATTCTAGGATCTGCCACTCCCAGGAAGAACCAGCTTTGCTTCTCTTTGATTTCCATGGCTTATGTTAAAACCTAGGGGCTGGAAGGGAAAGACTGAAGAAAAAGTGCTTGGGAAGTCAATGTTCTAGAGTCGTGCCCCATGTAAATAGTTACTAAGACAACTAATACCTTGATACGTTAGGAGCCCACAGTGTGTCAGTGTGTGCTAAGCCATTTATATGCATTAGCTCTGACTGCACCATTACCCCCTCAGTGGGATATTATTGTTCCAAGATTACAGGTGCTCAGTTGCCTGGGGAGAAGTGGCTGACCCATTAAAAGCTGTATTTCTGTTATATAACTTTTGACATTTCAGAAACTTTCTATCTGAAATTTCATAGTCTTGCATTTTGTTTGTTTCCACAGAAAGGACCAAATAAAACACCTGTAGCAGCCATCTGCCTGACCAGCTTGGTGACCATGGCCTTTGTCCTTGTGGGCCAGGTGAATGTCCTGGCCCCCATCGTCACCATCAACTTCATGCTGACATACATTGCAGTGGACTACTCTTACTTCTCCCTGTCCATGGGTGCCTGCAACCTCCCCCCGATGCCTGGGCCAGTGTCCAGCGAGGGTGCTGAAGCACTCCACTGCTCTGAGCACCTGCTCTTGGAGAAGGCTCCCAGCTATGGGTCTGGGGCCCTGGCCCAGACCCTCTCTGAAGGCACTCTGCTAGAATTCACCAAGGACATGGATCAGCTCCTCCAGCTCACCAAGAAGCTTGAGAGTAGCCAACCCAGACGAGCCGAGGGTGATGGGATCCCAGAGAGTCGGAAGAAGAAACACAAGAAGGCCACCAAACAAACCCTACAAGATAGCTTCCTCTTGGACCTCCAATCCCCTGTGTCCCTTCCTCCCAAGGATGCTGACAGGCTACCCACTGTCTCTGGGGAGGGGCAGGAGTCCAACCAGAACAAGCAGACTTCCAGGCAGGGAGAGACTCAGCCCGGGGGAATGTGTGGAGAACAACTTGTCCCTGAACTCTGTAACCAGAGGAGGCCAAGTGAAGGTGAGTGCTTAGGAATCACACTGGGGCCTCCTCTTTGGGGGGACCACTGGCTACCTCACCTACTTAGTTATCCCAGCCTTCTTATAGCTGGATTTACAACCCTTGTTAATTTCGTTTGATGTTTATTTTTGAACACTACAATTCAGGTATCAGCTGAATTATTTATAATTTTACTCTGTTATTTACAGTTAATTTTGAATATAAATTTCTATCTACTCTTGTAGTTAGAGCTGGGAGCCATAGCTAGAAATTGAATATCAATTTCTTTTTTTAAAAGAGAAATATTTTATTTAACTTTATTTATTTATT
>NW_006159920.1:1100437-1110296 GCF_000334495.1 Tupaia belangeri chinensis
AAGAGTGAGGGAGAGTGACAGAGAGAAAGAGAAAGGGAGAAAATAACCAGGTCCAGACTCGAACTGTCGTCGGCCATGTGGGAGTCCAGCATCCTTAATTGCCACGCCACCCGCCAACCCCTCAATTTCTTTTCATAAAAAAATTAGCTGAGGTGTTATACCAATGTGCGTAAAGTTTATTTCATCAAGAGAACTAGAAACATGTCCTAGTAAACTGCCTGGCAAAGACCTGGTATATTTCTCCCTGGGAGATGAATCTTCCAAGCCATGTGATAGAGATGGAGGGAAGGTCGCTCAGTGGCACGCTTTTGCTTTGCTCTCTCAATTCTGTAGACAGACAGAGAGACTCTCAAAGACAGGCTTACGGGACAATGAGGAATTCTGAGAAAAAGAGAGCACTCATTGGCATGGAGGTTAAGGTGCTGGATCACACATGGCTGTCTACACAGTTTGAGTCCTGGACCCAGCAGCTTGAAAATCTCACCAGGTGTGTGTGCATGTGTGCCCAAAATTCTGAGAGGAGACTGGAGGAGGGGCTCTGCCCCCTGGAGGATGATTCTCTCTCTCTCTCTCTCTCTGCCTCTCTCTGGTGAGCTCACACTCCTTACAGCAAAAACTAAAAGAAAAAAAGAGCACTCATAATTTCGAGGATCTATTGTATTTTAGGTGCTTTATGTCTATTACTTCATGTAGTGTAATAGATATTAGCTTTTCATTTTCCAAGTGAAGACCTCATTCAAGGCCCAGTGAGGTTGCAGAGATGTCTCAGAGCTGACTTCCTTGCACAGAGAGACTTTGCTGTATTCAAAGCTCGTGTTCTTTCCTCGGGACCAGCAGTTGGTGTAATGGCTGTGTCACTGGACTCCCATGTAGTTGACTGCGGTTTGAGTCCCAGGTCTGGTGGCTTAAACTCACGCTAGGCGTGTGTGCGTGCATGCCCAAGATCCCGAGAGGAGAATGGAGGAGAAGGGATTGTGGCGTAGCCATCCCCTCTGGGGGGTGATTTCTCGCTTTATGTCTCTCTGTCTTTCTGGCAAGTGCACGTGCCCTATAGCAAACACTTTTAAAAAAAAAAAAAAAAAGCCCATGTTCCTTCCTAACACTCCGCTGCCTTTTGGGGTTTGTGCAGACAGGTATGGCAGAGGAGGAGACAAAGGAATTCAAGGGTAGGAGTGTTGAAAACAAGTGCCTTATGTTTTCCCATAAACCTGGTAGGAGCATTATTAAAATTTTAAAATTTATTTTATTTTTTTTATCAAAGTAATGGTTATAATTCAATGAGCCAAATGGTATTAAAAGTCGCACAATCTCAGGGCCAGCAGGTGGCATGGAGGTTAAAGCGGCTGAATCCCACACGACCAACTATGTGGTTCAAGTCCCAGACTTGGTGGCTTGAAAAACACACTGGGTCTATTGTTGAGTGAAGTAAGCCAGGCTATGAAAGAAAGATATTGTATGTATCCACTCAATATATACCGACTATCCGCACTCTATGGTAGAGAGCAAAAAATTGGAGGACATAAAAGCAGTGGAGGTACTTAATGAGAATAGGACAGTGTGAAATGGAGGGATGAAGAGAAGAGGATAGAGAAAGATAGCAAGAGAACAATAGAGAGGCAGGACGTTAGTGAGAAACAGATAGGGCTTATTACCTGTTGATGATGACATGTATAGTATTCTCTACTGGATTGGTCTGAGAAGTATTTCATGATGGGCAAAGTCTTTTTACAAGCAAAATGAGAAATAGCGATTGACTGTTTTAGAAAAATAATTAGAATAATAATAATAACTATTGGGGAAAACATAGAAAAGATATTGAATGTTGAAGCGGGGGGATTAATGTCTCTGTATTGACTGACATGCATGGCATTCCCTTTTGAGAAAGCAATGTAATACACTGTAAAGTTATATCTAATCCAATGTAATATGAAGAAGATTATGATGATAATAAAAAATAAAAAAAAAAGAAAAACACACTGGGTGCATGTGCGTGCATGCCGAAAATCTCAAGGAGATTGGAGGAGAAGGGATTGAGGCATGGCCATCCCCACTGTGGGGGTGATTTCTCTCTCTCTCTCTTCAGGGAGTGCATATGCCCTATAGCAAAAATAAATAAATAAATAAGCTAAAAGCAAAACAAAAATAAGAAACTAACCTAAAGATAAAAAGGTCACATAATCAGAAACAGTGGTTTCCACTCTTCCATACCACCCCCTTTAACTTTCTCTACCTCAGCCTCATGCCTAGATAATCCCACTTTTAAACAAAAAATGGCTTCTTCTGTTAACCTTTCTGTTACTAAATAATATATTTGCATTGCTATTTGCTATATGTGTGTGTGTGTGTGTATATATATATATATATTCTTTTCCTGTGTATTGCCAGAAAGAGTATGCATTCACCAGAGGGGAGAGTGAGACGGAAACAGAGACACAGCATCTCCAGAAGGGTTCTCACATACAGTTACAGTCCACCCCCAATCTCAGCCAGCCCAGATCACAGACGTGTGCACACTGGCCTGCCCAGTGAGGCCCTGGGATGTGAACCCAGGACCTTTCCCATACGGATCCAGTTGTGTCACCCCTGCACCACCACCCGGCCCAAGAATCTGAGTGTTGATAAACCAGATGCCATAAAATAAGAAGAATCAAATCAGAACTGAAGATATATTCCTTTTTTTTTTCTTGGAGAGGTTTTTGCTGTAGGGCCCGTGCACTCACCAGAAAGACAGAGAGAGACAGAGAGACAGAGAAACAGAAAGTGAGAAATCACCCATCAAGGGGAGATGGCCACGCCACAATCCCTTCTCCTCCATTCTCCTCTTGGGATCTTGGGCACGCACGCACACGCGCCCGGCGTGAGTTTAAGCCACTAGGTCCGGGACTCGAACCATGGTCGACTAAATGGGAGTCCAGCGACATAGCCATTACGCTAACTGCTGGTCCCAAGATATGTTCTTGAGAGCAAATATATTTTAAAAAATTGATGTGGGACTGTATATTTTACCGTATATTCACACAAATCCCTTACTTTGCAAGAGCGATATTTCTATTTTAGATGGCATCAAAGACAAAAAGAGTCTGATTAAATAGAAAAAAAACACATCTGCATAACACAGTGTCACAGAGGAAACAATTATTCTGACAAACCTAACTGATAAGAGTATACCTTCCAAAGCAAATGATTATTTTAAATCAGGAAGGTCAAAATCCAGATGCTACTAAGAGGCCAGGAGAGACAAATATACAGTTTACACTTGAAGAAAATCAATGCCCAGACTCATTTGTGTCCACTTAGCAAACTATTATTGTTAAGTGTTAAAGAACGTTAGTCGCTAAGAACTGCCAGCACTTACTGAGTATGTGCTGTGTCTCTGGCACTGAAATAAGTGTCTTTTATGGATTACAGGTTGAGTGTCCCTTATCTGAAATGCTTGGGACCAGAAGCATTTTGGATTTTGAAGTTTTTCAGATTTTGGAATATTTTCACATGTATTGTGAAGTATTTTGAGGATGAGACCCAAGTCTAACATGAAATTTGTTTAGGTTTACATACACCTTCTACACATAGCTTGAAGGCAGTTTTATACATTATCTTTGTATGATAGTTTTTTTTTGTTTGTTTTTGTGTTTTTTTTGAGAGATTTTCACTGTAGGGCGCGTGCGCTCACCAGACAGACAGAGACATAGAGACAGAAAGCGAGAAATCACCCCCCAGGGGGGATGGTCATGCTACAATCCCTTCTCCTCCATTCTCCTCTCGGGATCTTGGGCACGCACGCACACGCGCCCGGCATGAGTTTTAAGCCACCAGGTCCGGGACGTGAACTGCGGTCGACTCCGTGGGAGTCCAGCGACATAGCCATTACGCTAACTGCTGGTTCCCTGTATGATAGTGTTTTGACTCTGATCCATCCTGTGAGGTCAGTTGTACATTTTTCTACTGTGGAATCATGTCAGTACTCAAAACGTTTTGGATTTTGGAGCATTTCGGATTTTGGATTTGGGTATTACAGACACTCATTGAAGCCTAAAGTTAGGCAATGTTAAATTTTTTTTTTTTTTACTAATGATAAAACTGAGGCATAAAGAAGTTAAATAATTGCTCAGGATACAAGACAGTCAGTATTTAAGCCTAAGTCTCTCTGGCTTTAGAACCTGTACTCTTAACCATTATACAAAGTGTATGCTACTTACTTTGAGTATATATTA
Source organism: Tupaia belangeri chinensis (assembly GCF_000334495.1). Lineage (NCBI taxonomy): Eukaryota > Metazoa > Chordata > Mammalia > Scandentia > Tupaiidae > Tupaia > Tupaia belangeri. The sequence continues at coordinate 1,104,649 of NW_006159920.1, forward strand.
TGCACTATGACGTAGTATTGATTACAAAAATTTTAAATAAAAAATAATAGGTCTGTGGTAACCATGAACACATTGTTGGAAGCAACATCAATTGATTTATTCCTCTGGAACTGTTGATTAGTTTATTGTCAAATTTGGGGAGGTTTTGGTTTGTTTGTTCGTTTTTTTTGGGGGGGGAGGGTTTGCTATAGGGTGTGTGCTCTCACCAGAAAGACAGAGACAGAGACAGAAAGCGAGAAATCACCCTCCAGGGGGGATGGCCACGCTGCAATCCCTTCTCCTCCATTCTCCTCTCAGGATCTTGGGCATGCACGCACACGCGCCTGGTGTGATTTTAAGCCACCGGGTCCGGGACGCGAACCGTGGTTGACTGCATGGGAGTCCAGGCACATAGCCATTATGCCATCTGCTGGTCCCTGGGGAGTTTTTTTTTATTATTGCTCCCTCAAATTTTTCTTTTCTGGCTCTTTCTTTCCCTTCTGCCCTTTCAGGAGTCTCATTATATGTTTGTTGGTATGCTTGACATTATCCCATAGATCTCTGAAGCTGTTTCTTTTTCTTCCATCTTCCCCCTCTGTTCTTCATTTTGTATAAACTCTATTCATCTATCTTCAAGTTCTCTGATTCTCTCTTCTGCCATCTCCAGTCTACAGTTGAGCTCATCTGGTAAATTTGTCATCTCTGTTATTGTGATTTTTAACTGTAGAACTTTTCATTTGGTGTTTTCTCATAGTTTATATACTGATAGTCTCTAGTTTTAAAGTCACTGTCATCAGATTTTCTTTTCTTTTTGGAGATTTTTTTTTGCTATAGGGCATGTGCGCTCGCCAGAGAGACAGAGAGATAGAAAACGAGAAATCACTCCCCAGAGGGGATGGCCATGCCACAATCCCTTCTCCTCCATTCTGCTCTCAGGATATTGGACACACATGTGCATGTACCCAGTGTAATTTCCAAGCCTCCAGGCCTCAAACCATGGGGTCGATTGTGGGATCCAGTGACTTAACCTCCACCTGCTGGCCCTATTCCTGAGTTTTTATTTGTTTTAGTAAGTTGTCAGGGTTTGAACTATAGAATCTGTCTCCCCTGTGGTGCCATTAGTCAGTTTTTAGTTCTTTCTTCTGTTTTTTAGCCTTGCTTCCTAAGAGGTTGCTTCCGTTTCTGTGTCATCCATAAGGTTTCTGCTCTCTGTGTGTAGGTTAGGGAACACAGCCAAAATTGCAGCCAGTTTTCTAGTCTCTCAGATCTGGCTTTTTTCCTTTTTGCCAGGCTCTTTCAGACCTTCCCAGGCACGGGCATAGCTTTCCTGTCATCCAGGGTTATGTGGAAGGTTATCTAGTCCTTCTATGGCTCTCTCATTTCCAGGATGTCTCCATTAAACATCTGACTGCTCTGCTGCTCACCCTAGCTGGGTCCACACCCGCAGGCTAGCAAAGCTGAGGATTTATCCCATTCATTTTTCATTTTTCTTACCATGTTTAGCTTATAAAGCTCAAAGGTTTATAAGCTCCAAGAAGAAACAGGGTAGTAACTAGAAGATGACCTAGAGATATTTGATTAGGTGGGAGAAATTATAGCATATTTGTATTTGATGGGAATGAGTCAGTAGGGTAAGGAATATTGATGATGCAAGAGCAAAGTCCTTGCACAGTCCAAAAGGGAAGGAATCCAGGGCACAAGCGGAGGGCAGGTCCTTAGGTCCATAGGGATCGTAAAGGTGGCAGGGCAGAAGAGAGGATACAGATGCAAGTGGTCTGGCGGATGGTGATGAGAGGATACGAGAGGAGAGGTCATACATTTATTTCATCAGAAAGTGGAGGAATGAGTTAACTAGGTTTAAGACTTCTGAGGAATCCTGAAATGTAGAAGCAGAAGTATGTGCAAGAGAACACTTATAGTCTTGGGCCATGGAACCTAAGCTTGGTAGTGGGTGTAGGAGGTAGAAGACGGAAAGCAAAACAGACTAGGGCAAAGCAACTAGAGGTCCCTCTGCAGACCAGGAATAGTTGGAGTGAGGGACAATAGAGTAAGGAAGTGATAGGCTGAGAGTAGCTTGCTTAAAGTCATGATTAAGGGATTAGGTTACTGGTAATGACAAGCCTCAGGTGTGGCTAAGGGATTTGATGGTTGAGGTGAGTGAAAGAAAAGACTGTTGGAGTGAACATTTCAAAAAACGAAGAGAGCAGGGCATTGAGTGGGTTGTTGATGTAGAAGTCACCAAGAATGATGGTGGATGGTGACAAACAGGAAGATGGTAAATTGGGAGCTGACGTCTTCAACAAGAGAGGAGCAAGTGACTGGGATGCTGGTAAAGGACTACCAAGGGTTAGGTATGAACTAGTCTGATGGCACAGGCGGCAGAGGGGCTAGGTCCAAGCAGTGGTCACACTCAGGAGCCAAGAACACCAGATGTTCCATTGCCCTGCTCTCCTTTCTTGCCTCTCTGAAAAGGAGGGCAGATCTGAACTTCCAGTGACCTCCCCGCCTCCAGACGAGAGAATCTAGACAGACATGCTGTGGACTGAAGGAGAGCTTCATCTTCACACTGCCCCTTAGGGGCAGATCCTTGGATGGTGGGAGTCCATAACTGTTTTCCCTTCCTTCTCGAAGAGCAAGTCCTCAGAACTGTCTTTTAGGCTGAATTACAGAATTGGGAAGGAGGAGCGCATAGGTGTTTGTGCATCAAAATAGGTGAAGTTTGATAACAAATTAGTAACAAAAGGATTTGGCTAATTTATTTTTTAGATTTTTTCCTGAAGTCTAGACTTCAGGAACAAGATGTCCAGAGGATACCGACTTCTTTCTACACCCACCTATGCAACCCCTGGGTCTCTCTATTGGGGGTGAGTAACTTTATCTTGATCCTAATTGTCCTTAAGACAGTTCTGATGGAGACGTGTGTGATCTCAAGGGCAAGAGGAGGAGAGAGAGAGAGGGCTTAATTGAAAGTAAAGTGATTAAATAGCCTGTTAGATGAGACTACATATAGCAAGATTTCACTTGATGCAACACTTATTTTAATCAATAATTTGCTTTTTAAATAATTATCTCTGCTCAACTCTGGGATACTACATTTAAAGACACACAAAATTAGTATAATTCCTTCCTAGGGAAGAATATCTTTTTACTGATAATTTTGATTAAAGGGTTACTTTAGGAGGGTCTCTCGCCAAATATCTGCTCAAGTGAGAGGTTTTTTTTTTTTTAAATTATTGTAATAATCAGAAGTTAATGAAAGGGACTGTGATTCTTAAGGCTGTAGCCTTGTGTCTTGCTTACCATGTTGAAAACCATGAGATGATTTGACCACCCTACACTGTGTCCACAGGCTGTTGGGTCCTTTCTCATCATATTTGTGATCCAGTGGGTCTACACCCTGGTTAACTTGGGTGTGGCTGCCATCGTGTATTTCTACATTGGTCAGGCCAGTCCAGGGCTTCACCTTGGTAAGTGCCAGAACCATTTTACCACTATTTCCCTTATTTTCTTTAGCATTCACAGGGGAAAAAATGTTTTGAAGACCTAGTAAATGTCAATGCTAGCTCAGACGCGAATCACATTTTCAAGTAACTTATAGTCTAGGTATAGAACTGTGGCATGTACATACATGATAACAAATGAAAAATAACCACCAATTATCATGAGATTTATAAAATATGTAGAAGTAAAATGGATAAGGACAACAGTACAGGGGCTGGGAGGAATGAAATGGAAATATACTGGATACATTTTTTTTTTTTTTGAGATTTTCACTGTAGGGCGCGTGCGCTCGCCAGACAGACAGAGAGAGACATAGAGACAGAAAGAGAGAAATCACCCCCCAGGGGGGATGGTCACGCCGCAATCCCTTCTCCTCCATTCTCCTCTCGGGATCTTGGGCACGCACGCACACGCGCCCGGCGTGAGTTTTAAGCCACCGGGTCCGGGACACGAACCGCGGTCGACTACGTGGGAGTCCAGCGACATAGCCATTACACTAACTGCTGGTTCCCTGGATACATTTTTTATACTCTATGTGAAATACTGTTAGATTAGTTGAAGGTAGATTATTGTAATTTAGTGGTTCCTTTAGGGTTTAAGATACACATTTTAAACCCAAAAGGAACAACTAAGATAACACAACAAAGAATTATAATATGCCAATGAAATAGAGAGAATTGAACGAAAAAGTACTCAAATCAAAACAAGGCAGAGAAAGATAATAAAAAACATATGAGACAGGACCAACAGTTAGCTTAAAGGCTATGTCGCTCAACAACCATGTAGTTGACCACAGTTCGAGTCCCGGACCCGGTGGCTTAAACTCATGCTGTGTGTGTGTGTGTGTGTGTGTTCAAGATCCCGAGAGGAGAATGGAGGAGAAGGGATTGTGGTGTGGCCATCCCCCCTGGGGGGTGATTTCTCGCTGTCTCTCTATCTCTCTCTTTCTGGCAAGCGCACATGCCCTGTAGCAAAAACCTCTCCAAAAACAAACAAACAAACAAACAAAACATATGAGACAAACCAAAGACAAATAGCAAGATGGTTTATACAAACCTAGCCATATCAATAATAATTCTAAGTGTCGATGGTCTAAACATTCCCAATGAAATGGCAGAAACTGTCAGAGTGGATAAAAAAGCATGATTCAAGTATCTGCTGACTACAAGATCCTCTTTCAAATATGGAGATACAAAAAGGTATAATTTAAAAAGGCAGAAAAAGATACACTCGGCAAAAACTTAAAAAAAAAAATCTGGAGTGGCTATGTTAACGCCAGACAAAGTCGATGTCAAAGAAAAGCATTTATCTAGAGTTGAGGAGGGTCATTTCTTAAAGTTAAAGGAAAAATTTATTAAGATAACATAGTAAGTCTTAACATTTATGTACTTAGGAACAGAGCTTTGAAGTACATGAAGCAAAACATTATAGAACTGAGAAAAGAAATAGAATAGTTCACAATCATATTCAGCGATTTCAATACCTTTCTCCCAACAACAATAAAGCAAGTAGACATAAATCAGCCGTGGGAGACCTGAATATCACTTTCGACAACCTGGCCTCACTGATATTTAGAGTACTCCACCCCAAACAGTAGAACATGTGTTCTTTTCAACTATACATAAAACATTTGCCGGGATAGTCTATATTCTTGGACATAAAAGAGATTTCAATAAATTTTAAAGAACTCAAGTCAATTCAAGAACAAACTATGTTCTTGGGGCCAGCAGTTAGCATAATGGCTATGTCGCTGGACTCCCATGTAGTCAACCGCGGTTCGAGTCCTGGACCCGGTGGCTTAAACTCACGCCGGGCGCGTGTACATGCGTGCCCAAGATCCCGAGAGGAGAATGGAGGAGAAGGGATTGCAGCGTGACCATCCCCCTGGGGGGTGATTTCTCGCTTTCTGTCTCTCTGTCTCTGTCTGTCTGTCTAGTGAGCGCACACGCCCTATAGCAAAAACCTCTCCCCCCCAAAAAAAGAATAAACTGTGTTCTCTAACCGAAAAGAGGAGGACTAAGAAATAAAGAACACAAAGATAATGAAAAAATCTCCAAATATTTAGAAATTTAAAAACACTAAAAAAAAATACAATAAAACGCTGAACAAACTTAGAAACTATATATTATTGGGGTGTGTATATATATATATATATATATATATATATA
>NW_006159920.1:1110456-1111885 GCF_000334495.1 Tupaia belangeri chinensis
AGTATATATATGGTATCTAAATATATATACTATATGTATAGTATATATAATAGTATATAAATATATACTATATAGTACATTGTATATATATACACTTATATAATATATACACACACTTACACACAGCATATATGTTAGTATATATATATATTTTTTATACTATATATAAAAACTACATATAGTGGGCTGTCAGGAAGGTCATGATGCATTTTCGCATAGAAAAATATGCCATGAGTTTTCTGACCACCTAATAAATAGCCCACAATTCAAAGAAGAGAGCAGAGATGAAATTACAAAACATCTGAACTGAATGAACATGAAAATGCAGCATTTCTAAATTGTGGGATGCAGTGAATTCAGTATATGAAGGAAATTTATCACAACAAATGTGTATATTAAAAGAAGAAAGTTTTCAAATCAGTGACCCCCAGTTCCCAATTTAAGCAACTGGAAAAAGGAGAGCTAATTAAACCCAAAGGAAGAAGAAAAAAAGTAAACAATTTAAAGATCAGAATAGAGATCGATAAAATAATAAACATTTAAAAAAAAGAGAGTGTGCCTATAAAATAAACACTGGTTTTGTGAGAAGATCAATAAAATTTATAAACTTCATCCCAGACTGCTCAGAATAAAAGAAGAGAAGGCACAAATTACCAGCCTCATGAATGCGAGACCTGACATAACTAGACATCCTACCAATATTAAAAGGAAAATAAAATAAAATTACAAACAGCTTTTGGCAGTAAATGTGACAACTTAGATGAATCGAACAAAGTCTTTGAAAGATACAACTACTGAAGTTCACTCAAAAAGAAATAGATATGGAGTAGTTGGATTATTTATTAAAGAAATTAAACTAATCATTACAAACCTGTCCACACTGATGAATTTAATCAGACATTTAGAGAAGAAAGAACACCTATTCTACCTAAGTTCTTTGAAAAACTACAAACCAACATACCTCAAGAGCATAAATCTAAAAAGTCTAAACAAAATTTTAGCAAACTGAATTTAAAAATATATAAAAGATAATATATCATGCTGAACCACGTTTATCCCAGAAATGTGAAGTTGGTTTAACCATTGAAACTAATCAATGTAATTTACCAGATCTATGGCCCAGAAAAGGAAAACTACAAAAACATTTTTGAGAAGAAGTTAGAGTATATAAAAAGTATAAATTAAGATATGTGCTATGTTCATTAATTGGAAGAATCAATATTCTTTTTTTAATACATGTATATATATTGCTAGAAGGTATGTGCACTTGTCAGAGAGACAGAAAGAGGTGGGCGAGGGGAGAAAAAGCAACCCCCCAGTGGAGTATGGTTATTCCACAATCCCTCCTTTCTCTTTCTTTCTTTCTTTCTTTCTTTCTTTCTTTCTTTCTTTCTTTCTTTCTTTCTTTCTTTCTTTCTTTCTTTCTCTC
>NW_006159920.1:1111917-1116055 GCF_000334495.1 Tupaia belangeri chinensis
TCTCTCTCTCTCTCTTTCTTTCTTTCTTTCTCTCTCTCTCTCTCTCTCTCTCTTTCTTTCTTTCTTTCTTTTTTAAGAGAGAGAGTTTTGCTGCAGGGCATATGCACTTGCCAGAGAGACAGAGAGAAATAAAGCAAGAAATCACCCCTCTGGGGGAATGACCATGCCGCAATCCTGTCTCCTCCATTCTCCTCTTGAGATTTTGGGCAGGAACGCACACGTCCCCAGCATGGGTTTTAAGTCATGGGAATTGAACTGTGGTCAAGTAAGTATGTGGGAGTCCAGTGATGCAACTATTATGTCACTTGCTGGTCCTTGCAATCCCTTCTTTATCTCTTTATCCTTTTGAAATTTGGGGCACATGTGCACACTCATTTGGTGTGTTTCTCAAGTTTCCAGGGCCAGAATTTGAACTATGGTTGGCCATGTAGGGTCCAGCTCTCTTAACCAGTAGGCGACAGAGCTGGCCCAAGAAGACTCAATATTCTTAAGATGTCAGTTGTCCTCCAAATGTTATATGGAGTCAACATGACCCCAGTTAAAATTTCAGCTTTTTTTTTTCCTTTAGAAATGGCAGGTGCATTCTAAAATATTTATGTGGAAAATGCAAAAGATCTATTGGGGTGTCAGAAAAGTCATAACACATTTTTTTCTGTGCAAAAATGTGTCATGACTTTTCTGACAACCTAATAAAATAGCTCAATCAACTTTGCAAAAGGAAAACAAATTTGGAAGACTTGTACTTTCTGATTTCAAGACCAATTATAAAGCTAATGTCATCAAGACAGTATGATTTGGGAAAAGACAGAAAAATCAATCAGAGAGTTGAAAAATTGATCCACACAAATATGGTCAATTGATTTTCAAAAAGGGTACAAGGTTAATTCAATGGGGTTAAAAAACAGTCTTTTCAACAAAGGGTATTGGAACCATTAGAAGTCCATATGCAAAAAATAAACTTCTGCCCATACATCATACCATGTAAAAATAACTCAGCATGAATATCAAAATGAAATGTAAAACCAAACACTATCAAATTTCTAAAGAATATATAGGAGAAAAACCTTTGTGTTAGGCAAAGATTTCTTAGATACAACACCAAAAATTGGAAATAAATTGATAATTGGGACCAGCTCTATAGCACTATGGTAATGCATTGTTCAAGAGAAGCTAGATCCCACGTTGTGACCATGGTTTGAAACACATTAGGCACACATATGAGTACCCAGGATTTGATGAGCTGTAGGACTAGAGAAAGGGGACAGTGGCATGGCCAGGCCCTGTGCTCTTTTCTCTGTCTCTCTTTCTTTCTCTTGCATGCACATGTATAACCCTATCACTAATAAAGGGAAAAAACACAAAACAAAACAAAAAAAAAACCACTCCAGTTGAAAAACTGGCCATAATCAAGATTAAGGATTATTGATCTTCAAAAAACATTGCAAAGGAAAGCCACAAGCTGAGAAAACATCAGCAAATCATACATCTGATAAGGGACTTTTATTCAGAATATGTAAAACAAAACAAAAGAACAAACCCTCAAAACTCAAGAAAAGAAAAACAAAGAACAATAGTAACAAAAGTTTTAAATAGACCTCACCAAAAAATGGTAAATAAGCACATGAAAAGATGCTGAACATAATTAGTCACTAGGGAAATGCAAATTAAAATCACAATATAATACTAGTACACACCTAGTCTTTTAGAATAACCCAAATTAAAAATACTGACCATATCAAGTGTTGGTAAGCATATGGAACAACTAGAACTACAGTATACTGCTGGCATGGAAGCTTATTAAAAAGTTAAAGGTGTACTTACTATGGTTTTTTATAGAGGTTTTTGCTATAGGGCGCGTGCGCTCACCAGAAAGTCAGAGAGAGACAGAGAGACAGAAAGCGAGAAATCACCCCCCAGGGGGGATGGCCATGCTGCAATCCCTTCTCCTCCATTCTCCTCTCAAGATCTTGGGCACGCATGCACACACGCCCAGCATGAGTTTAAGCCACCAGGTCCGGGACTCGAACCGCGGTCAACTACATGGGAGTCCAGCAACATAGCCATTAAGCTAACTGCTAGTCCCTCAAAGGTGTGCTTATTATGATTTAGCCTTGTACTCCTAGGAATTTACCCACAGAACTAAAAGCATGTAGTCATACAAAAACATGTACATAAATATTCACAGCCAATCCTGGACACCACCCAAATGTCTAGCAATAGAGGACCCCATATATATAACCCGTGATATAGCCACCCAACGGGATAGGCTCAACAGGAAAAAGAGAAGGCACTATTGATACGTGGATGAACCTCAGAACAATATGCCAAGGGAAAGAAATCAGACAAAGAGAGCATATAACCTATTAGTTCATACATGTGAGTGTGTGTGTGTTTGTGTCATTACTGAAAATAGAAACGATCTATAGTGACAGCAGATCAGTGGTTGCCTTTCGATGGGGTTGGGATGGGGCTGCGTGAAGGGAGGGCTTAGGAAGTGGTATGGCTTGAGGAAACTTGTGGTGTTTGTGAATATGTTCATTATCTTACTCATATGATGGCTTTGCTATATAAATACCTGTATTTGTATATAAATTCCATCTATAAATATATAACATGTAAAATTATATATACATATACATGGTAAAGATGTAGTATATATTTACATATCAACAGACCAAATTATGTATGTTTCTATGCAGTTTGTTCTGAAAATGTGCCTGGGGTTTGTTGTGATCAGATATGGTAAGACACACAGGCACAGAAATGACAACCGAGCGGGAAGACGTTTATGCTCCCAGCTCCCTAGTAACAGGAGGTGGCACTGCACAGGTTTACATGGGGAGGCTTAGGTGGGGGCAGATGAGGAAGAGGAAACAGCGTGTCCCCAAGCCGTTATTGTTGCTGTATTTTACCCTGTTGGAAGGTATGAGCAAGGCAGGGTAGCTATTGAATAAGCTTAGGGTCGGAGCATTTGAATAATTTTGGCAGACTCAGTGCTTTAGACGTGGTCCCTTATTCCAGTCCTTCTGTGATTTAGGGCAGGGGGATGTTGGCATGGTGTGTGACAATGTGGTAGAGGAGAAAGCTGGGAGTATGGACCCTGGGCTGGTTGGTCTGTCTGTCAAAGGCACACTCACAGAGGAGCTGTTTGCTCTATCCAACAATTAGCTCAGTCTTACACTCCAGGAGCAAGGATCAGAAAGCCAGGGTCAAGAATACAGACAATATAATTAATACATAGTTTGTTATATATCAATTATTCCTCAATAGTAAAGCTAAACACTTAGAGGGCTCTTTTCAGCAAAATTCTATGATTTCCCAATTTAAAATAGTAGCTTTCAAGTTCTAACAAAATCAGATGAACCAAAACAATCCAGGCAAAGGGAAAGCAAATTAGAATAGTTTAATGTATATTTTTTTTAAAAAATTTATTTTAAGCACTTTTTTTTTTTTGAGAGGTTTTTGCTATACGGCACATGCGCTCGCCAGACAGACAGAAAGAGACAGAGAGACAGAAAGAGAGAAATCACCCCCCAGGGGGAATGGCCACGCCTCAATCCCTTCTCCTACATTCTCCTCTCGGGATCTTGGGCATGCACGCACATGCGCCCAGCATGAGTTTTAAGCCACCGGGTCCGGCATGCGAACCGCGGTCGACTACATGGGAGTCCAGCAACATAGCCATTACACTAACTGCTGGTCCCAGCACTTTAAGTCATGTGTATATTAAAATCAGTGTCAGTGGTACAGTGGTAAAGCACAGCACTGTGTGAGGCAGACCTACACGGGAAGGTTCACATCTAGAAACTTCCCAGAGTAGGCCAGGCACCCCTGTGCTCAGGGTCTGGGCTGGCCGAGGCAGAGAGGATCAGCGTGAGGGCCTTCTCTCAGTGTCGGTGGTGCCATCTCTCTCTCTCTATCTCTCTCACTTATGGAATAAAGAAAATAAGTTTACAAACTGATTTAGAAAAACTAAATTACTTAGAAAACTCAGTATTACTAAGAAGTCCTCTATCAGCTCACTTCATGGAGAAAATATATTTTCATTAACTGAGTGGTCATGTCAATGATTGCTTCTGAATATCTTTTAAAAAGTTTGATCTTTAAAAGTGTAAGTATTTCCCTGGAATCTGTTGAT
>NW_006159920.1:1116086-1144579 GCF_000334495.1 Tupaia belangeri chinensis
AAGAGTAAAACCAACTTTCGGTGACAGCTCTGTGGCGCAGTAGGAGTGCACAGCTCAAGAGAAGCAAGATTGCTCATGGTGACTGTGGTTCGAATCCCCGTCCTGAGCAGCCTGGAACAGGCTGGAGACATGCTCAGGTGCCCAAGATCTGATGGGCAGGACTGGAGGAAGTGGACAGAGGCATGACCAGATCCTGTGGAGGATGCTCTTCTCTCTCATTAGAAGAAAAATAGAGAGGCAAAGCATTAATGGGACGAAGAAATGTGGTATTATCTGTTGAAGATAGTTTATAGTTTTATCAACTGGACTAGGGAGAAATGTTCACATGTTGTAATACTCACTTTGTAAGCTAAATAATGTGATTGAATGTATAAAAGATAATGAAATAAAAAAAGTAAATAAAAAATTAAAAAAATAAAAATAAACATAAACATAAAAAATCTTATATCATACAGTATATCTAACTTTAGAAAAACAAATCAAATGTAATTTGAGAAAATGCTTTTCTAAATGATGTATTCATACACATGATCTGAATTGATTAATTAGGTGATGTTAATTAATTAATTAATTAGGGGGGTGCGGGCAGCTGGGCAGCAAAACAGTTAAGATGGCTGGATCCCACATGGCCAACTGTGCAGTTTGTGTCTCAGACCTGGCAGCTTGAAAAATCATGCCAGGCACCTGTGCACATGTGCCCAGAATCCTGAGAGGAGAATGTAGAAGGGATTGCAGCATGGCCTTTCCCTGTAGGGCGTGATTTCTCACTTTCTCTCTCTCTTTCTCTCTTTCTCTCTCCTCCTCTCTCTCTGATGAGCTCACATACCCTATAGCAAATTTTTTAAAAGAAAGACAAAGAAAAAATTTTAAATTAAAAAGAAATGGCCAATGTCCATCTAAAATTTAGCATCTAAATGATCACTCATAAGTAGGACCAATTAATAAAATATTTATGTTCATTTTCTTCCTTCTGACAACCTCAAAATACATTAGGAGTCTTCTCCTTGCAACTGCAGGCATTAATGCAAATCTAAAATGTGTTCTCCTTTCAACCAGAAGAACACTAAATGATACTGAGTAAACAGACATTACCAGTCTCCTACTGTTGACATCTGTCAAGTTTCTAACATAAGCTTCTTAAAATAATGCCAGCTTCCTGACCATATAGTGAACATTACCTAAGTAATCAATTCGGACCATGTGTATGAATACATAATTTAGAAAAGCATTTTCTCAAATTACATTTGATTTGTTTTTCTAAAGTTAGATATACTGTATGATGTAAGATGGTTTTTATTTTTATGTTTATTTTTATTTCATTTTTTATTTACTTTTCTATTTCATTATCTTTTATACATTCAATCACATTATTTAGCTTACAAAGTGAGTATTACAACATGTGAACATTTCTTCCTAGTCCAGTTGATAAAACTATAAACTATCTTCAACAGATAATACCACGTTTCTTTGTCCCATTAATGCTTTGCCTCTCTATTTTTCTTCTAAACGTCCTTCCTCAGCCCCTTCTCTTTCACACACACTGTATCTGGTATTTACATCCATTTACTGTGTTTCTATATCCTTTTAAATCCATACCAAAGGCGATATGGGTTTCTATAAGCCCACTTTTTTTTTTTTAAGTTTGTTTATTTCTTTCTTCTATGAGCAAGAAAGATTGAGAGAAAGACAGAAGGTGACAGAGAGATAGCACCTCTAACCAGCTCCCAAGACTTCTGTCTCTCCCCAGGTTCAGCGAGTCCTGGGTCCTGGGCTCCTGTGTGCACAGCTAACTCAGGGAAGTCTCCAGATTTGACCTGGAACTGAGGCTCAGCCTCAGTGTGATATATTTTATCACTACCACTGCCTGATCTCCTTTATAAACTCACCTTTGAATAAAAAGATTAATAAACTCTATTCGACTCAGTGTCCAATAGCCATATTGACGGCTACCTCACTTCAAACTTCGGCTCTAACATTCCACATGCTAGGCTATTTGATTTACTTGAGACCTGTTGAAAACTTCTTAAGGGTCTGATCCTGAGAGGTAATGTGAAAGTTACAAGGATAAAAAGGCATATTTCCTATTTTCAAGCAGTAAATAGGGATTTTATAGCATGTATTCACCACATATCAGTGTAAATTTAAGGAAAAAATATATGATCCAGAAACTTTAAAATCCAAGTGACTGAGAGGCCAACAGCAGTTGAGGTGTTGGGCTCCCACGTGGCGAACCATGATTCAGGTTCTGGATCTGACAGCTTGAAACTCATGTTAGGTGCATGTGCATGCCTGCTCAAGGTTCGAGGAGAATAGAGAAGAAGGGATTGTGGTGGGGCCACCTCATCTGCCCCCCTCTCCCCGGGGGGTGTGATTTCTTACTTTCCTGCTCTCTGCCTCTCCAAGGTATGTGCCCTATGGCAAAAAAACTTTAAAAAAGAAAAATCCCTAAGACTGAAGTTAGCAACTATTCTGTTTTTCTCTCTATAGCACTTTACTCAGTTTCCTTCCTGGGATTTTGGAGTTTAGAAATAAATTTTTGGAAACTACACACGATACAAGGCACGCAGTAGGCTGCTATTAGTGAGTATTGCAGTGAATTTTGTTTGGTTAGACTAAAAAGGAAAAAAATCTTTGTGCTAATTCTGTGTGTGTGTGTTTGTGCATGTCTGTGTGTTGGGTATATAGTCACCCTATTAAAACTGGGATTCTAGATGCATATGTAGATTTTTTAAATAAGTATTTATATGTATGTCTTCCATGCAGGATCTGCCTCCAACTTCAGCTTTTTCCGATGGATGTGGTCTCTTCTGATCCCCTCCTGCAGGTGTGTGCCAATTTGGGGCCAGTCTCAGTAAAGATGAGTATCCCAGAACCCTGGGAGGCGCTAAGGGTGTCCCACTCCTTGCTGGGCTCAGGTCGGAACGTGGTATGGGACCTTCGAGGAGACTCCAACTTGGCTCCTTGCTGCCCTCCACCACAGCCTGCTTCCTGGCCTCAGCTCCTCAGAAGCTTCCTCTGACTCAGGCCCTCCACCCTTCTTATCCTCAGTCATCCTGCGCAAGGGCTTTATTTGGAATCTGATTGCTGCGGCAATAAATCAAGAGAGCTGCTCTCAGTGAGTTCGCAATCTAAGACGCATTACCATTCATACATAATCACACACGAAATTAAAGCCTCAGGGACGCGTAAAACTCAGAACCACATTCTTCCACCTCAAGGTAGAGACCATTGATGGGACTGTGTTGGCTCAGTGCAGAGGCCACGTACAGAAATGAAGCAGAGATCTTGGAGGAGTTCTGTGGGACTTCCATGCTTAGAAACATGGGGAAAAGCAGTAAACTTCTCCTGAGAAACAGGGAAGACCTTATAGAGGAGGCAATACTTAGCATGTGCCCTAATCTCACCTCCTTCATTCTTGCAGTGCCAATTCTTCCTCACATTTAAGGCCTCAGGATTCTGGAGAATTCCTTCCACCCTTCTCTCTCCTTTCGATATCAGTAAGGAGCCAAAGCTGCAGGCAGGGAAAACCCAAATGAAGTGTTTATTTGATTCTATTTTGTTGGTTTGTTTGAAACTCTAGATGTTTGGGTTGTTCTTGCCAATATTTTCATCTCCTATACCCAGGCATTGCTATTAGATCATGGAACCCTTTCTCACTGCTCCCAGATGGAAGTCCAGAATCCTTATTGTGCAATAATGACCACCATCTATCTCCAGAAGCTCTGTACCCACTAAATAATACTTCCGCACTCCCCAGAATCCCTTTCGAGACAACTCTTGACAAGCGTTGCTGATCTATTCAAGTTGGCACAAGAAGTGGAAACTTGGGGCTAAGCTTGGGACGATGAGGGAAAAGGGACAAAGGCTGGAGGAACCAACAAGGAGAAGCCTGATCTGAGGTCCCCGAGAGGGAGCGTGGGGGTGGAGGGGACCCTTGTCATCTTCTTGGGAGGGTTGGGCTGATGTCCTGTGTGGAGCTCTGAGAAGGGCAGTAGCCTCTCAGTTCCTCATCTAGTCTGAGACCTAAGCTTGGAAATCTGCACTGAGATATTTCCCCCTGTAACTGCATTCTGAAGAAAGTAGAGTTCAAGAGGAAATAGTCTCTGTAGAAACCACCTACAGATGCTAGAGCTACAAGTGGTGCGTGGGTGATAGCATTTGGCCTTGTCTGATTTATAAGAACATTTTTAGTCATTTCTGGGGGTAAAGCCTAAAAATGGCCTTGAAAGGATGCCACTCCTTATGTTGCACTCTGGATTCCTGGGATTTCATCTCAGAGGCCACTGCAGCGCTATGTAGAAAGAAGAATGTATATGGAGGAGTTTATCTTTAGAAAGGAACTTTGATTAGAATAGAATTCAGTCCACACCATTCCCAACAAGCATCCGGCTCTGTGGGCCCATGAAGTGGAAGGAGGAGGCCATAGCTAAGTCGTCATCTAACCTGCAGGCTTCCCCATGGCTGCTGGGTGATTTTGTGGTGTTTATTCAGGAAGGCAAAAGGACCAAGAAATGGTGACTCACTTAAAAATAGGAATTGGTAGTTTTGTTTTGTATTTCATAGTTTTCCCCCCAAATGCCCTTCGAAACTAAAGTAACGATTGTTTGGACAGAACTTAGTTATGCACTTCTGTTACACCTCCAGTTCCTAGTCACTGTAAAGTTAAGCCTGACCTTGAGAAGACTTTCTTTCCTGAATCATTAGCCACCGTCCGGATGAGGATTCTTAAGGCATTCAGAACTAGAGTTCTCTTTCCCACTATACAAGATGGCCGGTGAAAGAGCTGCGAAGCAGGACACTAATGAGAAGAAACCTGAAGCCAAGAAGGCTGATGTCAGTGGCAAGGTTAAAAAGGGTGACCCCAAGGCTACAAAGCCCAAGAAGGGGAAGCCCCATTTCAGCCAAAACCCCATCCTAGTCCAGGGCACCGGCAGATACTCCCGGTCTGCCATGTACTCCAGGAAGGCCATGCACAAGAGGAAACACTCAGCCACTAAATCGAGGATCGAAAAGAAATAGGAGAAGGTTCTTGCAACTGTCACAAAACCAGTTGATGAGACAAGAATGGTGGTACCCGGGTGGTTAAACTGCACAAAATGCCTAGGTGTTATCCTATTAAAGGTATGCCTCTAAAGCTGTTGAGCCACAGCAAAAAACCCTTCAGTCAGCATGTGAGAAAGCTGCAAGCTAGCATCACTCCTGGGACCATTCTGACCATCCTCACTGGACACCACAGAGGGGTTTGCCTGAAGCAGCTGAGCAGTGGCTTGCTACTTGTAACTGGGCCGCTGATTCTCAATTGAGTTCCACTGTATAGAACACACCAGAAATTTGTCATTGCCACCTCCACAAAAACTGATATTAGCAAAGTAAAAATCCCAAAGCGCTTTACCAATGCTTACGTCAAGAAAAAGAAGCTGCAGAAGCCCAGACACCAGGAAGGTGAGATCTTCAACACAGAGAAGGAGAAATATGAGATTTCAGAGCAGCGCAAGGTTCATCAGAAACCTATGGACTTGCAAGTTTTATCAAAAATCAAAGCTGTTCCTCAACTCCAGGGCTACCTGAGATCTATTACAAATGGAGTTTATCCTCACAAATTGGTGTTGTAAATTTTTTGCCAAGAACCTAATTAAATAACTGATCATAAAAAAAAAGACACTCAGAGTTAAAAAGTGAAATATTGTATATTATTTTCCTGAACTCAGAAGAATGTAACGGTTTCACCTAAAGAAAAAGAAATTGACAAAACCACCTATATGTTGACTGTTAGGACATTTTTATCACTTTCTAACCTTACTTTAAAATATATATAAATAAATTTTAAAATATACATAAATTTTAAAATATATATGTGTGTGTGTGTATATATATGTGTGTGTGTATATATGTATATATACACACACACATATATATATATATATACATATATATATATATGGGGCCAGTAGGTGGTGTGGTGGTTAAGGGAGCTGGACTTCCACATGGCTGACCATGGTTTGAGTCCTGGACCTGGCAACTTCCTTTCTTGCTTTCCCCCTCTCTCTCTCTCTCTCTCTCTCTCACTCTGTCCCTCTCTGACAAAATTGAAACTAAATAAAGCTAAATAATTCTTAACATGTGCACACACACACACACACACACACACACACATACATATGTATATACTAGAAAGTCTTTTTTTTTTTTTTAAGTTTATTCACTCTGAGAGAAAGAGAGGCATCTCCAACAGGGTCCTCACACAGTGACCCACCCCTAGCCAGCCCAGATCATGGGCCATGGACAACTATGTGTGTAGAGAAAAGCTCCAGATGCACACCTGGGACTGTCCCATGTGGGTCCAGCACCGGGGAGCATCACGCCACTACTGCGCCACCACTGCTGGCCTGAACCTTCCTTTCTGAACATTCACCTGTTACAGAAGTCAGTTCGGTTCTCAGAAACCCCGAACTATGTAATTCACATATGTTCTCAACAGATGGCTGTGATGTCTTAGTCCCGTGATCTGAACGTCTAGAATAGAGAGGACGTTTTGCCAGAGTCAGCTGGGGTTTTCTGCTTAAGTTCCACAGATTTGTAACATTAGATTTTTACCTTTGTATAATTCTCAGATACATTTTTTATTTAAACAACTGAACTTTACTGCTAGAAAAGTAGGTGATTCTTTTAGGATGACATCATTAAGAGGAAATCCGTGCCTAAGTCATGACTTCAGGACCTACCATAGACTGTAGGACTGGGAGAGACTTGGGACAATGACAAAGAAGAGACACAAGGCAGTGAAGGGCCTTCCTGAGGCCACTAAGTTTTTAGGGACAGAGCAGTGCCAGATTCTATCTTCTGTAGCTACCCTGGCTGTTCCATTCTGCCTCTGGCACATTCCCTATGTATCTCTAACACCTTTTTAGCTGTTTATTCCAACTCACACTGTGTGCAGAGCCTCCAGTGCCAGTGGACTCTCTATCAGGGGACTTGCCCTTTGTCTTGAGACCTCCTTGGTAATCTAAGAGCCTCTGGGGTTTACTTAGCTGTGTGAACTGCACATGTGAGCTTCAGTTCTGCACATCCTTCCTCACCTGACTTTCTTTCTAATCAATCAGAAAGAAGTTTTCTCCTACTCTTCTCAGTTTTCCAGTCTTTCCATTCCATTACTTCTTCTGACCAAAAGGTAAAAAAAAGCTACAGCACCCCAACACAGCAGCATCAGGAAGGCAAACCCTCTCTTTGCGGGTTATTTCCTTTCAGGTGGGTACAGTTTAATACTTTCCACTTAAGAAGGGCAAATAGCACTCTTTTCTTATTTTACTCGATACTTAGAATTACCCATACTTTGATTTCACAAACTCTGGTCTATCCAGCTTTCAACAATTCTATTTTAACATTTAAATACATGTTTAGAATTAGCACAACTAATGTTTTTGTAAACGATCTCTCTGCAGAGTAGACTTGCCTCCACAGGTCAGTCTTCACTGCTTCTTTCCATCTCATCACCCTTTGTGTCTCTCTCACTGAAGGAGCTGGCGGTCACCCCAGGAACAGATCATTTTGGCGCCATCCCCAGCCAGGGTTGACATGGCAATGACTCAGCTCACCCAGGAGAATGAAGATTTTGCCACTCGGGATCGCTACCACCACTCCTCCCTCGTGAGTCCGGAACAGCTGATGCCTCAGTACTAGGAGCAGCACTGGGGTCCTCCTGTCTAGGAGCTGTCCCCAGCACAGTGGACCCAGTTCTGGGACTATGTGGGGTTGCTTCTCCTTGGTAGGAAATTCGAGGCCCATTCTCAACGCCGCTAGGGTGGAAATCTGCATTCTGGCTTGGAGCACCACATCTAAGTCAGGGTCATGGTAGGAATGGCAGCAGTTTCTGCACGTGGCACCCAGCCTGGAGAGCTCCATGTGAGACGCCATTCTGAGGGCTATGATAAATGCTTCTTTTAAATTTTATTCTATTATTTATTTTCTGTATAAAGAATACACTCACGTGGTTCCACCCCCAGAAGTACAATCAGGCCCAGCCATGGTGATGCACAGATAGTGCCACTGCTTGGGAAGCTGGAGCCACTCAGGCAGCCTGGGTTTGGCTCCCAGACCAACCCGAATACCCAGAGCACAGTTGCGCGTGCCTATAATCCTGGTAGTTGGGAGGCTTGGGGCAGGAGGGTTGCAACATGGTGGACCCTGTCAGAAATAACGGTCTCCTTTTCCCTCACTTTTTACTCCCTGCACACCACATTAAAATAAAGAAAGAATGAATCACACACAGAGTGAAAATTTCTTATTATGGGGCATACTAGCATGAGAAAACACCTCCTTCATGGCCTTCTTGGCTTGGTTTAGTTACAGTTGACGTAAATAACACAATGACTCTGAAAAACGTTTACAAGTAGATGATCTGATTAGAGTAAAATTTTAAAGAGGAAATCCATGCCAAAGTTCTGGTTTCAGGACCTGACACGGACTGTAGGAACCAGAAGAGACTTGGGAAGAGGAGAAAATGGAGGCTTAGGAGACAAAGAGCTTTCCTGAGACCATAAACAAATACATAATCACAGAACGAGAAAGTCTTCCTCCCAGCCTTGTTCCCCACCTGCTCAGGTCCTATCCCCTGGCCCAGAAGTAGCCACTATTCTCATGCATATTTATGCATATGGTGCGAACAGGAACTCGGGTTTGCATCACTTTTTTTCTAAATGCATGAAAGGTAGCACACTAAGCAATGTTCTGCACCCTGCCATTTCCCTTAATGATCTATCTTGGAGTCATTTCCACATCAATATATATACAATTTCCCCATCATTTTTATTGTATGAAAGCGCTATCATTAGTTCCACAGTGATTGCATTTGAATTCTCTCCAACCTTTTGCTATTACAATCAGTTCTGCAGTGAATAATCGTGTATATATGTACCAGGGTCAAGTATATCTGTAGGACAAATCCCCCAAAGTAGAATTGCAAGATCAAAGGGTATATGCATTTGTAAGCTATTATTGTTTAGTCAAGTTCTTTCTCATTAAAAAGTCAACTTACTGTGAATTGCCTAATGATGACTCTTGTTCTCAAACGTCTGTGTGGGCCCCAACTCCCCGACAACCCTTGCAGCTATTTCGCAGCATGCATGGCATGAGGAGATGGGATTCTTGGTTCCTCTGTGAACTCAGCCTGGCATCCATCACTAGAATCCAGTCCTAGGGGCCGTGTCAATGGCTTCCCCCAGATAAATTCAGCACCTGGCCCGGGGCAGTGGTTTCACCACTCATCCGCGGAGGGAAGTATCATTGGGTCACGTCTGACTCTTCTCCTAAGTCAATGAGTCAAGAATCACCTGGGATGTTTGCTCAGTGTGCAGACCTCTGCATTTCACCCCTTTTATTTGGTAAGTTCAGGGCAGAGTCCTGGACTTGATGTCTTTAGCAAATGCCTCAGGTGGTTCACTGCGGGCAGTCCTTGGACCACATATTGAGAAACACTGGCCTGTTGGATGGAAGAGTCTTAGAGGGAATGAGGCCTGGGAAGGCTGTGGTGAGCAGCCAGTTAGACCTTAACATTCTGTCCTGGGAAATGTGATCTCCTCTATGGTAACTGCTCACAATATCTGGCTTTGGTTAAATACTAACAAACAGTGAGTTAGCAATGGGCACATGAGAAATAGATGCATCATAAAAAGGCAGACTATTACATGAAGGGCCAAATGGGGTGATCTCAGAGGCCCCTTTTAAGAAGTTGCACTAGTTTCCTGCGGCTGCTGTAACATATTACACAAAGTGGGTGGCTTACAGATAATAGAAATGTATTCTCTTATAGCTCTGGAGGACAGAAGTGTGGAATTATCCATGAGCTGAAGTCAAGGTGTCAGCAGGGGGAGCTCCCTTCAGAGGGGATTTGTTTTCTCCTCTGACAGCTTTGGTTGGCTGCCTGCTTTCCTTGACTCATGGCCACGTCGCTCCAGTCTTCAAGGCCTGGGTTCCCTGGAAGTCAAAAGCTTAGGAGCTGCTGCTTTATTGAGCAGTGCACCCGGGGAGGTTGGAATGAGAGGAGTGGGGCAGGGAAGGAGGGTTAGCGAGCCCTGAGTATCGCGTGCACCTGAGTGCTTAACCGTGAAGCCCACCTTCTGAGAGGCTGGGGAACACCTGTGCTTCAACACACCCTTTCAGAGGTAGAAAGGAGACTTCTGGGAGGAAACAGGTTTAAACCAGGTTGATAAAAAGGTATGGAAAAGCTTCTTAGTCAAGAGAACCAGGTGAACAGAGCCAAATGAGGCAGAAGGACCCAAGCAAGAGGGAGCAGACCCAGCTTCAGCCGAACAACTCTTCTTCCTATCTTTTCCCTTCAAGTGGGCTCTTGGGAGAGAGTCGCAGTCTCAGGGATGTAGAGAGGAAAATGTTTGAACCCCATTTGAACCATGTATGAGCTCTGTGACTTTGAAGAGCCTTCGGAACTTTCCTCAGCCTTGATCGCCTCCTCTGTAAAGTGGAAATGATCTTTGCTACCTGTGTCCAGATGAAGTCGTGAGTACTAAGGAAAATGACACTCACGTTTTGGGGGAGGAAGTAAAGATGGGGGTGGGGGCGGCGTCGTAGAGTGTTCTCTTGTCACCTCTGCTGATTCCATGTCTATTACTGTGGACAAGACAAAGACAAAAACCAACAACACGAGAACCGCAGTGTTTCTTGGCACCTGCTAGCCTGAAACTCAGCAGAGTCAAATCCTGCTGCTTCAGGAGGCCTAACTGCCTCTGTGAGCCTCAGGCATAGCGGGGACCTTCACTAGCCAACAGCAGGAAGTCTGCAGCCTGCCCACAGCAGAGCAGGGAGGACTGACAATTACCCTGGACTGGCACTTCGACTCTGTGCCCCTCCTACCTGCTCCCCAGCGCACACCTGACCTAACCAATTGATTTGAGCACTTCCCTCCTCTACCCCTGCTTTTTGTCCCTTTCTGGAGTCTAGGAAATTTTTCTTAGACAATAAAAAACCTAACCCACTTTCCAGTCCTTTCGAACTAAGGCTTATTCTAGACCGGAAGACCCACTCCTTGCTATGTCTTATCCCCTTGAGAGAAGGAGGATGCCCAAGAGAAGCGGAACAGCTGCAGTGGCTGCGTGGGGTGTCTATACCTCTACACTGTTTACGCTTCTCCACAGGCAGGGGAATTGCAGAAACCTATGCTTGCCAGACACTGCTCGGCGTCTGGCATCTTGGAGATGTACCTGGGCTCTTAGAGGAGACTCATGAGCAGAAATAGATGTCAGTTTATCAGCTTGAGGCAGAAAGTGGAGGCCAAAACCTCTTACTCTTATTTTTTTATTTTATTTTTTAGAGGTTTTTTGCTATAGGACCCGTGCGCTCACCAGACAGACAGAGAGACAGGGAGACAGAAAGTGATAAATCACCCCCCGGGGGGATGGCCATGCTGCAATCCTTTCTCCTCCATTCTCCTCTCGGGATCTTGGGCACGCACACACGCCCAGCGTGAGTTTTAAGCCACCGGGTCCAGGATGCGAACTGCAGTCAACTACGTGGGAGTCCAGCGACATAACCATTATGCTAACTGCTGGTCCCACCCCTTACTCTTGATGAGCTACTTAGGGGAGGGGAGTCACATCCAAGTAAAAGGCACAGCAGATGGCAAGAAAGACCCACCAGCACCAGGGGTCCCCAGTTGGCTGTGCTCCCGGGAATGCAGCCCATCTCCTAGCACGGAGGCTGGCACCCTCACCTCTCCTTGCTCCCTAGCTCTGGTGGGCTTGGGCAAGTGGAGGATGGACACTCACCACCACTCCCTGAACTGAGGGGGCACAGCCACCATCTACAGGCAGAATGGTCTCTACGTAGTAGTCTAAAGTAATGGAGGGCCTAAGTTTTTTCCTCTTTTATTTTATTAAAAAAACACATCAGTGTGTGTGTATATGTGTGTGCTTTGTACACATGTGTATGCACATACACACACTTCCCTGATTCTGTTAAGAAAGAAAAAAAAAAACTGGATTCATCTAATGCGAAGACTGGCTTAAAAAATGGGCCAGGTGGTATGTACCAGATTCACTCTGGGGAGCCCCAAGGGCGGTATTTCAGAGGATTAGCAGTCACTCCCAGCAGCCAGCAGGGGCCTTGAGGAGTACTGATCCGTGAGATGTGACATACACCTTTTATGTTAAGGGGCTGAAGACAGAGACAGCACTCATTTTGAATATGGACGCTGAACTGAAAGTTGGAAGGGCAGATGCTCCAAATGGCAGTATTGATTTCTTACTGAGTGGCTTCTCGCATGAGTAACTCTATGTAACTGTATGTCTGTATTAGTCAAGGTGAGCTGGCTGCTGTAACAGACAGCCCCCGAATCTCCGTGATTTGACACTCTAAATTTACTTCTAATTCATGTTACAGTGGAATACATGTCAGAAGGGCAAGGAGCTCCACTTTGTAGTCATTCCAGGGTTTAGGTTCCTTCAGTTGAGTAGCTTGAACATTTACTTCTCAGAGTCATCTGAATTCTCAGTATCCCACTGGAAGGTGAGACACCAGAGGAAAACATGGAGGGTCCCAGGGAGACTTTAGGGGCCAGGGCTGAAAAGAATTGTATCAATCCTTCCCACATTCAATTGGCCAAAACTAAACAGTCTATCTGACGGAAAGATGGGCTGGGAAATACAGGCCAGCTGTATGCTCAGGGAAAAGAAGCAGCAGATTTGATGGACATCTGGCCAGTCCCTGCTACAGTGCTATAGGGCGAACAGCTGGGTTAAGGTCTGGTGGGCACATGAGCGAGTCTCCGGATCTGCCCCAAGTAGTTCATGCTTTCGAAGTTCCATCTCCTCTTGTAGATCCAAAGATTCTTCCATTCTCCTGATCATGCAAAGAATTCTATTTTTAGTACTCTCTTCAGAGCCTTTGAATATTAATATTAGAATTAATTGACAGCAAGTTTTTAATCCTTTGAGAGTTCATTTGATTTCTGGAAGCACCAGAAATCATTTGCAAGCAAGTCTGATCCAGCTAAGTCATCTTCTTTGGGTCAGAAATAAGGTATGACCATAAAGTAAACCAACTATTAAGGCAAATTCCAAAAATGAGATTCTAACATAACACATTTTGAGGACTGAATGTCATTGAAATTATTTATTTATTTAGAGAGGTTTTTGCTATAGGACGCATGTGCTCACCAGAAAACAGAGAGAGACAGAGACACAGAATGCGAGAAATCACCCCCTCAGAGGGGATGTCCACACTGCAATTCCTTCTCCATTTTCTTCTCAGGATCTTGGGCACGCACGCACACATGCCCGGCGTAAGTTTAAGCCACTGGGTCTAAAACTCAAACCACAGTCGACTACATGGGAGTCCGGCAACATAGCCATTATGCCAACTACTGGTACCTCATTGAAATAATTTTGAAAGCCCTCCCAAGATGCAGATTTTGAAGGAACAGCGTTTACTTAGACATAAAGATTTCGGTAAATTGTGTGTGTGTGTGTGTGTGTGTGTGTGTGTGTGAGTGACTTTGTAGTTTTGGCTCATTCATTTATGATCTACATTGGTTTTCCTCCAATAAGTGAAAGACATTCAGTAGCAGAGGTGTGTCTTCTGTAGGAAGTCATTTCAGTTACGGTCTTAAGTATTTTTCATGTGCCTTGTCAGCCCATCCAACTTATCATGGATTCTTTCAGTCACTCACTAAAGTATTAATACTTAATTTTTAAAAAAATTTTAGGTTTTTTGCTAGAGGGTGCATGTGTTCCCCTGAGAGAGACAGAGTGTGACAGAGAAAGAAGGAAAGTGAGAAATTACCCCTCAGGGGGATGGCCATGCCACAATCTCTTCTCCTCCATTCTCCTCCTGGGATTCTGGGTATGCATGTATGCACATGTGCCAGTGTGATTCTCAAACCACCAGATCCAGGACTCGAACCACAGTCAGCCATGTGGGAGTCCCCCAACTTAATGACCACACTACCTGCTGGCCCCCAGTAAGTACTTTTTGAATGTGTAGGTGGTGTAGGTGTACAAAAATGTTCTTGATTCAGAAACCATGATACAAAATGATAGTAATTGCTTCTTCGGCAGCCTGAAGCTCAGTTTGTAGGTGCTGGAAGCAGAGTGTTTTAAGATGAAAAAGCAGGAACTTGGCACAGACCTCTTAGAAGGCCAGAAAATGAGAAAACGGGGCCTGGAAGAGGCTGCACTTGGGTGATTCAACCAGAGGGTTCTGAGAAGAGTAGTCATCCATGAGATTTCCCTTACTGGCTGAGGAATACTGGGACGACTCTTTTCTGAATGGACGAAACTTCATGCCTGTTTTAGAATTACTCATTTTACTCCAAGACATCCAACCCCAGACGGCCTTCTCCTCCTGAGAAGAATGGAGGAGGCATAAGATAGCTGCTCTATGGCAACCACAGGAAGGACTTTGGGGACCCCTCATTTCACAGAGAGCTGCTTTCAGAAGAGTGGAGGCAAAACCTTATTTCTAGAAGTGGGATCTCAGTCAATAATGTAAGAAAATCACCTGAGATGCTTGCTAAAGTGCGGATTTCCAGACCTATGCCCTTTTCAGAGCTACTAAATCAGATTTTCTTGAGTGGAGCTTAGGAATCCACCATTTTTTTTTTTAGAGGTTTTTGCTGTATGGCGCGTGTGCTCACCAGACAGAGAGAGAGAGAGAGACAGAGAGACAAAAAGTGAGAAATCACCCTCCAGGGGGGATGGCCACACTGCAATCCCTTCTCCTCAATTGTCCTCTCGGGATCTTGGGCACACACACACACACATGCCCGGCGTGAGTTTTAAGCCACTGGGTCTGGGACACGAACCGCGGTCGACTACGTGGGAGTCCAGCGACATAGCCATTACGCTAACTGCTGCTCCCAGGAACCCGGCATTTTAAAGACACCCTCCCCTCCTCTTTCACCAAGGTAGAAAGGCTTTGGGCTGCTCTGACTCTCAGACTGTCTCCATCAGCTCCAGGCTCTGTGATGAGTGTCAGTGATCCCAGGGCAGAGCTCAACATGTCATGTGCTGCTGAGGCGTGCTGAACCAGGCTGGAGTCCACTAACCCACGCTGTGGCCAGGCACTTCCCCTTGGCTCATGTGGGTGAGTTGGAGACAAAGCACTTCATTCCCTTCTCCTAAGAATGATGGAGTTGGGCTGTAACACCTCCGCGTGCGTGTGTGCATGCAGGTGCGTGAGCGTCTGCACCTGTAAGGTCTATTAATCGTAGACCTGCCACTTATGTACTTGCCACTAACTGGTAGAGCCTGCCCCTCACCTCTCCCGCAGCCCCCAATTTCTCTCTCCCTTCCAGTTCTGTCTCTCTGGCTGCTAGGTCTCCGTGTCCTGCCTGGGCTCCCTGGTCTAGCACCCAGCCACACCTGGGGTCCTGCAATTCATAGCTAACCCTTAAAATTAAATTAAAAATCTTCACCGAGGTTTATGCTAGACACTCACATTCATTGTCTCATTTGATTCACAGCACAACTCAATGAGGTATTTCTGTTATTTTTCCCGTGTTAGAGATGAGGAAATGGAGGTTCAGGATAAGTAATTTATGCAAGGCCCCATAGCTAGGAAGGGGCAGAGCCAGATTTAAACTCAGCTCACTTGTTGCTTACTCTCCATGGTTCCCATGGTGGGCAGCCTTGCCTTTCTCTAGGTCCTCACTACCCCTTCATCCCCTACCCACCCCTCCTGCCCCGACTCTCCTACAGATAGAGTGGGCAGAGTGAAGGTGAGGGCAAACCACGGCTTTGTGGGCCAAATGAAGCCCACGGCCTGTTGTAGTTCCTTTTCAGTTGAGATGAAATTCACGTAACAAAAAAATTAACCAGTTAACCATTATCTAGTCTTGAAAATAAAGTTTTATGGGATCACAGCATGCCTATTAATTTATATCATCTATGACAGCTTCTGCACTGCAATGGCAGAATTCCACAGTTGTGACAGAGACCACATGGCCGCAATGCCTAAAATATTTACTATTTGGCCCTTTATGGAAAAACTTTCCTGAGCCCTGCTTTAGAAGATTTTAATCTGTGCTCTTCAGAGAGGATCCAGGCCCTTGGGGATGAGTTTCCTCAGACCCAGTGTCTGAGTTTCCACACACAGCAATATCTCCCCTAAGGAATGGCTCTCCTGGTCCAGCTGTGGTGCTGACAGAGTACCACTGCGTGATGCTGGAGCCACATGGGAGGCCGGGTTTGGGTCCTGGTTTGACTGAACACACTGGGTGTACCCACACATTCCTGGGGTCCTGGCTGGGAGGCTGGGAAGGAGATTGTGGCATGGTGAGTCCCAGTCATGGGTAACTATTTTTCTCTCTTAGGAAATAAACTTAAAAAAAAAAAAAAGTCTCTGCCATCTCTAAGGGCCAACTTGTCCCTATGTCATCGGATGCCCTGCTTCTGCACCTCATGGACCCGGCCCTCAGCTGCTCTGTGTCCTCTTCATCCTCTACCCTGACACAGGTCAATCCTGTCAGTACACATTAGTGCCTGGCCTGTCAGGCGCCATCCCACCTGTCTCTCTTTCCGCTGCTCCATGCCTGGTATACCTGCTCATACCTGTGTATTCCACTTCTCCTCCTCACCCCTTCCTCTTCTGCTGTCCCGCTTCTGTGCTCCAGGTAGCCCTTCGGGAACATCTCCACCTGGATGTCTTGGAGTTCCATGGACTATAAGGAATCCGCCTGCCCTGGCCACCTTGGCTAAAGCCATATTTATTATCCTGTTACTCTGCTGTCTCAGTTACCCTCCCTCTCTCTTTCCATCTGTTCCATTACCAATTTCTCTTGCCTCTTTTTGGCACTACCTCTTGAGTAATTCTCTTACTTCCACTGTCAATTCTTGGTCCAGGCCTTCGTTGACTCAGCTCTGAATCACTACAGTGGCTCCTGACTGATCTCCCTCTCTCTCTTCTAATCAGCCCTCTTTCTCTCATTTTTCAGACGCCGAGAGCGCAGATAAAATCCAGGCCCTTGGCATTTATCAGCCTCTTCTCCTGACACTCCCTAGATTAGGCTGAATGCAATGGGTCCCAGTGGGACTCAGCACCTGTATAATATGCTTTCTTCCTGGAAACGCCTAAACGTCCTCCAGGAAGCAGTTTGAATGACACCTTTTCTAAGATTTCTCCAGCAAATCCCAGTGTTTTTAGAGTGCTTGGTTTCTCCTATAAAAAAAATTACATTATGGATCTGTCTTTTCTCCTAATCTGTTGGCTAGTCAAGGGCAGGGAATACATACACACACACATGCACGCAATATAATATACGTACATATATATGTATTTCATCTTTGTGTAGGAGCCTAGCACAGTGCCTGCTCCTATTGAGGTGCTCAATAAATGTTTCTTGAACAATCACTTTGGTCATGTCCCTCTATGGCTGAAAGCTTACACTGAGTCTTTATTTTCTTCTGCATTAAGTTTAAGGTCGTGATTCTTGAACCTGGTTATACCATAGAACCACTTGGGAACTTTTAAAGAATACTGATGCCCAGGCCTGAGGGCTAGAGATTCTGATTCGGCAGGTGGGTTCTAGGCACAGGCATTTTGTAAAAGCTCCCTAGCCAATCCTCGTATCAGCCAGGGTCGAGAATGACTAGTCTAATGTGTCATCTTCAAGGCTCTCATTTGTGTCTCCAACTCCCTAGGACTCTCCGGAGCTCTTCCTCAAAACCCTCTGTCCATGTTGCTCATCCTCAGAGCCTTCTTGCACTTCAGAGCCTTCCCTAAATCGCTCTCTGGTCTTCAGGCCACACCTCTCCTGACCCAGATAGGAGTGCCTTGAGGGCATGGACCCCATGGCTTTGCAACCTCAGAGCACCACGCACAGGGCTGCTAGGTCGGGAGCTCACAAAGGATCTGTGTGCTGGCTTGCTCAAGGTCTCCCCTTGCAGAAACCATACTGCCAAGGTCCGAGGAAACAATGCCCTTGAGGGCGTTAGCTTCAGAGCACAAGGTTTGTTTTGGTTGGACTTGGACAGGGAGAAAGAACTGGGATGGGAGCTGTGGCAGTGCCCAGCCAGTACTCGAACAGTGTGAACGGCAACAGCATTCCTAGACGAACACATGGACCGATGCTGGCAGAGTAATGTCTCAGATTGGCTCTGCTGTTCAGCAGACACGCAGCCCCGTTTCCTATCCCACACTCTGGTCAGATTCTCTCCCTATGGGGGGAGTATAAGGTAGTGGATGGGCACTGGCTGGTGTCTACAGACACATTCAACGCACGTCCTCTGTGGGCACACCCCTCCTCTCCATGGGCCTGGGCCTACTACTAAGGTCCCTTTTAGTATAGTCAGTGAGTTTTTCTGTTGCCCATCCAGACCAAGAGCCCCAAACTGCTATGAGTCAAGGACCACTCGGAAGGGGCAGAAGATATCACAATCCTTTGGAGACAGGATATTTTGAGATATTTTTCACTTTTATTGCCCAGGTTCAAAATTTTAAAACAAATACATCAAGAGCCTCACAATGTTACTGTGAGTTAATTCTTTTTCTTTTCTTTTTTTTTTTTTTTTTGCTATAGGGCATATGCACTTGCCAGAGACAGAGACAGTCAGAGAGATGAGAGAGAGAGAAAGAGAAAATGAGAAAGAACCCCCCCTGGGGTGGGGGGAATGGCCATGCTGCAATCTCTACTCTTCCATTCTCCTTTTGGGATTTTTTTTGGCACACATGTACATGTGCTCTTTGTGTGTGTGTGTGTGTGTGTGTGTGTGTGTGTGTGTTTGGAGAGGTTTTTGTTATAGGGTGCATGCCCTCGCTAGAAAGACAGAGAGATAGAAAGTGAGAAATCACCCCCCAGGGGAGGTGGCCACACCGCAATCCCTTCTCCTCCATTCTCCTCTTAGGATCCTGGGCACACACGCACACGCGTCTGGTGTGAGTTTAAGCCACCGGGTCCAGGCTTTGAACTACAGTCAACTACATGGGAGTTCAGCGACACAGCCATACACTAACTGCTGGTCCCCTTTGTGTTTTCAAAGCCACTGGGTCCAGGACTTGAACTGCTCATTCAGCCATATGGGATCCAGCTGCCTTAACTTCCATGCCACCTGCTGCCCTTCTTTTCTTTAACAGCCTCCACAATGGCTGTATGTCACAAGGGGAAGGAAGAGTCCATAACTACGTGTGCGGTGTAAGTGAAGCCCCCTGACTGAACACTGAGTGATAGAAGCTACACACATGCTGCAGTAGCTGCCATGCTGCAGCAGTCATTTATATAGGACATAATACCAGATGTTCAGCATTTTATCAAGAGCCACTAAACTGTGCTGAAAGAAGCCAGGGTGGTGGTGGCACATGGAGGGGAGAATAACGGGAAGGACACACACACACCCCTCAGTCTGAGCTGTGGGTGTACAAGTGTGCTCCATGAGTGAAATTCACTGGGCCTGTCACCATGTTATGACTCCCTACGTGTGCACTTTTTTCCATGGACATGATATTTCAATAAAAAGTTGTAAATAGTTGCACATGGTCTTCTAAGAATTCAGAAAACACAGAAGAGCAAAGTGTTCTGTAACCAATTTTTTTAGAAGTTTTTTGCCATAGGGCATGTGTGCTTGCTGGAGAGAGAGAGAGACAGAGACAGTGAGAGGGAAAGTGAAAAATCATACCCTAAGGCAGATGATCATGCTACAGCTCTTCTCCTTCACGCTCCTCTTAGGATCTTGGGCATGCACACACATGCACCCTGCATGATTTTCGAGCTACAAGGTCCAGGACTCAAACCCTGGTTGGCATGTGGGAGTCCAGCAACATAACCACTATGCCAACTGTTGGACCCTCGTTAAGCAGTTTTTAAGTTTCTTTCTTTCATGAGAGTGAGAGTCAGAGTGAGAGACAGAGACAGGCATCCTTGAGAGGGTCCTGCCATGCCTCAACCCTCTCCTTTTGCCCCCTCGCCTTCCAGCCAGCCAGTGTCCCAGGTGCACCTGGCATGTCATGTTGACCCAGGATCCGAACCTGGGCCCCCCATATGACTCCAGTATATGTAGCAGTATCCTAAGGACCACAATAGCTAAGTCCTTCTTCAGCCAATTTTAATAATAAAAATCAGAGGGTGTAAAAGTATATTCCACAAACATGGGGGCCAGTAGGTGGCATGGTGGTTAAGGTGCTGGACTCCACATGGTCAACTGTGGTTTGAGTCCTGGACCCGGTGCCTTGAAAATCATGCTTGTTGTGCCCAAAATCCCCAGAGATCCTGGACCCGGTGCCTTGAAAATCATGCTTGGTGTGCCCAAAATCCCCAGAGGAGACTGAAAGAGAAGGGATTGCAGCATGACCATCCCCTGGAAATATGCCCATGGGGAGACACCTGCAAACAAAAGCATCAGCAGGACAGGGCCCATTGGGATGTAGAGGAAGATGAAGATGCCCAGACCCACAGAGCAGATGAGGTAGAGAAGCTTCGCAAGGGGCAAAGGTGGGAGGGTCTGGTTTAGAGGTGGAGGTGTGGCCCTTGCCCCTGGTCGGTTACCTGGACTGTGTGAGGGAGGGACGTTATCTTGGCCTATGGAAGCGCTGCAGTCTCATGGAGACATTGCATGCCCAGTGACTTCATCACAGCCTGTCACTTGGGAAGTGCTCAACAAAGATCTGTTGACTATTTGATTGGATGAAAAGATGACTGAAAACCCAGGTCCCTCAGCCCTCAATGGGAACTTCACCTCTGGGCATTCTGCTCCTTTCCTGGGGCCCGGGTTACTTTGCCCAGTGTTGTGGCATCCCAGGAATTTCCCTGCCTAGTCTGGGGAGGATGTTTCACACTGGAAGGTTTTACAAAATATGGCTGCTTTATCAGAATCCTGTTCGCTTGAGAATGTTCCTGGCTCATTGATGTTTACAGTGTGTAACCGATTTTATCAGAGGAATGTTGTTTGGAATGAAATGGTCCTCTCAGATGGACAGACAAGAGGCGGAAGGTCATTCAAGGACCCACCTCAAGCTGTGTTTTAAGTTGGAGCTTGGGGTTGCTGTACATGATGCTTGGGAATCTGGCCAAGCCATGAGCAACCCTTCCTCCCCGGAGAGGTCCCAGCCTGTCTGCAGAGGGATTGTGCTGTTTTCATTCTCATCTTGGTCTTCAGGGCAAATGCCCTGGAGCCCAGCACCCATGGGTGGAGGGGCAGCAAAGGTTCCCCCAGGCCTGGGTTCTAGCAAGCAGCCCAACTCAGCCTGGACAAAAAATCAGGTTTTTCCTGACATCCCAGAAAGGAGACACTAAGACTTCTCCCAGGGAGTCAAAAATACGGACATGAGTTTGTTTCTTTGGTTCTTTTGTCGAAATCCCAAGGCACTCTGCTTCCCAGAGTGCTGAACTAAATGGTGCAAATGCAGCAAGTGCTCCATGGAGGGCTGCAATCCTGACTCTTCTACTATGTCCCTGGTGCCATCAGGGCTTCTGTCTGCAAGGGTTCTTCATGAATCACGGGCACAGAAAAGGACCGAATGGGATGCCGAGACCAAGACTGAGACAGGAAAAGAGGAGCCCAGAGAGTTCAGAGTCTTTGTTCTTGGTGGGAGCGAAGTCTGCCCTGCAGTGGGAGAGGGTCAAGGTGCCCTAGCTCAGGCAAGGTGAAGATCATGGATACTGGTCAGCAGAGGAGCAAGCCAGGGAACGGCCAATGCTGCAGGGCACTCTCCACTACTGGTTTGTGTTCGCCAGTCTCTGTGGGCCCATGTCAGGGCTGGGTGTTCTAGG
The DNA here is from genome assembly GCF_000334495.1 of Tupaia belangeri chinensis. NCBI lineage: Eukaryota > Metazoa > Chordata > Mammalia > Scandentia > Tupaiidae > Tupaia > Tupaia belangeri. The sequence continues at coordinate 1,137,793 of NW_006159920.1, forward strand.
ACATGTCTCTCACTCTCTACAACTGTTTCTAACTTTTTTCATTGCACTGGGTAAAATTGTATCCCTCCCAAATATATGCTCAAGCCCCCGTCCCTGGTGTCTGTGAATGTGACCCTGTTTGAAAATAGGGTCTTTGTAGATGTAATCAAGTTAAAATGAGATTATATTAGATTTTAGTGGGCCCTAAATCCAATGGCTAGTGTTTGAAGAAGGCTGCATGAAGACAGCTCTACACGGGAGGAAGAAGGCCCTCTGATGATGGAGGCAGTGACTTCAAACCAAGAAACACCAAAGATCGCCAACAAACACCAGAAGCTGGGAAACATTCTTTTCCAGAGCCTTCCGAGGTAGTTGTGTTCTGACATCTTGACTTCGGATTTCCAGCCTCCAAAATTGTAAGAGGGGATAAATCTCATAGTTTTAAACCACCAAGCATGTGGTACTTTGTTACAACAGCTCTAGGAAACCAATACAGTCATGTTTTGAACATTTCAAAGCCCTCAGTTTCCACCTCGTTGGTTTCCTGATTCTTAGCAAATAGCCTTGTCTCCAACTTTACAAAGAAAACTGAAGTCAGAAATCCAGATGGCTTCACTATCTCACAGTCTCCTCTTTTCCTTCTTCCAAGTCTAATCCCCCCTGCCACGATTCCATCCCCTCTGCCTTCCCAAAAACCTTACCCTGTAGACCATCTTTTCTGTTTCTTAGATCTCTGACTAGTTGCTCATGGCTTGGCCAGATTCCCAAGATCTCTCTTTCTAGTAGACCCTTTCCAATTTAAATTCTCTGACTAAAAACAAGAAGAATGGGGGCCAGCAGGTGGCATAGTGGTTCAAGCACGGAACTCCCACATGGTCAACTGTGATTCGAGTACTGGACCTGGTGGCTTGAAAATCACATTGGGCATATGTGTGTGTATGGAGGAAAGGGATTGCAGCATGGCCATCCATGTTCCCTCTCACTGTCTCTCCCTGGTGAGTGCAAGTGCCCTATGGCAGAAACCTAAAAAGCAAAACAAAAACAAAAACAAAACAAGAAAAATGCCCTACTCCTAATTCCCTGTATTTACCTCCTAACTCAATCTTCCCCTTCAAGGCCAAACTCTCTTGAAAAGTTACCTTGACTACGGGAGCCAGACGGTGGCACAGAAGGGGGCACAAGGGTGACCCACACGGGAAGGCTGGGGGTTTGCATCTGGAGACATCACTGAGTGTGCCACGTGTGTGTCTGTGAGCCAGGCTGGCTGAAACTGGGGGTCGATTGTGGTATCAGGACTCTATCAAGGGGTCTCTCTCCCTGTCTCTTTCACTGATGGAATAAATAAATAAACTTACAAAAGTGATCTGGACCAGCTTGCTTCCTCACCTCTCACTTTTCCCAACACTCTCCATGTGGCTCCCACTCCAATCACTCCATAGAAATCATCTGGTTATGATCACTGGTGACTTCCATGTAGAGAAAAATCAATGGACATGTTCAGTCTTCACCTTACTTAATCTTTATTACACACTGTAAACCATGACTTCCTTCCCCTTTGCTCCAGTGATGTAATCTTCTCCTGAGGTTCTTTCTACTTCATGGCTCCTTTCCAGTCCCCTTTCTGGCTCAGCTTCCTCTCCCCAGCCATTCCAAGTCATGTTCCTCAAGGCTCTTTCAGGCTCTCTTCTCTGATTACAGTACTCCCTTCTCTCCGTGAACTCATCCCCTTGTGCTCACATCTAGCCCTCAAACTCTCCTCCAAGTCTGCAGACTCAAATGCAGACCCGAATGCAGACCGCAGATTCAAATGCATATTGCCACTTGAATGTCTCAAAGCCACCCCACCCCACGCTTGGAAACTAAAACCAAGTCAGTGATCCTGAACTCAGAGAACCTAGTTCCCATACAGTCTTCGCTCTCTTTGTGAATGATACTACTATTCATCCAGTCACGAAAGCCAGAAATTCGTAAAATCACCACCTTTCTCTCTAGCCACTCGCTCTCCGTATCCATCCACATACCTTGCAGAGTTTACTTCCGATGAGCTTTCAAATCCATTTTCTTCTCTGAACTAATTACTATCCTTGTCCAAGAATTATCATTTTTCACTTAGACTCCAAGAGTTTGAGCTTCATTTCTTCCTAAGTCGTTCCTTTTATCATAGTTAGAATGATGATTTCCGGGAACCAGCAGTTAGCGTAATGGCTATGTCGCTGGACTCCCACGTAGTCGACCGCGGTTCACGTCCCGGACCCGGTGGCTTAAAACTCACGCCGGGCGCGTGTGCGTGCGTGCCCATGATCCCGAGAGGAGAATGGAGGAGAAGGGATTGCGGCGTGACCATCCCCCCTGGGGGGTGATTTCTCGCTTTCTGTCTCTATGTCTCTCTCTGTCTGTCTGGCGAGCGCACACGCCCTATAGCGAAAATCTCTCTCAAAAAAAAAAAAAAAAGAAAAAAAAGAATGATGATTTCCAATCGCAAGTCAAGTCACTCCTCACCCTACTCCTCCTATTCCCGTCCCCACCTCCTTGACTCAAAATCTTGCAGCGACTTCCCTAAACTCTTAAAATAAAGCTAACATCTTTAAAATGGGTTGCTAGGACCTGTCTCATCTGGCTGCTGTGGAAGTTTCCAGCCTCACTTCCTTCCACACCCTTCCTCACTCTCTATGCTTCAGTTCCATTGACGTTCTTCTGGTTCTTCGCATTTATCCCAGACCCTCCTCCCTCAGGGTCTTGGCACATATTCTCGCCACCCTCCTTTACTCGAGTAACAACACATAGATTTCAGACGATGGTTCAATTTCACGTTCACAGAGAAACCCACCCCTTCCTCCCGAGTGTTATGCTTCAGGGCACTTGCACGGTAATGAGTTTCCATGATGTTCACTGGATTACTATCGGTCTCCTCCAAACCTCTCAGTTTTATTCAGTCAGAAGCTCGCCCACCCAATATCCAACATAGTGCCAGGCACAGTGTAGTCACTTGGTAAATATTTGTTGAATGACTAAATAAAAAAAAAAGAAGGTATTAGAGCTTCCCATAGCTTGTTGGGGGAAAGGGGCCAGCAGCGGAGAGGATGAGAAAACAGGCCAAGGGTGTATTAGGGTGATGAGCACATAACAGAGGGGCAGGGCAGACTCCCCAGAGGAGACCGTGATGCTTGAGCTCACCTCTATCCAGTGTCTGTTGACCTACCTGTCAGCACTCAGACACTCCTAGTCACCAGATCCCTGAATGTCCCTAGGGTATTACGGTCATGTTGCCACTGTGGTATCCCAACCACGGCAATGCCACCCAACACTAGAACGCATTATGCAGGGGCACCGTCTTCAGGAACTGGGCACAACTTGGTGTCTGTTCAGAAAGGAGAGTTATAACAGGCCCCGGCTATAGTAAGAGCACTTTTGTCAGAAGAGCTCCTGGTGCTCTGGGGACAGTGAGCTCATCACGTCCTCAGACCAACCCCAGGAGGCACAGAAGGGGGCCCTACCGGACAGCTAGGGAGACCGAGGTCAGTCGAGATCACCTGACTTGGCCAAGGAATGAGAACAGCTCAGGAACAGGACTTGGAGAGAACCCAAGGCTCTCCCTGTGGGTTCCACCAGTCAGACCAATCAGAGAAGAGGCCTCAAGCTCAGGGTGTGCTGCAGCAGGAACCTGCACGGCTTGCTTCCTCTGGGGCAGAGGGACATTGCGTTGCTTTTTAGAACCACAGAAATGTTAAAGTAGATAAGCCCTGAGAGGTCATCTAATTCAACACCCTTACAAAGGAGGAAACTGAGGCCAGAGAAATCTCCCTTGTTCTCCCTGTCCTTTTCCTACTCTATTGGTCTAGAGTGGAAGGGCAGAATTGTTAACGGTCTACAAACCCCTCTCCCCTACTTTGCCTATGTGGTTAGACTACTCTCCCCAGCCTCCTCTGTAGTGTGATGAGCCGTGTCATTGTGCTCTCTCCAGTAGACTGTAGGAGGAAGTGAGGCATGCCACTTCCGGGCCTGGCCCACCAGAGCCTCCATACCTCCCCATTCTTTTTATCTCTGACTGACTAGGATGGCAACTCCCAAGGCAACTTTGGAAGCCATACATTAACAAATGGCAGAACCACCACAATATGGATCCCTAAGTGACAGTGTGGAGAAAATCTGTCCCCCCTGAGCTAAGCATCAGTGTCTAAGGCTGTTGACTGAACAAGAATAAATAGCTATAGCATTAAACTGCTGCATTTGGGGAGCCTATTTGTTGCTGCAGCCTAACTAAAGCCTAATCTAATTAATACAGATAGAAGCTGGAAAGCCCCTCCAAAAGCTCTATTTGTAATTATTAGTGGCAGTGGCGCTGGGCTCCCTGCTGTTCTCACTGTCAACCACTTTTGACTGTCCCTACTCCTACCTCTGGAGAGATTAAGAAGGTCTGACTCCCAGCTCACTCAGCCCTGGAATTTGGTGTGAGCTGGCTTCCCACCTGCTTCACTCTGGACTAGTAGACTCTCAGGACACGAATGCACTGGAGAGGTTACACAGGCCCTCTTCTAAGCACCTACAATGGTCAAGAATCGTATCTCGGGGCCAAATAGTGGAACAGTGGAATAATGGTGGAACAATGCCCTATGAGGCTGACCCACATGTGAAGGTTCTGGATTCATGTTCAGAGACCACCGAGGCACATAAATATCCATATGTGTGGTTTGCTGAGCTTTGGGGAGGACTGTGGCATGAAGACCCTGTTGGGGGTGTCTGTCTCTGTCTGTCTTGCTCATAGAAGAAAGAAATGTTTAAAAGATGAACCTTGTCTGAATTTTCACATCCCTAGGAAGAACACACTAGAAATGTCTGTAAATAGCTGTTTCATACTCCTTACTACCGTGCCAGAGATCTTTACTAACCCCTAACCCATTGGAGCTACAGCATTTCTAGCAATCATTCAGAATGAGCTTTGCTTTTCAGATGAAGAAACTGAGGCTGGGAACCAGCAGTTAGCGTAATGGCTATGTCGCTGGACTCCCACGTAGTCGACCACGGTTCACATCCCGGACCGGTGGCTTAAAACTCATGCCAGGCACATGTGCGTGTGTGCCCAAGATCCCGAGAGGAGAATGGAGGAGAAGGGATTGCGGCGTGACCATCCCTCCTGGGGGCTGATTTCTCGCTTTCTGTCTCTCTCTGTCTGTCTGGCGAGCGCACACACCCTATAGCGAAAAAACCTCTCAAAAAAAAAGAAACTGAGGCTCAGATCACACCATTAAGTGGTGGTCAAGTCAAGAAAAGCAGCAAGGTTTTAAGACCAAGTCCACAGCTCTTCCCAAGGTTCCATACTGCCTCCAACTGCCACTTGCCATTTCCTCTTGCTCTGCCCTAGAAAGAGATGAAAAAGTGCTGGGACCCGTCTACAGTGATCAGTCTTTCCAGGTTCTCCCTGTGCCTCCTCCTCCTAATCTATAGGCTAAGCCCTACCCAGCTGGTAGCTGCCCTGAACTAGGTCATTTCTTTTAGAAGGCAGGGAGATTAAAGAGATAAACGTGTGGTGCTTAAAGGGGAGGGGCAGGTGGCAGGTGCACAATCGCTCCTTGGGCCTTGCTAGGAAAGGCAGATTCTCTAGTGAGATCTCTGAACCCCTATGAGAGAACTCCAACAGTCATTAGACCTTTAAACCTTCCTGGCCACCTGGGAGGACAGCCTAGCACTATGCAAAATGGCCTAGCATAATATCTTGTCCTGTTGGGGCTTGTCTGGCCCAGTCTGGGCAGTCTCGCCGTTTTGCCTGTTAATATGAGAGCAGTGTCCAGAGAAGTTGAGCTGGAGACATGAGAAGAAACCAATTTATTTCCAGGGGAGTTTCTTGTCTGGTTCTTTCTTGGAGTGCTCTGTAAAGTTGGGTTTGCTTTGTTGTTCTTAAAAACAAACAAACAAAAACAAAAACAAAAAACAAAACAAACAAACAACTTTACTCCTCCCTCCCTTGGTTAAGGTGAGCTTGTTTATATCTTATGTCTTCTGCCAAATGACTCACTTGTGCTGAGTTAACAGAAAGTGGGCCTAGGCCCATCTGTAGCTGCCCTGGACACTATGATCTGCTCATTCTTTGGAGGAGGGTCATAGAGATCTGAAGGCAGAGAGGAGCAGAGACAGAGGATGGAGACACAGGCCTGAAAGGGAAGTCCACACTCACATTTTCATGAGCATTCGGTGGTCAGACAATAGAACTGACACACTCTCTAAGGAGCGAGGATTCATCTCAGTTGAGACATTGCCTGACTTATTGCACGTTGTGAAATAGAGGACCAGAATGAATGAGGTCACATGGCCATTCCCAGGTAAGCAAGTTCTTTCCCATTTTGAACTCCTCTTTCTTCACTTAAACTGCACGGAACAACATGCAGTCTTACAATTGAGACATGTTATTATTTCTTCACTGGGAGAGGACACAAGTGAAACTTTATGTACTGAGGAAGTTCGTTTGCACTAAAGCTTTAAAATCTCTCCCCTTAAAGTTTTCAATTAAAATTCCTCATCTCTATGCATCGTTTTGTTTAATTTGCAGCACTTTTTCCGTTTATGCATTTGCCCTAGCCCTGGCTGAAATCACAGTTTTCTTTTCCCTGCGGCCTGTTTGGGTGTCCTGGCGGTGACATCTCTGCAGAACCTCGGTGTGAGCCAAAGGCAGTGGTCGGGCGGGGACGGAATCCAGGCTTGGAAGGGCCAGGGGAATGTGAGGATTCCCGCCTTGGCTTGAGGGTGAGGTGTTAGGCTTGGCAAGAGCAAGTTCTATCTCAGCCCAGGGGGACCTGAAGCAGGGATAGGTTGGGGG
>NW_006159920.1:1144591-1144908 GCF_000334495.1 Tupaia belangeri chinensis
GCGGATTGGGCCAGGGGACCAGGTACCACTTCTCTCTCCCATCAAAGCACTGGGCGTAACAGTACTAATCACATTTCCCAGGACCTGCTTTCCACCTACTTATTGAGCGTTCAAGGAGTTGGGAAAGCGGCGCTTGAGACTCAGTTGATTCGGTTTTGCTCATTTTCTGCAAAAGGCAAAGCAGGGCGATGGGGCGTGTGTGTGAGACGAAAGTTGCGCGGTGGCTCAGTTGACCTCACCCGCTGTCCCAAGCCGGCCGCTCTCCGGCTGCGGGGCCCCGCCTCCTTCCTGCCCTCTCCCCCCCCCCGGCCCCCCCC
>NW_006159920.1:1145312-1153409 GCF_000334495.1 Tupaia belangeri chinensis
GGCCTGGCCCCCCGAAGCGAAAGCGCGGGTGAGTGAGAGCGGGGCCGAGAGAGCTGGGGGGCCAGGGGCTGGGGGGGTGGGCGCACCCCGGGGCGGCAAGCCCGGTCCTAGGCCCCTGCGCGCCGCCCACCTCGGATGGGGGCTCACTTACCCGGCGCGTGTGGCACGCTGGGGTGGGCTGGTAGGGAGGGACGCTCGCGAAGGTGGCTGGACTGGGGGCGTGACTTTCCCCTCCCCCCCTGGAAGAAAACTTATCTCCCTTGGGGTACCCAATATTCTCTCCCCAGCCTCTTAAGAAAACTTAAAAAGGGAAGGAATAAAAACCTTCCAGTGCACTTCACTCCTCGAAGGTGGGAACATCGAGCCAGCCCATCCTGTTCCATTCTTTTTCCCCTGTAGGTATGGGACTGGCCCCTCCAGGCACAGAGACTGACTTTCAAATGTACATAACTGATTTTAACGGTTCTAGCACTGAGGATATTGTAAAGGACAAAGAGTGTGGTTAGAAACAACACTCCCCTGGTTCAACTCTAAGGAACTGGGGGTGTGGGCGCCTTGCAAGGTTGCACCCTCCCCACTCCCCCATCCCCACCCCCCAAGGCAAACACAGACTCAGGACCTCTCCCTGTCCTTTCTCATTGAGCTGCATACCGAGCCAGTGCCTGTCCCCGTCAGAGACAAGGGTCTGACCTCCTCTCCCTAGCTCCTCTGTGTCCAGTTTCTTCTTTTGGTCTGGAAAAAAAAAAATGCCCAGGACTGAGTGCAGTTGTACCCATAATAACCATGAAGACCTTGGGAATGACGGTTTTGGTGAGAATGGTCTGACCTCCTCTCCCTAGCTCCTCTGTGTCCAGTTTCTTCTTTTGGTCTGGAAAAAAAAAATGCCCAGGACTGAGTGCACTTGTACCCATAATACCATGAAGACCTTGGGAATGATGGTTTTGGTCTCAGTTTTTCCATCTGTGAAATGGAAGTACTGATCTGTATCCCTCCCAGCCTCCTAGTGATCGTATGACAAAATGAAAGTAAAAACAAATGGAAAGGGCTTTGAACAAAGTCAGCAGCATGCTGCTGTCAGCGTTGGCCTCCCGTGACACCCGGCGTACTCTCCCAGGGGTATCCTGGAGAAGCTGGGTTGCTTGTCGCACTGGACATTGACTTGGAGTTTAGGTGAAGGCTGAGATTTTATCTGTCTAGTTGACAGTTCATTGAAGTGCCTCCTATCACAGGAAGTTTCTGGTATGTGAGTTGCTTCATCCAACCTGGGGTGCTTCCTATAATTAAGTAGGAAAAAGTCTTTTTTCAAATCCTTTTTGCCGTAAGCACTTGATTCCATATTCAGCAGCGTTATCATCTTTGCGAAGTTCCTTGTCCTGTGAATTCTAAGTCACTTGCATGAGACTGAGAACTTAAAACATTGTTCTCTTAAGTTCCACGGGAAGGAACCAAGAGCAGAAAAGGGAACACTTCCTGGCGTTCTTACACTAGAAAAGTAACCGAGGAGCGCCATGTATCAGTAATGTTTTGTGAATTTTTCTGACCAGAAAGTGCAGTGCAGGGAATTGAGGACCTTTCAGAGGAGACAGCTAGGAACTGAATGAAGGCAGGTAGGTTTCTCTAGCTGATAGTCAGGCTTTCTCAGCAGAGGGCCCCGATCTTGCGAGAGGACAGGTAGGGGATGTCGGTGCTCTGTCCACATGAAATTCCCTTCTCTTGTGACTTGGAATCCCCACCAGTCACAGAGAGGTGGGTGATACAGAGAGGTGGAGGCAGCTGGGTTAGGGGACTTCGCAGGTGAATGGGAGCTGCAGGTGGCCCTAACTTTGCTCACAGATGTGGTGGGGGGCGAGGCTGGCCTTGATGTAGCAGCCTTCCCAGGCTTCTCACCTGGGGCGTAAGAGTGGTGAGGCCCTGGGAGGAATGCTCTCCAGAGTCCCAGAAAGCATTCTGAGAGGAGTTAGAATCATCCACACCTTCTCTTACCCGAGATCCTTTCTCTTAGTCTCTTGGTGTCCCCCACAAGCCCCCTTTGCCAGCAAGAAGTGCCTCCATTTCAGCTGATCTAACACTGGCTCTTTGGGTGGGATGTTATAAAGGTGAAGTTAGAAGAGGTGAAAGGACTACCTGTTGAAAACTGCTAGAAGCTTCTAATATTGCTGAGGAGTCAGGGATGGCTTATGCTTGTTTTTTTGTTGTGTTGTTGGTGTGTGTTTGTTTGTTTTAGTAGTGGCTCAAACAGTGTCACTTAGGGGAGAAAAGAAAGAACAACAAAAAAAGGTAATTTGAGTGAGTCTAAGTTTTCGAATAGCCTTTGAGGGCTTTCCGTGGGCCTTTTGGATTGACCACCTTGTGTCGCTTACTGGCCAAGGCAACCAAGCCTCAACCCTGAAAAGGCCTCCGGGGGTCCTCTAGTGCACACTGTGTCTGCCATGGAGACGTCTGCCCTCTTCCGCAGCCCCTGACAGATGGTCATTCAGGCCCTGCATCAACGTTTCTGTGTGTTTTTTTTTTGGGGGGGGGGAAGTGCAGGGGTGTGGGGTCCACCTTCCTGCTGGTAATGAGCCCTGAGTCAAGTATTGTGCTTCATCTGATGGGACTGGCCCCTCCAGGTACAGAGACTGACTTTCAAATGTACATAACTGATTTTATGCTTGCAGCATAAAATGGCTGCTTGCAGCCCCCACCACCCACCGCCTTTCTTAGAGGTTTTTGCTATAGGGCATGTGTGCTTGCCAGAAAGAGAGACAGAGAGAAAATGAGAAATCACCCCCCAGGGGGGATAGCCACGCCACAATCCCTTCTCCTCCATTCTCCTCTCGGGATCTTGGGCACGCATGCACATACGCCTGGTGTGAGTTTAAGCCACCAAATCTGGGACTTGAACCGCGGTTGACTACGTGGGAGTCCAGTGACATAGCCATTACACCAACTGCTGGTCCCACAGCCCCTTCTTAATATAGTGGTCAGAGCCTGGCCCTTATGACTTGGGCTTTCATATCACTGTTGTCAGCATCAGGAGCCAGAGATGTGCTTTTCTTCCCTATGGCTCGTTGCTAGCCTTTCTCCTCTGGGCAGGGTTCAAGGTCTCACTGCTGAGTAACCATGTTTGCATCCCATATGTGAGTTGTTTGCCTGTCTTAGACTGTACGTTCCTGGAGAGCAGCCCCTGTTTGCCTAGCCATTGTTAAGTTTTTGTGCCCACCTGTCACCCTGTTGGCTATTCAGCCATTGTTTATTGCTGGTGTTTCAGTCAGGGGTGCTAGAGAGATGCTGAGATCTAGAGTGAGGGGTGTGTGTGTGTGTGTGTGCGTGTGTGTGCGTGCGCGCGCGCCTGTGTATTTTTCTTCTACTTAGGGCTTCTGAGCCACAGTTCTAAGCTCAGTGCTGTTTGTGTGCCTTGATTTTGCAATTCATTGGCCATGCTTTAATTGTGAGATCTGCAGATGAAGGGGAAGAGGCTTAAATCATAATGAAAATCAATGCAGAAGGAAAAGAGTTTCCCACCCAAAGGGGAAATGACGCTGAGTAGCTGAGCAGCCAGTCCAAGGAATAATAATCTTAGAAAAATGCAGGTCCCTAGAGGAAAGGAAGTGCTTTGAGCCCAGCCCCTTCTGAGCTATTCACTAGCTGTCGCCTGAGTTGCTCTTAACTTTGTGGGCCAAGTTCGTCATTATCTTGGCTGCTGGAGAACCATCACACGGTGCAGTGAAGACCCAGCCTGGGCAAGGGGCAGCCCCCCAGAGGAAGAGTAACTTTCCTTGGGACCGTGGCCCCTTCTCTCCTGGCTGAGGCAGTGGGGGTGGGTTCTCCCAAGAAGCCTGTTTGCTTTTATCGAGGGTGCCTGCAAAGGAGGGGATGTAGGGGCGAAAGAGACTCGCTGTGGTGCGTGTGTGTTTAAAAGCCACATCCTTTTAACCTTGCAAGAGCCCTTTTATTGCTTCCCTCAACGTGTGTGCAGATGCTGGACTGCTGTTTTCTGGCCCGGGAGCTGACTGGTATGGCTCGAGGGAGACTGAAAGGTGTTTGGTGCAGCTGGGCAGTTTCTGCAGCCTAGTCCTGGAGAGCTGGGGAGGGAGCCTCTGCCCTCCCGGTGATCCCGCCTGCCTTCCAGCAGCCCTGCCCAGCTGGCTGAAAGCAGTTCCTGGAGTTAACTTGTCCTTGTCCAGAGACACTTAGAGAGAAAGCAAAAACCAGATGGCAGTTGTGGTTTCGTTAGCCACTTACTGCCTTCTTCTGTGGCTTTCCTCTGTCCCCAGTGTCCCTTCTGTATGCACAGAAGGTTTCAGCTGTTAAAAATGTCCCTCTCTTGGTAGAAGAAACAAGAAAAGAGACTAACTTTGGTCCCTCTTTGGACCACCTAGGCTCTGAGCACCTATGGGTGGTTGGCGCTTTTGCATTTCTTATTTAGCTCTCAAAACCATCCTGTAAGAAAGGGACCAGCAGCTAGCGTAATGGCTATGTCACTGGACTCCCATGTAGTCAACCGCTGTTCGCATCCCGGACCCGGTGGCTTAAAACTCATGCCAGGCTTGTGTGTGTGCGTGCCCAAGATCCCGAGAGGAGAATGGAGGAGAAAGGATTGCGGTGTGACCATCCCCCCTTGGGGGTGATTTCTCGCTTTCTGTCTCTCTGTCTGTCTAGCGAGCGCATGCGCCCTATAGCGAAAACCTCTCCAGAAAAAAAAAAAAACCATCCTGTGAGATATTATTTCCTTTTTATGGTTAGGAAAACTGAAGCCTGGCAAGGTGTGATCACGGAGTGATGGAGGAGGTAGGATTTAAATGGATTTTTGACCAAATCCATTTGCTCATTCCATAATATACCGAAGTCTCAGCTTTCTCATCCTTAAATGGAGCAACAGATGTCCTAGGTTATTTTTGTTTTTAAATTTATAGTGGCGTGCTTGTATGTGACAGTGAGAGAGCAAGAGATGAGCACACTTCGAAGGATCAGATCAGGCATGATCCCCTTCCTCCAGCCCTCTGACTCTTGGGCACTTGCACGCATGCCCAGTGTGTTTCAGGTGGACCTGGCTGGGGTACACACTGTGGTGTCCATGAGGGATCCAGCAGCTCTTGAGCAGCATTTCCACTGCACCCTGGAGCCAGCCCCAGTTGTCAGAGATCTAGAAGATTCTCTCCAGCTCATCATGCTTTTTTCTTCTCCCCTTCCTCCATCCCTTGCTTTTGCAATTTTATAGAGATTTGTGCCTAGGATCAGGTGGAGGAAGAGATGAACTGACAGTGACAGTGGGGATAACCTGCAGAGTAGAGGTCCCAAAATAATTTTTTGGAGGGAAGTGACCTCAAACAATAGTTTTTATACATGTATAAGATGGTATTTGACATAGAAATTGTGAATTATGTATACCCCACTCATATGCCAGTCTATAGGTGATTGATGCCAGAGGTAGCTACAGTATTGTCAACCCAGCTGAAATGAACTGGTGACTTTCTTAGGGGCCTCTCTCGGGAACGTGGAACAGTGGCTGATACCATGAGGTGGTGGTTATGAATACCTAGTCAGTAGGAGAGGCTAAATGTGCCCCATCCAGATGCTCTAAATTTGCTTTCTTTTTAACATTTCTGCCCTCTTCTTCCCCACCTACTCACATTGGTCTTGTAGACAGAAATAGACATTTCTACATGTCTTTCTCCTCTTGTCTTGTTAGAGTGTAGCATACGTCTCTGTCTGCATCACATTTGACTGATTGGTAAGTCAGAATCTACTTACGAGGCCTTACTATGTGTGAAGAGCCATGCCAGGTGACGAGGAGGTTGTCGTGTGTGCCTGCGATGCCCTGGAGAGAATGCTATCTTGTTGGAGCACAAGCATCAGGACTATAAAAAATGGGGACCTGGTGGCTGTGCAGGGGTGAAACATGACACTCTGCAAGGCTGACCCACTCATGCCCAGAAGGTCTCTTTGAGCCTGCCTGCTGGGCATGTGTGTGCCGTGATCTGGGGCGACTGAGAATCCCGGTGTCAGGACCCTGTTGGGGATGCTGTCTGTATCTCTCTCTCCTTACAGAAGAAATGAATGTTTATAAATTGTAAAAAGTGAAATAATGATTCGGGAGTGATTTATACCTGAAGAAAGATGGCAGTGGCTGAAGATTGCTGTAGATAGAGGTGGCTACAGCCTGCAGGAGTGGAGACTGTTGGGGGCTGGATCCAGGGATACTCTAGGGGCTAGGAAAGTGCTGACTTAGCTTTTGAAAATTGCTAGGATATGAATAGACAGGGAGGTGGGGAGGTCATTGGTGTAAGCAAAATCTCAAATGTTGAAATGTTCAAGACTTTTTAAGTGAAGGTGATCAACAGCCAGGAAGGCTGGAAGAGAGGATTTAGACCATTTAGGATCCAGAATAACTCGAGTCCTTGAAGACAAGCCAGGAAAGGAGGATTAGGGCCTGTTGTGGAGGGCTTTGGAGGCCTGTTTTAGGGTTTGATTTGATCTCATCCACACTGAGGAACCCCTGATGGCTTTTTTTTTTTGGAGAGATTTTCACTGTAGGGCCCGTGCACTCGCCAGACAGACAGAGAGAGACACAGAGACAGAAAGCGAGAAATCACCCCCCAGGGGGGATGGTCACGCCGCAATCCCTTCTCCTCCATTCTCCTCTCGGGATCTTGGGCACGCACGCACACGTGCCCGGCGTGAGTTTTAAGCCACCGGGTCCGGGACACGAACCACGGTCGACTACGTGGGAGTCCAGCGACATAGCCATTACGCTAACTGCTGGTTCCCACCCCTGATGGCTTTTGAGAAGGGAGCAGAATAGTTTGCTTGTTCATTGTCCATTTGTGCTTGGTACTGGGGCCTCATAGATGACCTACACACAGATTGCTCTTTCTACAGCCCCATAGTTAGTTCAAAGATATTGGAGTGCTTGTGGCATTGAATCGATGCATTGGGAGGAAAAGACTGAAAACAAGGCATGGATTAGAATGGGGGAAAACAGAAATCGAAAGGAACATGTGCAAGGGCTGTGTTGAAGAGTGAGGCAGGAGGACCAGGGGCTGACCAGCCATGGGTGTGGTGGGAGACTGCAGAGGAACAGCTTTGCCATTAAAAAATGCCACTTCAATTTTAGCCTGTCATTGTAAAGACCACAACTTGTCCCAGTAAAGTAGTCTGTGGAAAGCTGAGAATGTGGAACTGAACTAGCAAGAAGCCAGATTTGGCCTGGAGAGGCAGAGGGAAGAGGAAACTAACCCTTATCGGGTGAACATTTAGTGTAGACAGTGGGGAAGGGGAGAGGCCAGCTGAGGCGCCAACCATGTGAAGATGCAGTGGGAGATGGGGCTGTTTGAGCTGACTGTGGACTGGCTGATGATTTGAATATAGTACACAGTTTTGTTTTCATTTGCTGTAGGCTGTGTGCACTTGGCAGAGAGAGAGTGAGACAGGATAAATGTGAGAAAGCACCCCCGGAGGGATGGCCACACAGTAAGTCCTTGTCCTCCATTCTCCTCTCAGGATTTTGGGTGTGCACTCAGCATGCTCTGCATGTTTTCCAAGTCGCCAAGTCTGGGACTCAAACTATGTTTGGCCAGGTGGAATCCAGCCACCTTAACCACCATGCCACTGGCTGGCCCTAGTGCACGGCTTCTGTGTAAAATGCATGGTCTGTACAAGTGCATGTAAGTTACCATGTTTCTGCCTGGACTTGTCTTCTCATTGGGTACTGTCCAAGTTAAGTAGAAAAGGGAGAGCAGGGAGATGGGGGCCTGAGGAAAGGGCGTTGGGTTCAAATCTGAGTGGTCTGGGGACTCTCACGAGCACAGGAAGAAGCCTGCCTACAGTGTGGTAAGCATGGAAGATGGCAGATGTTGACCTCTCTGTGGTAAATTTTGACCGAGAAATGAAAGAGGAAAACCAGAGAGAACCAGACTCCTTGGTTCTTACTCCCTGTACCTGTTGTCAGTTTGGAGCTCTTCTTATCAGGAATTGGCTACACCATCCACCTAGTTACTTCAACCCAGAAGCTACCCTTCATTCTTCTGCTTCCTTCGCTCTATATCTTTTTTTTTTTTTTTTTTTTTTCTATCTTTGATCCAGTTTTTCACGAATACTTTTTTGTCTTGCTCTTTC
>NW_006159920.1:1153420-1176884 GCF_000334495.1 Tupaia belangeri chinensis
TTTTTTTTTTTTTTTTTGGCAATTCCAATTGATCCAGTTTTTCCAGAATACATCATGAGTCTGCCCTTTCCGTCTCCACTGCTCTTTCCCGTTCTCCCCGCATCCCCTCACATTCTCCCTCTAATCCATGCTCGCAGAAGCCAGAATGATCGCCTTACAATGTAATTCAGGTCACCTCATTCTCAGACTTAAATCCTTGCAAGAGCTTTTGCCTTGTACTTAAAACAAGATCCAACCCCCCATGATGGAGTACAAGAGCCACAGGATCTGACCCTGCCACCTCTCTAGCTCCTTCTTGGTCCACTCCCCACTTGCCACCCATTCCAGTTTTTCATCCATGCCACACACATTCCTGCCTTGGAGAGTTGGCTCATGTGTCCCCCTGCCTGTGTCAGCAAGAGTATTCTAGGCAGAAGGGACAGCCAGAGCGAATACCCTCAGTCAGGACTGAACTTGCCTTGTCTCATGATTGGAAAGAAGGAAGAGTGTGGTGGCTTGATCATGGAGAGCCTTGAGAACCACGGTAAGGGGACCAGGTTTTCTTCTAGGTGCCATGGGGGGTTCTGCAGCCATGTCTGCACCACCGCATGGTGTAGGGCTCTGGTTGTAAGATCTCTCAAGGAGTTGGAAAGACTGTCTGCCAATCTACAGATGCTGTTAGACATGGCCATGTTCCTTTTGCTTTACGTTTTAGCTCTAGGGTACTTGAACTTCACAGCACTCTTCTGGTTTTCATGTCATATTAAAATTTTTGAGGAAAGCATATTGGTCAGATGGCATGGCGGGCAGGCAAGCTCTCCATTCTAATCCCTGGGATTGCTGAGGGAACCTGGGGCCCTGACTCGCTGGAGATCCTTAATAACAGAAGGCCCCCATCTCTGCACTAGGAAGTAGCTGGGCTGCTGAAAGCAAAAGGATTTGATGAGTTGGTGAGTTTCTCTTCACTCTTTCTGATATTGGGAGGTGAAGACCAGAGAGGAAGGTAGGCGACAAAAAGAGGGCATAGGTCAAAGCCAAGCTCCCCAGGTGGCCCTGCCAGTTCCATTCTTGGAACCGAAGCAGTCAAATTAGAGAGCCACAAGAGTATAGGTGAGACTCCTGGTCATCATCTGGAAGGATGTTCCTCATGCAAGGCCTTGACTAGTGGTTATCCTGTTAGGACAGTATTGAAAGCCACTCCATTAACCAGGAGATGAAAACTGCTCTAAGCTAAGAATGAGTTTCACTCCTATTGCCCCTCGGGCCATGACATGTGGTGAGACTTCCTGGGATCATCTTTTGCCACAGTGTGGATGAGGGCCCTGCTCCTTAGCAGTCACAGCCCTGGGCAGATCCTGTCTTGGGGAGGGGGGGGCAGTCACAGCCTCAGTTCAGCGGTGCCACTTGCCAGCTGTGGGACCTTGTTGATAGGTCACTTCTCCTCTCTGTGCTCGTGTTTTTTTTATGTGTCAAATGGGCTGTTACTATTAGAAAGAGCTCTTGTTTGGGTATATAAGTGACTATAACCCCATAAAGCAGATTGCACAGTTCCTGGGCAGGAGAGCGCTGTAAATACTAGCAATGATAGGAACCAGCAGTTAGTGTAATGGCTATGTCACTGGACTCCCACGTAGTCGACCGCGGTTCGTGTCCCGGACCCGGTGGCTTAAAACTCACGCCGGGCGCGTGTGCGTGCGTGCCCAAGATCCCGAGAGGAGAATGGAGGAGAAGGGATTGCGGCGTGACCATCCCCCCTGGGGGGTGATTTCTCGCTTTCTGTCTCTGTGTCTCTCTCTGTCTGGCAAGCGCACGCGCCCTACAGTGAAAATCTCTCCAAAAAAAAAAAAAATACTAGCAATGATGATGATAGTGAAACCAGTGCTTATTTATTCTGACCATCATGTTGATGACAACACCGAATCCCTCTTCTTGCCTCCTAAGAGTTTTATTGGACAGGGGATGAGTAGGAATGCAAAAGACTCAAGTACAGGTTCTGAGGACCTCTGTTCCTGGCCCCCTCCCCCCCATCCTGCAAATCCCCAGAACTCTCTCTACACCCTTACTTTCAAACATAAAGGAAGAGCAAGATTTCAAGCTTTGAAGTCAGAGGAACCAAGTGCAACAGCCCTCACCTGTAACCATGTGAGGTGACCAGGTGGACACATGTGAGCCCATTAGGATTGAATAAAAACAGTGTGAGGTGTGACTACATAATAATAAGCCTTTGAAAATCAATCATACTTGCAGCTCTGTATTCAATGGAATATTCTCTTTCAGGTCAGAATCTTTGGGGGTTTTCAACGCACACCTTGAAGGAGTATGTGAGGAGTCAGGAGCCTCCTTCAGAGCCAGTGGTGGGGCAGGGGTCATACAAGCAACCGACGGGATGCTTCTTTGCAGTCAGACCTCCTCCTGGATCCTAAATAAAGTTTCCTATCTTGATTTCCTGTATCATTCATCTGATTGGGCTTTGAATTTTTGTCTGTTTCCAAAGTAGTCCAAAGTCATTATCAAGAAGTGAATGTTGGTCATCATTCAGGAAATTCAAGCATATTCTGCAGGCTCTATTGAAATTAGCAAATTTTAGAAAATGGTTTGAGAATTAACAACATTGTTGGAATAAGTATTGTCTTAATGGGACTTCTTTGAAGAGGATCGAACTCACTTGGATAGGTGAATTCTTGCAGTTCATTAGGAATTATTCATGGTATGGCCGAGCCTTGTGGTAATGGAGTCCTGCTGTCTATAATTGTGGGCAGAGTCAAGGAAGTGACATAGCACGGATATGAAGTGACATATGGCTAAGACATCTGGTCTTAACCCCTTCCACCTTCTAGCTGGCACTGGGCAGCTGCTTAATGTCTTTATTTCCTTATGTTAAAAATGGGCATCATAATGTCTGTGGTACCCCTCACAAGGCGATTGAAGAGGAGCAAATATAACTATGATTGAGAAAGCACTTGTAGACACAGCAGGTAATTTTTGTCATGATACAGTGAGCTGACTGTGACGTTGGGCAAGTCATTTACTCTCTGAACCTGTTTCTGTAAGATGGAGATGGTAAGACAGTTTTGCAGTGTAAGGATGACATGAATTAATCCACGTAAGTGTGCACGTGCTATGTCCGTGTTAGTCACTAATACATCCAGGCAACACATCAAGCTTTATTATCATTTGTGGCTCAGGGCTTCAGAGGAAGGTAAAACAGAAGGATGAGTAAAAAGTTGGAGAGGAGGTAGATGAAGGAAGAGCATTTCTAGAAAATCTCAGGGGCCCTTTTCAGTCTTCCATCTCTGTCCTCCCACCTGTCTCTGGTTGTCATGACTGACTTCCCGTCCTTCTCCCTCTCACCCAGTGGCTTCTTCACCATTCTGTCCTTGACTGACCTCCAGGTTGGGGCTGCGGAGCATCTCCTATGAGCCCTGCTCTCTTGTAAGAGACATGGGAATGTGATCAAACGATCTAGAATTGTCTAAGATGCAGCAGTCATCCTGAGGGGGAAGGTTCCTCTCAGGGAAAGTCTTCTTGGAAGTGGTGTTTCTGAGCTGGTTGTGAGAAGTGAGTGAAGTTTCACCATGAGGCCAAGGGCAGGGGTAGGACATTCTAGGTAGGGAGGGTGGTAGGTTAGAGGCATGGAGGGAAAACAGTGTGGCTTGACCTATCTCCTCTGAGTGGGCAAATCCCAGAGTGACTTTTCTTGTCTTCAGCTATCCAGTTCTGTGCCTTTGAGGCTATGGCAGACTTTCACACAAACCAACAGGCAGTAGTTATTAATGCAAACATGTCACTTCTTCCTTGCTCAAAACTGACTCCCTTTGCTTGCTAACGGTCCCATAAATATAGATGTAAATACCAGATAGAGTGTGTGTGAAAGAGGGTCTGAGGAAGGACATTTGGGGGAGGGACAGGGAGGAAAAGCATTAATGGCACAGAGAGGTGTGGTATTATCTGTTGAAGATCTTTGTGGTTTTATCGACGGTGCTGGGGAGAGGTGTTCACCTGTTGAAATATCCATTTTGTAAGACAAGTAATAATGTGATTGTATGGAAGAAAATGAAATGAAAATAAATTAATTAATTAATAAAAAAAAAAATTCCCATGCACACACTGAAGACCTCAGTGTCTTTGTCTCTTCCACCTTTCTTTCCTTTCCTTACTCATGTGTGATCCTTTTGACTCTTCCCTCCTCTCCTTCTTCACATTCCCCCTTCTTCCTAATCCTATCAGAATGCTGACCTCCATCTGGACGGTGGGCTACGTAGGGTAGGAAAATGCAAGGTCCCTATTTACATCGGGAAACTGCAGTCCGATTCAGGGTCCTTAGTGGGCATCCTCGAAGCCCCAGTGGAAAGAACCCGGCTCTGTCCTTTCTGGATTTCGCTTTTAGTACTTGTTACCATTTCTTTGTAGCCCTCTGTCTTTGTTTTGCTATTTCTTTTTTAATCTTTCATTCTTTCTCTATTTCTGTATTTTTTTTAATTGGATTTTCTTTGGAGGCAGACAGACCTGGCTTTGGGTCCAGTTTTACCATTTGCTGTGTAACTTTGAGCACGTCATACTCTCACTACGCCTCAGTTTCATGGTCAGAAAAGTAGGGATAATCATGGTATTCTCTCAAAGGGTTGCCGTGAGGGGGAATTGCACCGTGTGAAACGCTGAGTGCAGTGCCTGGCAGGGAGCACATGCCACACACGTTTTAGCTGCAGACACCATCATCGCCATCATTGTCATCGTCATCATAGCCACTGTCATGATCCCACTCTGGTATCTTTTTAATTTCCTTGTTTTAGTCCTCCCTCTCTCAGAAGTTTTTCTTCTTCGTTTTACAAGAGGTCTTCAGAAAGTTCGTGGAAATGGCGTATTATGAAAAAAGTATGCATGCATTTCAAACCTCTTTTGCACCCAAACAAGTGCATACTTTAATGCCCTTTGTCACGAACATTTTGCAGTCCCCTCCTATTTCTCTTTTCAGCCCCCTTCCTTTCTCCTCTGTCTTCTCTCTTTTTCTTAACTGGCAATGGGTTGCAGCTGATTTTTTAAAATATTGATTGTATTTGAAGAGCGTGTTAGGTTTCCCAGTTGTAATTTATAAGCATATTAGTAAACTTCCAATTTCTTCTTTAACCAGATGCATTTATTCACCCTGCTGCCTCTGGGTGAGGCCCCCATGCTGAGCCTAACACCCCGGGGAGAGCCAGTGAGAAAACCTGCTCTCCTGGCCAGTCCAGGCCTTGGAGCCCTTTGTGCTGAAACAGCCTTGCGCTGGGCCCATTTTCTAACAGCTGTCAACGTTCCAGACAGATGACGTTTCTGTGATTTCCTTCGAGTCCCGGGCTGTTTCACAGAGGTCTGCAGGACTTGTGAAAGCCAGCCGCCCGCGTGGAAACGTCCACAGCCCGAGTCCAGGTCTGGTCTCACCGACAGGCTGCACATGCCCTGGTAGCAGGCCCATTTCTTCCTGCCCCTCCTGGTCCCCTCTCCCCTTCCTCCTCGGAACCAGGATGTTTTTCCTTGCCGCTTTATTGTGTCGCTAACCTGGCAGGCCTCCTTTGGTGGAGTCCTGCCACCCAGCTTCCTCTCTGGGTGTGAGCGAGTGTCCAGTGACAACACAGGCGACTGGGAGGCCTGCTCCCCTCACCCTGCGCCCTCAGCCTTCATGTCCAGGCATGGCCGAGAGCTGCTGGCATCAGCTTCCTTCTCAAAACTGTTCCTTTACTATTAATAAGAGTGTCCTCTCTAGGCACCCCATTGGGTATTTATTTTGCAAAGAAAATGGAGGCAGCAAAATTGGTGCCCCTAGAAACAAGGTACCCTGTCCCATGCAGAAAGCCTTCTTGTTCACATATTTAACTGAATGGGAATCTTTTGACCTTTGACCTTAGGGCTTTTTCTCAGGGCCTTAAAAAAAAACCTATAGAATTATTTTTAAAGCGGAGAACTTGAGGGCATACCAAGGTCCAGTCTAGGTAGCCTGCCTCCCTCTTTAGTGCCCCAGGCACTTCGGGCCCTGTTCTGTTTCTGGAAGCCTGACCCCAGACTCAAGAGCTCCAGGCCAGACCCTGCCTGGGTCTGGGCTCAGTCTTGGGCTCTGTCTTTCTTCCCAGAGGATGCTCAGCTGAACAAAAGCCGACTCCCTCATGGGGAGGAGAGGCAATGCACTGTAAACGGGAGACTTTTCATCACTAGAGGCATTGCAGGGGAAGCCTCTTAAAAATCTGAGCGTTAGACCTCCAGCCCAAACATTTCTCAGTGTAAGAGTTTTCTTACGGCTGCTCCTTTTGGAGTAGAAACAAGGAAGGAAACGAAACTCCCCAAGAGCCCTGGACAGTCCAGATTGAGGGCTGAGTCCTTTGTTCACACAGACTCATTTGGCTCCTAAATGTCCTCCACCCCAAATCATTACATCCGCAGCAGCGTTTCAAAACACAGCCCTGTGTGGCCCAGTGGAGGTGGCTGCCTTTCTGGGAGATTACAGCCACCTTCCCTCTCACCCCCAGGTTCCTGCCTGCCCCAGAATATCCCAGCGCTGGCCGTCCGGCCTAAAATCCCCCTTCTGGGAGGGTTCCTGTGCGAGAAGCCGGGAGGCTGCTAGGGCCCTGCAGTGAAAGGGCCCCTAATACCTGGAGGGGAGGCTCTGCAGCCCTCAACAGGAGGATGGGTTTTTTCCTCCCAGCTTAGCAGACTCCCTTCCAGACTCCCAGGGCAATCTCTGCCCCTCTGGGCCACCTCTCACACCCCAGAGGCATCAGAGTGATTTATTTCTGTGGCTCAGCTCTTTTGGAAACAAGCAGCCCCTTGAGGCAGATTCCATATCCGATTCATCCTTATAACCCTCACAGTGTCTTGCCTGTGGTTGCTGTTCAGTAAATATATACATTTTTTATTGTGGTAAAATATCCGTAACATTTGCCCTTTTAACCACTTTTGAGTATATAATTCAGTGGCATTGAGTAAAATCATAATGTTACGATGTTATTACAACCATCACTACCATCTGTTTCCAGAAGTTTTTCATGTTTCTAGCTGGGCTTTACTTACATAATAACTCCCAATTCCTCCCTGTCCCCAAACCCTGATAACCTCTCATCTTCTTTCTGTCTTTATGGTTTTTGCCTATTCTGGGTTTTTCCTAGTAAGTGGAATCAGGCTGTTTTCCCTTTGTGTTTGGCTTATTTCATTTATAGTAGTTTCCAGGGTTCACCCATGTTGTAGCATGTGTTAGGATTCCACTCATCCTCAAGGTGGAATAAACACCCCACTGTATGCATGTGCTGCATTTTTGTCCATTCAGTTACCGATGGACCCTTGGATTGCTTTCGTCTTTGGCCGACATGAATAATGTCGCCATGAACATGATTGTCCGAGTATCGGTTTGAGTCCCTGCTCTCAGTCCTTTAGGGAACATACCAGACGTGGGCTTGCTGGGTCATGTGGTAGTTCTGTGTTTTAAGTGTGTGAGGAACCACCATATTGTTTTCCTCAGTGGCTGCGTTGTTCTTCATTCCCCCCAGCAATGCACAACGGTCCAGTTTCTCCACATCATTGCCAACACTTGTTGTTTTCCTTTTTGATAATAGCCATCCTAGTGGGAAAGGTAAACCCTTTTCTAATTCATAAATACCACTCACTGGCTGTACCGTGGGTTTGGTATTGTTCCTTCCCCTCTTGGGCCTTAGTCCTTTTATCTGAGAATCAGACTAGTTGGTTGCTGTGGTCCCAAAGGGTTACAGTTGGGTACCTCTCACCTTTGGAGAGGTATGGGGGGACAAAGGCAACCCAGCCAGCCTTAGCCAGAATGAATGAGGCGGAAGGTCTGGGTTATCTGCTGAGGCATGCCACACACCATGAGAGGAAGAACGGGCGAGCTACTGTCTTTTCAGTCCTCACTGTTTTCATTTGAGTGTGGCTAATTAGGAAAGACACTGCCAGTCTCTGTTCTGCTGTTTTCTGGGCAAACCTGGACAGGTGACTTCAGTACCAACCTTTAGTCTTCTGTTAAACAGGACAAGAATTACCCTCCTGCCTGCCACTTGGAATGTCACAATCTAGCAGGATATTTCAGGCCCCTTAAGTTATCCTGTAGAAAGTGCTATGCAGATTGTCAAATGTGTAGGATTTCTTAATTTGATCTCTGAGAATAGAAGCATAATTTCATTCTGGAAAGTACCTGTGAACAGCATTCTGTTCCACTTCAGTCTGCAACCATACACCATACTGAAAAGAAACTAAAAAAGGGAGGAGGGCTATAAGTCTCTCTTTTCTTAAAAGTCTCTTTTCTCCATTCCTTGTGTGAACAATTGAATTTTAGGGAAATCTTTAAAAGAAATCTTGACAAAATACAGACTCTCAGAGGTCCAAGAATCCATTGCTGCTAGCTACCTCAGTGGAGACACAAGGCCCCAAACCCACAGTTTTCCTCACGGGTCTCTCAAGTTGAGGATCCCAGGAAAGTTCTAAGTAGGAGACAGGACAGGGCATTCGTTGCTAGGAATCAGTGTCCGACTGTTCTAGAACCTCTCCTCCACGAGCCTTACCCTCAGCAATGTGACTTTCATCTTTCATCTACTGAGTGACACACTGGAAAAGCCTAGGGGTGTTTACTGACTAATCCATGGCCTCTCCCTGCTGTCTTTCAGCACGCATGACCTTTCTCTTTGCTGGCCCCTCCTTTTAATTTCATCCTGTCCTTTCCTTGCAGTCTGGGTCTCTGTCACTGGCTCTTTCATCCTTTTAAATTCAAGTTTTCCCTTAAGTCAGTCCTGGATCCTTGGTTTTTCCTCTCCTTCGTCCTAATCAACAGCCCCAAATCTTTAGCTGCCTCCTGGACACTTTCATTGGGTCAAGTGAAAACTTCACATTTCAAAAACAGGCCTTTCTTGTCGTCACACTTACTTTCCATTCTGGTTTCTTTCTTCTCATTCTTCTCACGATGCATAAAAACCCTCTCTGAGTTAGAAGCTGATTTAGGAGTCCTTTTGCTCAGTCTTCCAGCTAATCATGTGCAGCTGTTGTCAAACCAAGCCTGTCTGATTCCAAAGCCCAGGCAGCAGGCACCGTTTCATCCCTCTGAGGGAGAGGCAAGGTCACTGCAGTTGTGTTTACGGCAGGAGTTTGGAGGCCGTGGGACTAGTTTTTGGCTCTGCTCTACTGGCCGGTGCCATCAGCTGGAGTGGGACGGAAAAAGACCTAGGTTCCGATCGTGTCTATGCTGTGATTGAACACGTGGCCCGGAGCAGTCATTTCATCTTCCTGCTCCTCAGTTTCTCCATGTGCTGGATGACGGTAGCAATGTCCACTTGATAGAGCTGTGGTGAGCATTAAATGAGATAATGCATGTGAAACCATTTAGCACCTGGTCAGTCCCGAGTAGATGCTAGTGAAACCTGAACCCACATGGGGGAACATGAAAATAAAGCCTTTGTTCTTCAGCTCTGTGCCCCAGAAACACACCGTCATAGCTGGCAGCACTTGACATCTGGCCTACCGCGGAGGCCGAAGGAGAGGTGTGGGGGTGGGATGGGCCCTCCGGAGGAAATTGCCTCTTCGGATGACACAGCACACCCCCTGCACCCTCCCACTCCACTGCTCAGAAACAATGCAAGTTGAAAACCCCTAAATCACTGCTGGAGGGCGGGAGGAGTTGATTCTGTAGCAGCTGCTAATTAGGAAATCCTATTCCTGGGCTGTGCTAGCATCCCTGTGATGTTGGTTCACAAACAGATGTTTTGGAACACTGAGACACTACAAAAGTGGAAGTTGTCAACGTAGAGAAAAATACTCAGACAAAGCAATAAAACCCTCTTGTTAATTTACTCTCCATTCATGGTACAAGGGAAAGTTATGGCCCTTGCAGCAGGCCGAGTGCAGAGAGAACGTTGGTATTTCTAGCTCACAAGATAGCTGAGAAGTGCGATGTTGACTCCAGTGTGAGGCTGGTTGGTGTGGCTCGGTTGCCATTGTGCAGAGCGCAGTTTGAAGAAATTGGCTCTGACCATCTGGGGCGCTGGCCTGGGTGAGGTGAACAGCACCAGCTTCTGCTGAGCCTTGAGATGACCCCTCCTATCCAGGGGATTCCCCATGATGTCGGCTGGGCATAGCCTCGTCTCACTCCATGTCTGGTCCAGACTCCGGGGCTTGAGGCATCCCTTCTACTTCCCACTTCTCTTGTCCATCCAGAGAAAGAGAAGGTTCCCCTGCATGTGGCAGGCCCCGAGTCCTGTCCACGTTACTCAACATTCGCCTCCTACTCAGGGTTCACATAGGTGCTGAGTAGAAAGCTACGTCATACACAACATTCCTCCGCAGCAGCCCTAAATTACTCAGGGCTTCAGGAAAGATTAGTCCTTGGGCATTGGTAAATATTTTAGCGTTTGACCTGTCGTTCTCCCTGAGCTCCACATGGAATAGTGCAAAGTACTGGGATGTTCATGATCAGCCCAGACCTCAGTTGGCCATGGGAGTTGGGGGAGGTGCTGCCTGCCCCAGCCCGTGTGGTCCTTCTCTAAGGAAAAGTTCACAGGGAGTAAAAGAAATAGAAGGTCATACGCAGTTACATGGAGGCAGTGGGATACTCTCCTTTTGGAACCCCAGGCCAGGGACAACAGGGGCATGTGATGCTAGAGGCGGGCCTGGGTCCCACCCTCAGGCCCCTGAGTTCTCCCCGCACATCTTCGGAGAGGTTATCACAGAGTGGAGCTCAGCAGGGCACAAGCTGCCCAGCAGCGTTCTAGTCCGTATTGCATTGCTAGCAGAATTACCTGTGACGTGGTGAATTTAAGACAATAGCGATTTATTTTGACTCAGAATTCTGGAGGCTGGAAAGTCCCAAGGCACGGGCCTGGCATTGGCCTCAGTGTGGCCGATGGAAGCACAGAGGATGGCAGGTGCTGCAGAGAGAGAGAAAGAGAGAGAGAGAGAGGGAGGGAGAGGGAGGGAGAGAGAGGGAGAGAGATTCTGACAGCTCGTTTTTATAACCAGTGCTCATGAGGACTAACTCCTCATAAGAGCCAGAACTTACTGAGTCTTGTGAGGCATTAGTAATCCATCCATGAGACTGCTGCCTCCATAATGCTATCACCATGGTCCAGTCACTACCCACTTGATCTCACCACCTCCCAACCTCACATTCCAAAATGTGAAACTTTGGAGGATGGCCATTATCCAAACCATAATAAGCAGCCACTCAGCTAGCCTCATCCTTTGACCAGAGTGGACTCCTAGCTTCCAACAAGACCCCAGAGCCTGGACCAGCTTTGGTACCAGCCCTGATCCATTGCCTGGGGGAGGAGTAGGAGACTGAGCGTGGGTGATTAGCAGTGCCTGCCAAGGTTACTCCCAATTCCCTTTACTGTAAGTTGATAACTCGGCCCAGCTGTGGTGGCATATGCTGCTAAGGGGAAGCCTGAGTTTGATTTCGTTCAGCCTAAAGGCTGGGCGCTGTGGTGTGCAGCTGCAATCTCAACAATTCAGGGAGGCTGAGTCTGAGGGTCACAAGCTCAAGGCTGACCCAGGTAACACAGTGAGTGTCTATCTAAAGAAAAAAGTTGGGTGTAGTGACTTGCACCTGAAGTCCCAACTGGGAGGCTGAGGTAAGAGGATTGCAGTAGCAAGATCCTTTAAAAAATAAATAAATAAATAAATAAAAGACTTGGGGGACCAGTAGTTAGCGTAATGGCTATGTCACTGAACTCCCATGTAGTCAACTGTGCTTCGAGTCTCGGACCTGGTGGCTTAAACTCACGCCAGGCACATGTGCGTGTGTGCCCAAGATCCTGAGAGGAGAATGGAGGAGAAGGGATTGCAGCGTGGCCATCCCCCCGGGAGGTGATTTCTCACTTTCTATCTCTCTGTCTCTCTCTGTCTTTCTGGCGAGTGCACGTGCCCTATAGCAAAAACCTCTCCAATAAATAAATAAGTAAGTTTAAAAAAAAAGAAAAAAAGACTTGGTAACCCTAAATCTGTTTAATAGGGGTAACTCAGTATGTAGCAGGTATGGTTCTAAGTGCTTATGTGTATAGACTCTATTACTCTGCCCAGTAGCCCAGTGAGGTAGGTAGTAGTATTATCCCTATTTTACAGATGGGAAGCCAAGGCTCAGAGAAATTAGGTATCTTACCTAAAATCATAGGACGTATAGACCTGGACAGTCTGACTTTAACCACAGTCCGTGCATTACCCACTGCCTGTTATTAAGAGCCAGAGTTCTTAGATGCATGGATGGAGCCAGAAGCAGATTCATTTCCTTCCGGATGAGAAAACCTATTGATAGATTCACAAGGTATGGGTAAAACAGCTTTTTAACTCCTCTCCTGTGTTCCTGGAGGAAGAAAGAGAAAGATTCCGAAGTAATAGTTTCTCACCAGCCTGGGGGACTGTGGAATTGGCTAGGGAGGAGAAGGTGGACATGTAACCACAAGCCAGCAGGTCTCTGGAGTCATTGACACCGCTCTTTGACCGGGCCACTGGTTATGGCATAGAAAAACAGAAAAATATGTCATGACTTTTCCAACAACCCAGTAGTTTATATCAAAATGGTTACACACATATATACATACATATATACATATATGTAACTGAACTACATACATGCATACACACACATACATATATGAATATGATCATTGGAAAAAGTCATGATCCATTTTTGCATAGAAAAATATGTCATGACTTTTCCGATGACCCAGCAGTACTGAGAGTGGATGGGCATCAGGGGCCAAGCAGCCCAGGCACCAGAAAGCTCATCAGTCCTTCAGCTGTGCAGTGAAAAGCTGCCAAAGTGCTTGTGTTTTAGAAACGTCCCCGGAGCCCCAACCTGTGCACTTCTTTATTACCAGATTGCTTGAGCCAACTTTATATTTAAGGTCTCTAGACTTTCCCCACCTTAGAGGACAGCCTGGAGACCAAAGAAAGCCCATACAAATGACTTCTCCAAGTCTCCAGACCTAGGATCTTTTTAAAGATACCAACCATTTCTTATTCTTTTTATTGGGAGATATATTTTTTTAAAAATTTGTCAGGTGATGTTTGTGCTTGCCAGAGAGAGACAGTGAGAGGGAGAAGGAGAAATCACCCCCAAATCGGGCGTGGTCATGTTGCAATCCCTTCTCCATTTCTCCACCTTGTCAGGATTTTGGACATGCACACGCATGCACCTAGCATGTTTTCAAGCTGCTGCGGCCAGGATTTGAACCACATGGTTGGTCATGTGGGATCTAAATACCTTAATTAGTAGGCCACAGGACTGGCCCATTTAAAAATATATGCTTTAATAACATGGGGTCACTTGGTACATACCATTTTATAATTTATTTTGCACTGAACAATATAGGATGAACATAATACATAACTAAAACTGTATTAGCAATATATTTCAGTTAGTCCTTTAAAATATCTTGAGCTTGGCATAGCAGCATGCACCTGTAGTCCCAGCTACACAAGAGGCAGAGGCAGGTGGATCACAAGTTTGAAGCCAGTCTGGGCAACATGGTAAGATTTTGTCTCCAGGAAAAACTAAAAGAAAGTATTTGACCAAAAAAAAAAAAAAAAAAAAAAAAAGAAGTGATGAGGGCACCTGGCAGCATAGTGTTTAAGGGTGCTAGATCCCATATAGCCAACTGTGTAGTTCGATTCCTGGACATGGTGGTTTGAAAAATGCAGTGGACGCATGTGGTACGTGCCCATAATCCCAAGAGGAGGGCTGCTTTTCTGAGAGGAGAATGGAGATGTGTGTTGGACTTTCTCACTACGTTTTTGTTGACCATTTTTTCATATTTTCTATCTTTTTAAGTTTTTATTTATTTTAATGAGAGAGAGAGAGAGGTATTATGCTACCCTTTTAGCCGGTGTGATCATGGGTATGCTCCTGGGTGCACCTGGTGCGTTCGGGTCAACCCAGGGTCAAACGTGGGGTCTCCCATATGGGTCTAAGTATTGCCTGTGCTGCCATGACTAAGCCATCATATTTTCCATCTTTTCATCTAATTTTGGACATTCTTTTGTTTATCTATTTTATAATTCATAATTCTTAGTCATATCTAGTCTGCTGTTGAGTTTCTTAATGTCAGTGATTTTTTTTTTTTTCATTTCTGGAATTTCCATTTAGATGTCTACCTAAATGGGCACCTTTAGGTATATGAGATACTTTTGGTCATTCTGAGAGTACCTCAAAAATTTGGGAAAATAGAGAATTAAAGTGTCAGTTTATTTTGGTGCAAAAACATTTTTGAAATCCATGCATAGGTTTTTTCATATTTCACCTTTTCTATGAATTTCTTAGAGGACTTTGTATTTACATTCTGTTTTCTTCCTTCTCCTCACATAACTGTTACCATTTTTGGTAATTCCAGTGTTTAAAGTCTTATCTCATTTGCCGACTTCTATTCATGGGTGCCTTGTTTCCTTGTATAGTTTATGAAATTTTCACTATGATTTCTTATTTCCTAGATGTTTATCAATAAATGATGAAACTGGGTTGAAAGTATCTTCATTTAAAGAGTATTTGTATTTACTTCTCCCAGAAACTGGAGGTACTGTCTGTCAGGAACCCCCTGACCCTTTATTATATATATATATATTATATATTAGGATGCGTGTGTGTGTGTGTGTGTGTGTACGTGAGAAAGAACAACAAAGTTCACCCTTTTGAAGTGTGTAATTCAGAGGGTTTTAGTGTAGTCACAGGTTTAGGGCCATTCCTCAGCCTGAGGTTTAGAACACATAAATAATGTGTGTTTGTCCTGCACACACACATGTGTAATCTTATGGTTATAGATTCTTGAGTGAGATTCATTTTTTCTTTTGTCTAAAACCCAGATTGAGGGCCAGGTTTCCTTGCCTTTCTGCATGGCAGGTTTGCTTCTTGCCTTGCACAGTGGTTTCCTTTTAGGCTACCTCCTGGAGAGTTTTGTTTCCTGTCTCCCGTGGCTCTCGGAATAGAAGTTCAGGGTCACTAATGTTGAGCAGGTGCCCCAGGGCAGGTACTAGCTACAGCGTCAGCTCACCTATCTGAATTTCTGGCCTCAGAAGATTTGATTCTTTACCTCATTGCCAGCTCAGCGATGCATTTAGAAATATTTTAAAAACGTTTTATTCAGCATTTTTAGTTGTTTATAGTGACAGTTATTGAGGAGACTGAGGACTGTTGTCTCTCTTTTGGTTTTCTTTATAGTGTGCGTTTTTTCCTTTCTTGCATCTTCAACCCATCAGGGAGAGAGCATGGTTCAGTGAGCCGCGTCCCGCATGCGGCCGTTCTTTTCCTCTCAGAGACTGCGGTGGGTTTTCTAGAGCCAAGTGGGTCTAGGACTTCCTCTCCTGGTCCCTGAAGGAGGAGACATTTCTACTTCCTTAAAGGCCCAGCCTCACCAGAGGCCAAGTCTCCCCCTTTCTATGTCTATAGCAGAGCTAAGTTCACTACCTTCTTTTGCTCATGGCTTGTCAGCTTTGAGATGTGGGTTAACGGTCTCTTCAGTCTCCCCATAATCACTTTTTTTCTGACTTCCTTCGAGAATATCTTCTCTCCTTGTACCCAGTTAACCAAGAGGATAGAAAACGTGTCCTTAAGCCTTTCTTTCATCTTCTCCTAGGCCAGCTTGCTTTTGCAGCCCAGGTTGGAAGAACAAAGGGAGCATGCCCTACGGATCAGTGCAGCCTGTAACCCCAAGGTCTCAAGTTCAGTGCGGCCTTTGTGACTGCCCCTGGAAATGCCCCTGAGCAGCCCCTTGCTAGCTAAGTCCGGGGCTTGCCTGTCTGGGGCTGGGCCCCAGAGAAGCCCAGATGCCTGGGCAACTTCCCTCCCTCTGCAGGAAGCCTCTGTTAATTATCACCCACAGGAAACAGAATAGGAGGCACAAAAACAGTAATTCGCAGGGGATTTAGGGAGGAAATGGTTCCCTTAGGAAAGTTTGTCATAACCTCTCATGGAAGTTTTGTAATGACCATTCCCCCAGCCCCAAATCAGTGAGCCTCTGCTTCTGAGGAGTGTGCAGGAAAACGGTGAGAACCACTGATCTGGAGCTGGCCATCTAGTAAGGTGACCGCTAGCCACATGTGGTTATTGAACTCTTGAAATATGGCTACTAAAATACTGGCTTTCAAAGGTTTAATACCAAAAAAGGGGCAGAAAGTATCTCAATATTTTTATATCAGTTACATGTTAAAATAATATTTTGGGGCCATTCCTGTAATGGCTGCTTCCTGGAAGGTAGTGTTGTCATGTGGAGCCTCTTAGCCTCTGTATCTGGAGCTCTAAGAAGGGAATCTTTCAAATAAGATAGGATGGTATGTATGTATGTATGTGTGTGTGTGTGTGTATGTGTGTGTATGTGTGTGTGTGTGTATATATATATACATATATATACACACACACACACACACACCATTTCTCAGAACCTTCAGCCCTCAAGATCCCAACCCCATGAGCTCAGTTTCGACACAGTTGGTCTTAGTGTTTGTGGAAGCTGGAGATGCCATTGCGCTCTTGTTAGGGTCGGTCCTCAACATCACAGGCATTTGTGCTTGCTTAGGTGTATGTGCATGAGAGAGAAATGGACAGATATGACTTGGAAGGGCCTTCTGAATCAAGCTTCGCCCTGAAAACCTTTGTGCAGCTGAGGCTAAACTTGAGCATTGATGTCTGAGTTTCCCCAAATGGTATAGGGTAGCCACATTCTTAGCTGTTTCCCATAAAATGCGTACAAGTTGATGTCTCAGTGGGGGAAAAAAATGTGTGTGTGTGTGTGTGTGTGTGTTTAACAACAAATAATGCACTTAAAAATGTAGCCTATAGGGGACCAGCAGGTGGCATGGTGGTTAAGGTACTGGACACTCCCACATGGCTGACCAGGGTTCGAGTCCTGGATCTGGTGGCTTGCTTTCTCACTTCCTCTCTCTTTCACTCTCACCCTCTGTGTCTCTCTGGTCAAATTAAAAATTAAATGAACGAATAAATAAAATAAAATAAATAATTATTTTTTAAAAAATAATGCAGCCTATAATTTGTGTTTGCTGGTTAGAAAGGTCAAAGAAGTAAGATGGCTAAAACTTACATAAGTAATATTTTGTACTTTTACTACTGTCAAGCACGTGCAATAAGGAAGTTCTTGTCCAGAATCCAGGGAAGTCTCCGACTGTCCAGTTATAATCACTGCCTCCTGAACCAATGAGAAGTCTTCATATTTTTATTGGATTTTTGTTTTGTTATCTCACGAGTTAATAATGTACTTAGGTATCAGCTGGCTAAAAATGAAAACTTTTGTCTCTGCAGGACAAAAGTTTTGAAAATGTATCTAATGTATCCAATATGAAAATGGAGAAGAGATTTAATTAAAAAAACTATATTAACATTAAAATGGAAAAGAGATTTTAATATAAAAAAACTTCTATATTAATTAGGTTACATTCCCATGGTGAGAAGTACTATATTAAATACAAACCCATTATGTTGTAAAACATAATAGGGACCAGCAGTTAGCATAATGGCTATGTCACTGGACTCCCATGTAGTCAACTGCAGTTCTTGTCCTGGAACCGGTGGCTTAAAACTCACGCCGGGCGTGTGTGTGTGTGTGTGTGTGCCCAAGATCCCGAGAGGAGAATGGAGGAGAAGGGACAGCAGCGTGGCCATCCCCCCGGGGGGTGATTTATCGCTTTCTGTCTCTCAGTCTGTCTCTGCCTGTCTGGCGAGCGCATGCGCCCTATAGCAAAAAAACTCTCCAAAATAATAATAATAATAATAATAATATTTTGGGGCCAGCCAGTGGTTAAGGTGGCTAGATCCCACGTAACTGACTGCCCAGTTTGAGTCCTCAACCCAGTGACTTGAAACACATGCCAGCTGTGTGTGTGTGCCTACATGCCCAAAATCCCGAATGGCAGCTTCTTGGATGAGAACTTGGGCATTCTACTCACCTGCTCTGACTCTCAACTTCCTGCCTGGACAAGCCATGTCAGATATTATAGATGATTTCCTCTGTGCCCATTATCCCCCTGGCATTAACTTCATCCTCAGAACGTTTTCAACTAATACCCTCTTTGCCATTATCTTGAGTGTTCCAAAAGTAAATTATTATTTAAATATATTTTCTTTTTTAAAAAAATTTACTGATTTAATTAATTAATATTTTAAAAATTTGCTATAGGGCACATGTGTTCGCCAGAGAGAGAGAGAGGGAGAGAGACAGAGACAGAGAGACACAGAGAGAGAGAAAGTGAGAAAGCCAGCCACTAGGTCAAGGACTCAAATTGTGGTTGGCCATGTGGGAGTCTGGTGCCTTAACCATTATGCCACCTGCTGGCCCCTAAATTTATTTTCTAACTAACATAAATTCATTCCTAATTTATAAACTTCAAAGAAGAGGCCATGCTCACAGACAACATTTTCTCAGCACCTCTGTACTATAAATAACTCTCCTTTTCCACCTGAGCACAACTGAAAGGTATGGGGTTTGGGTTTGGAACACGCAGTCTGGGGGAGTCCCGGCCCTCCTGCTTTGTATTGTATGACTTTGCAAATTACATGGCCCGCCCCTGAACCAAACTCTGCCTCAGTGGGGAGAATAAGAGTATCTATCTTAAGCTTTGTGCAAGGACTAAATTAATGAATATACATCAGGTGCTAACAGATATTTGACACACATTCATGTTTGCTATTATTAGTATTGATTTTTTTTTTGATAGAGAGATTTTGCTATAAGGCACATGTGCTCACCAGAGAGAGAGAGACAGAAAGCAAGAAATCACTCCCCAGGGAGATGGCCACGCTGCAATCTTTATCCTCCATTCTCCTCTTAGGATTTTGGGCACAGGCACATGTGCTAGTTTTTAAGCCACTGGGTCCAGGACTTGAACTGCAGTCGACTATGCGGGAGTCCGGTGACGTAACTATTACACCATCTGCTGGTCCCGGTATTATTATTTTTTTTTTTTTTACAGAATAAGGTTATGCTCTAAATTCTATTTTGAAGCCTGCTGTTCAAAGTCAATAATTCCTCTAGCATACCTTTATTTTATAGCATCATTTTTAAGGTTACATAGTGTCCTTCCCTATGGGTATACCGTATCTGATTTAACTGATCTCCTGTTATAAAATTTTTTAAGTCCTTCCTTCGTGTTTCTTTCTTCTGCTACTGTAAACAATGCTGTAATGAACATCTGTGCAGCTAAATCTTTCCCCACATTTTTGAGCATTTCTTTCAAATGAATTCAAAGAAAAATGAAACCTATTTACATTACAAAAGTATTAGTCACAGTGCCAAATTCTTCATGTTTACCAGAATTGCGTGTTTCAGCTCCTGCCTGCAAGAGTAGCTGTCAGGGACAAGTGCTGCCAGTTTTTACTCTCCTGCCACCCAGAAGGCACAGTTCCCAGTCTCCGTGCTTATGCAGTACTTCCGGCCCTCTGTCTTCCCCGGACCCTCCTCTTTCAAGCCGTTCTCTGAGCCTGCCTAGGGGATTGAGTGCTCTTCCCTAAGGGCTGTATTAATTTCTTTCTATACTTTTTCATCAGTTACACTATTTACTTTCAAATTTAATCCTATATTATTGCTTCATAATTTCTTCTGCTGAAATGCGAGAATAATTAGCATGGGGAAAAGGAAGATGTAATTATTCTACTTGAATCCAATTCTCTCCTGATGTAATCCCATGGTGTCTTTTCTGAAGTTTACTCTTTTTTCAGAGGCCAGCGCATTCTCTCTGATGCATGTTCTTAACTGTTTCAGCCGCAGTAAGGAACCACTGGCCAGAAAGTCACACTGACCCCCACGTAGAAAACATCACCTTCTATCAGAATCAAGAGGACTTTTCAGAAGCGGCCTCCAAAGAGGATGTGATGTTTCCGATCTCTAGAAAGAACCCCACTTCTTCAGGTGCCCCAGAAAACCTTACTCAGCTAACTGAAACAGCAACTGCGGGAGGAAGGACTGACTCTTCAAGCAGAATAAACTCTACCGGTTTGCCCAGCGGACACTCTCCTGAGACAGCCACAGCTCTGACTTCCCCGAGCAGCAGCTCAGGTGAGCTTGAGTTGCGACGCTCCCTTCATTCATGTGGATCCAGTCTTGAAGGACAAAGGGCTCGCCATCCCCTGCCCCCATTCTGAGCCACTGTGCCGTCCAAGGATAGACCAGGGTGGACCAGACCTGTGTTTTAGGCCCCATGTGTGGTATGCTTGTAAGTACCCACCAGACCTGGGGGCAGCTCTGCTGAGCCACCTGGCCATCTCAGAGGCACCAGGTCTCGGGGGATGCACGGCAGGGAAAGAAAACCGGCCAGCGCTGTGTTGCGTTGATGTGACTCAAAGATTGTTCTTGCTCTGATCTGCACAGCTTGGCAGTTTGCTCATTTCAGCAAAGGACTTCAAGCAGGGGCTGGGGCTGTGTGGGTAAGATGTGACTGAGGAAGAGAAGGAAAGGAAAGCAGCACTGGTGAGGTACCTGCTGTACGCCAGCATGTCTGTGCTCTTGGTCCTTGCGGCAAGCCATGAGGTCATTTCGTTCTCATTTTAGGGATTTGGAAACAGAAAGGCAGCGAGGTTAATGAACTGCCTAACTCAAACAGCAGGTGTCAGAGCTGGGATGTGAGCCTAGGCCTGTGTATCTGAGGGAGGTGGCCGGGGTGACTGAGGGGCTGAACGCCTGGACCATGTGAATGAAGGGACAGAGGAGGGAAAAACCAGTGTGGCCCTTTGGTGAAGTGGCAAGGCCAGCAGCCTCCTGGAGAGGGCATAAGTTGTTCACCGAGCAGAAGGGGCGGGGCTCGGGACACCAGGCAGTTTAGATTTGCTGTGACGGGAAAAGCCCTTGACGGTGTTTGGACCAGAGAGTGATGTGACTAAGGTGAATTTGAGGAGAATTCACCAGGTGGCAGGTACATGATGACATGGGGTGGGAGGATGGGGGGAACCTGACCACTAGGGAGACCTCGAAATCCAGACACCGGGTGCCAAGATAGGGCCTGGTGGCCACAGGGATGCAGAGGAAGGATCGGGAAAGAGAGTTCACAACACAAAGTTGATAGGACGTGGTGATGACCTGCAGTAGGGGATGACACCCTCAGGGGACTCCCTGGTGTGGATGGAGGGACTCCGTTCTGTGACAGAGATGTATAAAAGTACTTGGTGTTCCATCTGTGAATGGCGGCTTCCGCTTAGAAACTCTGCACCCCCTGCTGCCTGGTTGTGGTGGGCACCAGATGTTGGAAAGTTTATGTTAAATTCAGGTAAACGCTGGGACCTGCTTTGTGCCGTGTGAGTGATGGGTCACAATGATTGGACTCTGACCTCTGTTTCTATACTGTCTGAGACTCAGCTCCGCTGTGCCCTTTTGTGATCATTTTACCACAGAATGCCAAGATTTCATGAGGTATAAAAACAGTGATTGTTTGGGACCAGCAGTTAGCGTAATGGCTATGTCGCTGGACTTCCACGTAGTCGACCGCGGTTCGTGTCCCGTACCTGGTGGCTTAAAACTCACGCCGGGCGCGTGTGCATGTGTGCCCAAGATCCTGAGAGGAGAATGGAGGAGAAGGGATTGCAGCGTGGCCATCCCCCCTGGGGGGTGATTTCTCACTTTCTGTCTCTCTGTCTCTCTCTCTTTCTGGCAAGCACACATGTCCTATAGCAAAAACCTCTCAAAACAACAACAACAAAAAAACCCACAATGTTTGTCTGTCTGTGGTCTCTCTTTTAGAAGTCCATTTCCCTTTTTATTTTTTTTCTTTTAGGTTTTGCCATAGGACACGTGCACTCACTGGAGAGAGACAGAGAGAGAGAGATAAAATGAGAAATCACACCCCAGGGGGAATGGCCACGCCACAGTCCCTTCTCCTCCATTCTCCTCTTGGGATTTTGGGCACGCACGCACAAGCACCCAGTGCGATTTTAAGACACCAGTTCTGGGACTCAAGCTGTGTGTGATTGGCTGTGTGGGAATCCAGTACTTTAAGCACCTGTTGGCTCCCAGGAGTCCATTTTTCTTAGAATGAACTGTTACTTCTAATTTCTTCTCACATCTATAAATTTTGGAGACATTAGTGTTGAGCTCACTGAATGACAGTAAGACACGGGGAAGTGTGTATGGGGTTCATCGTTGCTATCTGCTTTCAGCCTCGGGAAGATTTCATCTGCCATCCAGCAGTTCAGAGTCCGAAGAAAGAATAGCCCCTTCTCAGATGGAGAGTGGAGCATCCCCGGCATCCCAGGGCTCACTGGAGAAGGGGCAGGGGCTTTCAGAAGTGACTGTGCACACCCACGTGGCTGCTGCTGTGGTCTCGAGCCAGTCCTCTCTGCCTGCTCTGGAGACGGGAGAACTAGCCACGCTGTCCAGGACGAGAACGTCAGTCCCAGAGCTCTCCAGGACACCAGCTTACTCTCCTCCGTCAGACCATTCTTCATGTGAGTGCTCCTGTCCCAGGCGTAACCTCCCACACCAGTGCCAGGAACACAGGCGGATGGGTGGAGCTGTCTGGTGATGTACTCGTAGCAGGGAGTAAGGGGAAAGACGCTAAAATGCCTTCCTCTAAGGCCAAGTATTTGGGGTAGAAGTACCACTTACAGCTTATCTCAGTATTGAAGTGTGTGTTTAAACAAATCTTTCCTTAATATGGAGGGAAATAATAGTTTGTCTGTGGCTATTCTAGGCCTTTCTATTCACCATCCCCTACTCTCCCTGCACAGTCTCCCCCACTAACCATAAACATACATACACGAAGACCGAGTGATACAGGTACGTATTCTTACACAGGAAGCCACATGCTGGGTATGTGAAATGGTGAGCATCGTACCATTTGATTAGGAGTTAGATTTTATTTTTTCATTATTGCAAAAATGGTTTCTTCAGTGGCAAAGAAAGCGTGAGTATGCATTTTTCTAGGCACCGTTTTGAAAACAAAAACGCACTGCAGGTGTTTGCAAGCATGATATTAGTACCTGCAGCCATGGAGTACTCCCCTCTCTGGCATTCTAATTCCTGCTCATGAATTAGATCTCAGCTCAGATAGTTCATTCCCATGAGCTAATGTTCAACTCGGTGGTCCTCTGTGCCACCCACCATGTTGTACCAGGTCATCCGATGATTATCCACCTAGAGAGATTGTAATTGTATGTTGAAGGCACAGGCTTCTCCTAGGTGTCCAACCACCCCCAAACAGGTGCAGCTGACCTTGAAGTAGGGCTTAGCTTATGCCCAAATATCCTTACATGACACATCCTGACGTAGGCCCTTCTTTCCTCTTCTCTGGTGTTTTATTGAGTCTGTGTGTGTGGCTTGTATTTTATCTCTTGCCATAGGGAGTAGGACAAGAAAGCTGGCAATATGCTTGGGGAATAGAGGTTAGATTACTTTAGAAATTGCTGTTGCAAAATTTTTATAGATCAGAGGTTTTTGGAAGTACTTTGCAAGACTAGGAGTCTGGGTTTATGTCATCAAAGCAGAAAGTGAACCCAGAGGTCCTTTCTGGAATGCTTAAAGAAGCCAATTCCTCTAATATATCT
>NW_006159920.1:1176910-1183375 GCF_000334495.1 Tupaia belangeri chinensis
TATAATTTATGATTCATGCTTTTATGAGATTGCTTTATAAGATTATTCATAAACATTGGTTAGATTGGATAAAAGCTATGATCCTTTTCAGCTCCAAAATTCTGTGGTTCGGCAATTTACAACCAACTTTACTAAGTGGTGGAAAGGAAGCAGTTTCTAGGAAGCTACACTTTGATTCTGGTCAGGGTCATTTAATATTTATAATTTAAATCCAGCCCACTATTGTGGTGTATTTGAAAATCAGCCTATATTCCAACTTTACTAGTTGTGGCACTGTATTCACCTATATTTTTCAACACTAAAAAAATTGGCCCTCAAATTCTTTGAGCATTCATCTTTCTAGAGCCCTATACTTAAATTTTTTTTTTTTTAAATTTTAAGGTTTTTGCAATAGGGTATGTACGTTTCCCAGAGAGAGAGATAGACAGTGAGTGGGAATGTGAGGAATCACTTCCCAGGGGGTTGGCCACACCACGATCCCTTTTCCTCCATTCTCTCAGGGTTTTGGGCACACACACACACACACACACACACACGCCTAACATGATTTTCAAGACACCAAATCTGGGACTTGGACCACAGTCAGCCCGTGGGAGTCCAGCACCTTAATCACTACCTGCTGGCCCCAGAACCTTATGCTTTTACTCATTGGAGGGTTCTACCATATAGTCCTCTAGTCATTGGCTAAATAGTTCTCTACCCTCTTAATGAACCGAGTGTTTCGTTCTAGGTAGAGTTCCTCTTAGATAATGAAGAGGGTTCTAGGTGCTACGTGCTAACATCAGGCTTCTAAGAACATCAGAGGCCAAACAGCCAGCCTCCCCTCCTCCCTGTGGGCATGCCAAGGACACATGCAGAAGGACCCAAAGCCACATGGGAAACAAAGGGCCACTTTGCTTTGCAAGCTGGGCTAGCACCTGCTGGCCCATGAAACAGACCTCTCTATCCTTCCCACCTCCTCTTGCATCTGAATCTTGAGATTTTCTATCCCTTTCTGACTGCACGATACAGGAGCTCCTGCCACTAGGGCAGGACTGCTGACAGAGCCAGCAGGGCCTGCCAAAGGCAGAGCCAGAGTCCACCCAGCTCTGTGGAAGACCAGAAGCAAAGAGGGAGAGCTCGTGCCTTTTGACACATGGCCACTCCTCCCACTAGTAAATGTGACCAAGTGAAAAGTCTGCCATTTAGATCAGATCAGCAATGCCCTTCACTAGGTGACCACAGGGAGGAGAGCGAGGAGCCTGTTATGGAACAATGGGGCTTCTTATTTGAAACAGGAAGGAGTTGGACCAGAAGATCTGAAGGATTCTTTCTAGTCTCAGCATCTGTTATTCCACACACACTCTGGCTTCATATTCTGGACCTCCTTTTACTCCTCCCTTAGTGACACAGAAACTCATGTGCAGCCAGCCTGCCCTGAGGCTGGAATAGTCAGGAGTTACCTGCTAGCAAAAATAAATTGTATTTCTGGGCCAGCAAGTGGCGTGGTGATTAAGGCAGATGGATCATACATGACCAACTGCACAGTTCAAGTCCCAGACCTGGCAGCTTGATAAAACATGCCGGGCGTGTATGCATGTATGCTTAAAATCCTGAGGAGAATGGAGGAGAAGGAATTATGGCATGGCCAACCTCCCTGGAGGGTGATTTCTCATTTTCTTTCAGTCCGTTTCTCTTTCTCTTCAGTAAGGATATGCACCCTATAGCAAAAAATAAAATTAAATAAAAAATGTGGTGCCTTACAGAATTAATGAAGTATACGCCCAGGCAACAGAATCAGGTTTTCAGAAAAAGAGATTGGAAACAATTTGAAATTATTCTTGTAAAGCTTGCTGCTTTACATCTTTTGGCGCTTTGTAAACTTTGAATACTTTTTATATTTTCTGTACTGTGCATGTACTATTTGATCATTGGGGGAGAAATAGACAACAAATGGGAAAAAAGCTCTCCTTTGAAGGAGGAAAGGGATATGTGGATGTTGAATTGTGTGAGAGTGGCTACAATTGAGCACTAAATTTAGTACTGAGCTTCCTGGAAACCAGGGCACAGAGGGAAACGGGTGGGGCATGTGATTGTTGTCAGATAAAGTAAGCATACAATTTCATCCATAGGCATAAGTGCTTTGGGGGCAGAAATTCTAAGAGGAATGTTTATATAAAGAATGTTGAGGATTATAATGGGAAATGCCAGCAATCGCTGTTTTGTGGAAAGTGTGCTAATGTTCTTAAAAGGTGATATTTTATATAGATTCTCAATAGGAGTGGAGGGTGTAATAATGGATCTCAACTTATGGAAGCATTTCTGTGGGTAGCTGCACTAATGTGGTCCAGGTAAATTGCTCTGTGGTGATTTCACTTTGTAAAGGAAAGAAGCATGAAGAACTCAGAAGATGGTAGATTTAGTGTATCATTCTCAAACAGCTGCTTCAGCTCTTCTTTTGGCAGGTTCTGGAGGGCAGTTATGTGAGGGTTTGAGTATGTGATACATCCCGAGGTTCCAGTGTTTTGTGCTTGCTTGGTCAGTGATCTTTTACCAGACAAGCAGGTATTCTTTCCACTCCCTTGTTTCTGCT
Organism: Tupaia belangeri chinensis; assembly: GCF_000334495.1. Taxonomy (NCBI): domain Eukaryota; kingdom Metazoa; phylum Chordata; class Mammalia; order Scandentia; family Tupaiidae; genus Tupaia; species Tupaia belangeri. The sequence continues at coordinate 1,179,483 of NW_006159920.1, forward strand.
CCCAGGTACATGATCTTCCCTTTTTTTTTTTTTTGGAGAGGTTTTTGCTATAGGGCACGTGCACTTGCCAGAGAGAGACAGAGAGATAGAAAGTGAGAAATCACTCCCCCCCGCGGGGGGCGGGGGAAGATGGCCACTCCACAATCCCTTCTCCTCTATTCTCCTCTTGGGATCTTGGGCATACATGCACATGCGCCCGGCGTGAGTCTAAGCCACCGGGTCCTGGACTCCGACTCGAATGGCGGTTGACTACATGGGAGTCCAGTGACATAGCCATTACACCTACTGCTGGTCCCATGGTCTTCCCATTCTTGAATGGCTGCTTCAGAGGTAGAAATAAGCAAGAATGGGCAATTAATTAATAATCAATCATGCTGGTCTGTTGGTTGGAAGCATGGTAAATTTTCCCTTAAACTTATTCTGCAGGTGCGCATTTACTAAAGAGAAGTGGTGATTGTTGCTTGGTTTGAACAAACGTTTCCTTCTTTCCGTAAGAGGCACCAGAAGCATTCCCACACAGTTCATAGCTTTACTGTGAAGGGTCAATGAGATTTGTCTATAAGGTACTTAGCACAATGCCTGGCACATGGTGACTGGTCAGTCAAGGGTAGCTTTTTATAATGATGATAATGGTGAGATGGAGAAGCACTGTTCTATGGAGCCCTCAGGGTGAGGGAAAACAAAGTCATTTTCCTTTCCTGACCTTCAGCCTTTGTGACTTTCGTGATTATATTTCTGTTGCCATTGATTGGCTAAAATCACCGGAAGGGGACAGACAGCCTAGGTCATTCAGGCTGAATCGAGTAGAATGGCCACTGTGTTTTGACAGGAACACTGAGTGGATGAAATAATGCCATTACTGGGGATTAAAATGTTTGAAAGAACATCCAGCAATACGATGAAGCTGGTGAATATAGACAATAACTCTGATGAAGTTAGGCCTGAGAAACTGAGTGGGTGAAGATTTGGGGCATATTTATATATGCTTTTCCTTTATTGTATGAAAGTGTTTTTGTTTTGTCTTTGTTTTCTGGTAGGAGTGGGATTAGGTAGGCTGGACCTCTTATCTTGGGAACTTTGTATTCCTTTGTTATAGTTACTAGTTTTGGGCTTACTGGTATCTTCATTTTGTCTACATTAAGGTCCATCAGCCAGAGCTACAGGCCATGTTCTTAGGTATAGCTGGTTTGAGGGTTTTGTCTGAGAGTAAGAGGGACCTTTTGTTTTCTGGGCTCTCTCTCTTTCTCTCTCTATTTCTAAAATTTATTTGTGCTTCTGGTCTTCAAGGAAATGTTTATAATGATAACTTCCTTTTCCCCTTTTCTGGATCATTATTAACAGCTTGAAGCCTTTCATTATAAAGGTGTCACTATTTTTAGTAGAAAAAGTTCTTTTCTTTCTTTTGATCTTGCATGCCATGTTTCTTCCCGCTTACCAAACTTTTCTGCAGTTTGTTGCTCTTTGGAACGAGGATTTTAATGTACTGTTCTGTAGGTCAGTGCTCTGGGTATTCTTTGGAAAGTTTTCTGTGGGTGGGAGCCAGCAGCGAACCACCCATACGTCTATGGAGCAGACTACACATTTTGGATATTAGTGTGTAATTCAGTTCTTGAAGTTTTTGGCAATCCAAAGGCCATCATCCAATGTACCATCCACAGTTTCAGGCATCCACTGGGTATCTTGGAATAGAATCCTCATGGATTAAGGGAGATTACTATATGTATGGTAGAGAGCTAGTCTCTAAAGTTTAATAAAGCTGACTAAAGTAACGAAGTCTGTTTAACTTTGAATGAAATTAAATAAAATTTATGGGGTATTAATGAATATCTGCTGGCTAACAGTTCTGTTTTTTAATAAATGAGGTTTAGTTAATAGTCTTTCAAAATGTTAAGGCCTATGGGGGCCATGAGGTAGGGAATAATAATCAGCCCTTACTAGTAACAAGGCTGGGAATTATTTTCTAGGCTAATATTGTCCTATGTTCTGCTCAGTGGTGACCTGGGGGCTGGGCACACTGCAGAGGCCTCACTTTTATTCATTTTATATATAGGATTTTAATCTATAATAACACTTGAATGGAAGAGTTACGATTGCTAAAACAAAATTAAACAACAAAAGCCTTATCACAATGGCCTGCCCTATTTAAGCTAAATTTGTTTGTTTTTAATTTTGCTAGAGGGCATGTGCATTCCCCAAAGAGAGAAAGATGGGGGGGGGGGAGGTGAGAACCTCCTTCAAACCTCTCTAGGGCTGATAGTCACACCACAATTCCTGCTCCTCCATCTCCCTCCTTTCAGGATTTTGGGCATGCATCGCACACATGCCCAGCATATTCTTTGAGCTGCCAGGTCTTGGACTTGAGCTGCGCAGTCACCATGTGGGATCCAGCTGCCCCAACCACCACGCCACGGCCTGGCCCTGGAATGTGGTTTTTAACAATAGAGGTTTTCATCTCCCTCTATAAAAACAGGCTTATTAGAGATTTCCCTTGCTTTCTCCTATCTTCCTTTTACTTTGTGTATAAGCTTTCATCTGCTTAGTGAGGGAACTCACTGCTTTCCCTCTTAGCTCTCCGAGAATTTGAGCCAGTGAGGGGAGAGTAGAGTGTGTCTTCATTGCACATGTTTATGTGAACATACACAGATATTTGTATATTAGGCCCATAGTATCTAGATTAGCTACTAAAATATGTTATTTGTATCCAGATATAGCCGTGGTAGACTTAAACTCTTGAGTGATCTTGAAGCATATTTTCTTCCATTTTAGTTTCTAGAAGTTTGGAGGACCTTGACAACTCCTCTGCTCTGCAGAGCTCCTCTGTCGGTCAGACAAAGAACATGCATGTTGCTACCACATTCACTGATGGTGTCCCAAGGATGCTCCGATCTTTGACTGTCAGTCTGGGACCAGTGAATGAGACGGAGGGTTTCCCTGAAGACTCCAAAATGGCCACAACTTCAGCCTCAGTCCAGTCTTCACCCTCCGCAGTGGAGTTGAGAAGAAACAGCAAAGTAACTGGAAATCCAGGGGCTGAGGAATTCATTGAGCCATCCGCAGAAAATGAATTTGGACGTCCATCATTACATTGGCAAAATGATTCCCCAAGTAAGTATTATATCTATTAGAGATTTCTTATTTATTTTTCAGTTTTGGTATAGGGTGTATGCTCTCAACAGAAGTCACTCATCCACTCCCCAAGGGGGATGGCCATGCCACAATCCCTTCTCCTCCATTCTCTCAGGATTTTAGCCAGACGCACGTACACACGCACACCCCCCCACACACACGCATCTGGCTTAATTTTTCAAGCCAATAGGCCCAGGACTCAAACTATGCAGTCAGTCATGTGGATCCAGCACCTTAACCTCCACACCACCAGCCAGTTTGAGACATTTTTAAAGTAGTTTAACTTCCTCAGGGGATCTTTTCAAAACCATTTGCATTGTGCAAAGAAGAGCATGTTCTTTTATGACTCCAGCTCCTTTTGCCTCTATCCATTTTTGCATTTTGATTTCCATCCTTATAAGAACATTGTGAAATTAGTTGGAAAGGTATTGTTTCTCTTGCTTTTTTTTGTAGATGTGCAAACTAAGGTGTAGAGGGTTTAAGTAATGTGTGCACAGCCATTTAGCTCACTTGGTAGAGTCGAGACCTCAGCCTAGGGGCTCTCAGTTGGTTCCATCTTCTTTTCACTCATTTCACTTCCTTTCAGCCTCGTCCTCAAAGTGAGAGCGCATCCACACTTTAAAACTAGCTTCAGTTATTTTGTGCAAAGATCATCTTTACAAATAAATTGTGTAGATATAAACAGTTCCTCATTTCCTCGTTTGGTTTACTCCCTATGAATTTTTTTTTTTTTTTTTTTTTGGAGAGGTTCTTGCTATAGGGCGCGT
>NW_006159920.1:1183480-1184186 GCF_000334495.1 Tupaia belangeri chinensis
GCACACGCGCCCGGCGTGAGATTTAAGCCACCGGGTCTGAGACGCGAACCGCAGTCGACTACGTGGGAGTCCAGCGACACAGCCATTACGCTAACTGCTGGTTCCCCCTATGAATTTTTGTTTTGGTTTTTTTGTTATTTTTTTTAAAGTTTTTGCCATAGGACACATGTGCTTATGGAGAGAAAGAAGGAAAGTGAGAAATCCCCACCACCACCAGGGATGGGGTGGCCACATTGCAATCCCTTCTCTTCCATTTGCCTTTTTTTTTTTTTTTTTGGAGAGGTTTTTGCTATAGGGAGCGGGCGCTCACCAGGAAGACAGAGAGACAGAAAGAGAGAAATCACCCCCCCAGGGGAGAAGGCCATGCCACAGTCCCTTCTCCTCCATTCTCCTCTTGGGATCTTAGGCACGCACACACAAGTGCCCAGCGTGAGTTTGAGCCCTCGGGTCTGGGACTCAAACCGCGGTCGACTCCATGGGAGTCCAGCGACATAGCCATTACGCTAACTGCTGGTCCCTCCTCCATTTGCCTCTTAAGATTTTGGGCATGCACATGTGCCTGACCTGATTTTCAAGCCGCCAGGTTTGGGATTTAAACCGTCGTCAGCCATGTAGAAATGCTGGCCCCTATAGTTGATTGTTTTAGAGTTTGTTTGTTTGTTTGTTTAAAGAATTATTTTATTTAACTTTATTTTATTTTAATTTG
>NW_006159920.1:1184202-1186841 GCF_000334495.1 Tupaia belangeri chinensis
AAGAGAGAGATGGAAAGTGAGAAAGTAAGTCACCAGGTCCAGGACTCGAACTGGGATCAACCATGTGAGAGTTCAGTGCTCCTAACCACCATGCCACCTGCTGGCCCTGATTGTTTAAAGTTCACTTCTTTCTTTTCATGAGAGAGACAGAGAGAGGCACCCCCAGAAGATCTCCATGCCATGATCCAGCCTATCTTGCTGGCCAAGATCATGGGTGCATGTGTGTGTCTGACATGTTCAGGGCGATCCCAGGACATGAACCCAGGCCCTTTCCTAGGTAAGTTCAGTTACTACTGTGCTACTAACTGGCCCGAGTTCTTTCATTTTTTTTTTTCTTTTTGTTACTTTTTGGCTATACTTTGAATTCAGAATAATCTTTGTTAATATTAGAACTATTTTATAAAAGTGCTCTTACTGGGACCAGCAGTTAGTGTAATGGCTATGTCAGCGGACTTCCACATAGTCAACTGCGGTTCAAGTCCTGGACGGTGGCTTAAACTCATGCCAGGTGTGTGTGCGTGCATGCCCAGATCCCAAGAGGCAAATGAGGAGAAAGGATTGCGGTGTGGCCATCTCCCCCGGGGAATGATTTCTCACTTTCTATCTCTCTGTCTCTCTCTGTCTTTCTGGCAAGCACACACGCCCTATAGAAAAAAAAACTCTTAAAAAATGCTCTTACTGTTCATTATACTCAATATATTATATTTGTTGAACATAACACACTCACTCTCTTGACTGTGTTTATGGGCAAGAGAATAAAACTTTCAAGACTATGAGGTATGCTACTGCTTGAATATGTGGTCTGAAAAATCTGTCTGTTTTTTCTTTTTTTTTTTAGTATGCTAACACCCCAATTTTTTTGAAATAGTTATTTAGCATATGATAGTGCATGTCAGGTTATGCATATAATAAATAGTATACAAGATTTTGTGAAGAGACTTTTTCTTAGACTTATTCACTTCTCAGTTATTGAGAGACCCCTTTTTTTCATATCCGTGTAATGGCATTTTTTTTCTGCAGCCTTCGGAGGACATCAGCCTGCCAGCAGCTCTGAGTTGGAAAATGGAAATCCCATGTCTCAGACTGAAACTGTGTCTAGGTCAATCCCACCTGTGAGAGTTGGTGAGAGCACAGCACGCTGGTTCTCAACCAGCAGTAAGACATTTGCAGATGCAACAGGAAGCTCCGCTTCATATCCTGTAAATGCCTCAGTGTTGACCCAGTTCACGGACTCTATTCAGCAGTCTGGAGGAAGTAACACAGCGCTGGATGAGAGAAGCTACTCAGAGTCCTTGTCTACGTCCTCCTCAGAAAGCCTGGATTCCTCAGCTCCACGTGGAGAACGTTCAAGTGAGCTTCATTTTCCAGAACTGTACCAAGTGGAGGGGAGAGGGACGTATAGTGCTTATGGCCTTCTGTGACATATTAGGGCTGTGTATTAATGAAGGAACTCTTTAGGCCCCTCTAGTTCATTATCCTCAGGCCTTTCTCCTGGCTGGCTGATACAGATACACCTGTGTATCCCAATATTTCTGAGAAGCTATTGCTGCTGCTTCCTCTTTCAACACACAGCTCAGGGATTCCTCTCTCCATGTCTGTGTCCTTACGTTCCCTGTAGCCCATCCCAAACCCCATACCTGGCTTGAGACAGAGCTTCCAGAAGGTGATAATACCACCCTCTCATGAGTGGTTGTTTACTCTAGATCTAGCCCTTCACCCAAAAAACAATTTGTTTAAACATAATATTTATTGAGATAAAATTCACAAGCTGCCCAATTAACATGTACAGTCAGTGGTTTTTAGTATATTCGTGAAGTTGTACAACCATCACTACTATCTAGATCCAGAATAATTTCATCACCCCAAAAACAAACATGCTCACCAGCAGTCACTTCTCATTCTGCCTTGCTCTAGGCTGTTGGTGACCACTAATTTACTTTCCTTTTTTCTTTTTCTGATTTACCAAGGGCTGTGAGCACCCCTCAGAAATAGACACCCCCCAAAGCGGCATGTTCACATTGCAGCCCCTTCTCCATTTCTCCATCCTGTCAGGATTTGGAGCACACACACACACACCCACCCAGTGTGTATTTCAAGCCCCCAGGTCTGGGACTCAAACCATGCACTCAGCCATGTGGGATCCAGCTTCCTTAACCACCAGACTGTAGGGCTGGCCCTAATTAAATTTCTATATATATGGGTTTGCCTGTTCTAGACATTTCCTATAAATAGAATCATAAAATACGTGACACTTTTTTTTTTGCCTTTTTTTTTTTTTAATATTACCTAACATTCATTCCCTGAGCATCATCACAACGTACTAAATGTGGTTTCCCATCTAGGATAAACTGCATAGTGGCTTAATCAAGCATGTTATCAATAATATTCCATTTCTACTTTCATACATATGTATACCTATATATATGTTTTTTTATCCTATGTTTGACCCTCTGCCCTTTCCCACTCTCCCATTACACTATCTCTGCTATATACAGTTGTCTTCCAGAAGAGTTATTGAAAATGTGATACATGCAAGTAAAGGGAGAGGGGCCACGAGTTTCAATTATCAGCTCATAAAGTTTTTAACAATAGGGGACATAGATTCTATTCAGGGTTGGATTAAGGGTGGGTCTCATGCA
>NW_006159920.1:1187150-1247683 GCF_000334495.1 Tupaia belangeri chinensis
CAACGCCCGGGGGCCACACAGGCCCCGGGGCCGCGCTCAGGCCCGGCGGCCACGCTCAGGCGCAGGCCCGGCGGCCACACGCCAGCCCCGAGCGCGCGAATGTGCGTGGGACTCAGCGCCACCTCCCGTTTGCCCGCCCAGCCAATGAAAGGAAGGACGGCGACCTCGGCTGGGCCACGCTGCCGGCCGTGTCAGCACCAAGCGCGGGACACACCCAGCGCCGGAGAGGCAGCGGGGGCCGGGCCAAATACGTGACACTTTGTGCCTTTCACTAGCATGATGTTTTCAGGGTTCATCCATGTCGTAGCATGTGTTGGTATATTATTCCTTTCTTTGGCTAAATAATATTCTATAGTATGAGTCTACAATATTATTCATCTTTTTATAAGTTAATGGATGTTTTCACATTTTGGCTATTATGAACAATGCTGCTTTGTACATTTAGGTGCAAGTTTTTACGTGGACATATATTTTCAATTTTTGTGGGATTGCCAAATTATGTGGTAGAGCTATTTTTAACTTTTTAAGGAACTGCCATACTGTTTTCCAAAGAGGCTGTACCATTTTATAGTCCCACCACAAATTTATGTATGTTCTAATATTTCCATAATTTTACCAGCCTCTTTTTTTAAAAGAATTTATTTAATTTTAAATTTGTTATAGGGTGCATACACTCACCAGAGAGAGACAGGAAGAAAGGGAAAATGAGAAAGCAAGCCACTAGGTCTGGAACTCGAACCTTGATCAGCTATATGGGAGTCCAGCACCTTAACCACCATGCCATCTGCTGGCCCCACCAGCACTTATTATTGTTTATCTTTTTTGATTATAGCCACCCTAATGGGTGTGAAGAGTATCTTACTGTGGTTTTGATTTGCATTTTGCTGTTGATCAATAATGTTGAGTATCTTTTCATGTTGTTATGGGCCATTTGTTTATCATCTTTGAAAATGTCTATTCTTTTTTTTTTTAAGGTTTTTGTCTTAGGATATGTGCACTTGCTGGGGAGATAGAGAGACAGTGAAAGGGAAAGTGAGAAACAACACTTCAGGAGGGATGGCCATGCTACCATTTCTTCTCCATTCTTCTCCTGGAATCTTGGGCATGCATGCACATGTACCCAGTTGAGTTTCAGACCACCAGGTCCAGGACTCAAACCACAGTTGGCCAAGTGGGAGTCCAGCATCATACTGCTACAACATCTGTTGGCCCCCACACTTTTTAACTATTTTTAAATTGGCCTATTTGTCTTTATTATTGAGTTGTAAGAATTCTTTGTATATTTAGATACTAGTCTTTTATTAGCTATGAAAGTTGCAGACATTTTCTCCTGCTCTGTAGGTTTTCTTTTCACTTCCTTGATGGTATCATTTGTAGCACAAATGTTTTTAATTTCAAGAAAGTTCAATTTATCAATTTGAGATAACTTTTCTTTTTATTTTTTTCAATAATCCTTTTGCATAATTTTAAAAAACAGTTTCAGCAATCTTATCAATGTAAAGTGTATGATGACTAAAGTAAAAATACACGAACTTATCATGTAAGCTTTTTATAGGTTTTATTAGAAAACGTTTTCTTTATTTATGATAGAGCATGTCTACATGCATGTGACAGAAAGAGAAGAGAGGTGAGCACTCTCCACAAGGTCTGGTCATGCCATGAACACCTTTAGCCCATCATATACTGGGCATTCACACATGTGCCTGGCATGTTTCAGGCTGACTGGGCCAGGGATTTGAACCACAGTCGCCATGTGGGATCCAGCTTATGCTCAGGAGTACATTACCACTATGCCATTGAGCTGGCCCAAGTTTAAATCCTTACCTCTCCATCATTAATAGTAGTGGCTCCATTTCCCCCATTTGAGAATCCTAATTGATGAGGAAAATTAACATTCATTACTACTCACGTGTCATGGAAAAGCATATGCTTATCATGAAAGAATACCACACATATGGGTGGAGAATATTTATACTCTTTTATGTCTGTGTATGGAAAGCACATTATCTGTCTCCTAAACAAAAGGAATAATTTTCCACCCTCACCACTGTGGGACTCAGGACTTTTACCTTCTCAAACCAGGATCTTGGGTCCTGTAGCCTTTCCCTTTTACATCTCTTTAGTCCACTTCATCTCTACAGTTGATGCTCATTTCGTTCAAGTGGAAAATGTGATTTCAATGTGAGCAGGTCTTGTGGTTAAATTAGAAATATCCAGATAATTGTAGTCTCATTCCTGAAACCATCTCACAGTAGTTAATACATGAGCTATCTCATTTCCTCTGAATCACCCAGAGCAGACTGATTCAGCAATCCAATCTTTCAGACTTCTCTGTCTGTTCCATTCTCTGGGTTCAAATTCAGTTCCTCTGTTTCAGGTCATGACTCTCCATATTTGTTAGGCTTAACAAAGTCATGATCTGAAACAGAGAGGATGAATCTGATGTGCTTGGTGGCCTCAATTTTATTTAACAGAGTGTTTAAGATGTCCCCTCCATGGCCTTTTTCTCTTTGCCCAGAGAAACTACTCAGATACTACTCTGCTCTGGAGCCTCTCCTGTTTACTCTGTAGTTCTCTGCCCTTCAGCCCGGCCCAGGTCTCTGGCTCTTGGCTCTGTTGGGGCTGCCCTAGGTCACTGTGCATCCTGTCTCCATGCTCATTCCTATCTCTTTGCTACCTGAAACAAATTTATTGTTCTCCATCAAGTGTGCCCTTGGGGTATCCAGGGACAGTCAGGGCTGTCAGAAATGGGAATAAGAACCAAGAAAAGAGTTTGTTTTTCATGGAGCCAGATGATGAGGTATGTTGGCCAAGAAAAATTAGACCTCCTTTTCATCATTCCTAAAAAGAAGGTTTATTTGATAATCTAATATTTGAGGAGGGAGTCTTCAAAAAACTCATGAAAAAATGCATATTTTGAAAAAACTGCATGGATATCAAATTTTTTGCACCAAAATAAATGTGTACTATAATGTATTTTTCCACAAACTTTTTGAAGTCCTCTTATTGGGCTTGTCTCACTAGGAGGTAAAGCCTTACAGGAAGACTACTCCTGTCTCCTGGCTTCATCCCAGTATCTAAAACCCCAAAGGATACTCTTTGGTCCACCATTTACCTCCCACCACCGCCACCAGTTTGCCTACATACTGCCATTTATTATGTATCGCCAAGCAGTACTGATCCTATTTGCTGAAGTACTGAAGTTGCCCATAAATTCTAGCCAGTTGAGCAGATGTGTGGATCCACAGTTCCTCTTGAGATTCCAGGCACTGATGAGAACCAGAAGGCAGTAGGCCAGGAGCCTTCAGTGGGATGGACGTTCAGGCCTATGGCTCTGGCCTGTTATTGTTCACCCCCTCACACTCTCCTTCTAGCCAGAGAAGACAGGAGATAAGGAGGGCCCTGGGATTTACTCTCAAAGTCCACATTCCTCAGCCATTCTCACACTGTGGTCTCTCCCTCTGCCCCATGACAGAGGGCACCCCTTAGTTTGTGTAAGCCAAGAGTACCAACTAAGTCTCCTCAGAGTCTCTTGTTCCATATTGCTTAAGCTTATCTGTGAGTTTACTCACCACTCTAGGGGGATTAAATAGGCTGTCAACCAAAAAGCCCCTTCCAAACTCTGTTTATGAAGAGAACTTTCTAGATTCTCCCACCTTAGGAAAACAAACACCCATCCCTAACCTTCACCCCATTCCCTATCCTACTTGCCTAAGGCATTTGGGATGGTGTCTGTGGAGAGACTTAAAATAATGGAGACCTGCCACTCTGTGGCTAAGGCCAATCTCTGGGAAAAAATACCTCATTCTACAGAATGGAAAGTTGGGAGGGTTTTCCTTTTTCCATGTAGGCATAACAATTATGCTATTTGGGATCTTAAGAGCTTTTCAGATGCCAGTTTGCTTTTTAATCAAAAAAGGCATGTGGAAGGAATTAGGAGTTATTCCCTATCTTCAGGCCTCTGGTCCCCACTTCTCTGTTGCTACCATTTCCGTTGCTGCTGCCATTGGTTCCACAGGAGGTGAATCTGTGCAGAACAGACACCGACTGTTCCTGCCTTCCCCTGTTATCTCTATCAGAGTGTACACCATTGAATGTGTACGAAGAATGTGTTTTGCCCCCTTAAGTCTGTGGACAGGACTTTGAAAGTCTGTTTTATAGTGCACGTCTTGGTGATTTCTTGTATGTTTACTTGACCTAACTTTGGTTTTTCATTTGCAGTCACTGGAATTAGCTATGATCAAGTGAGTGACACAGATATTGAACAAAGGACTTCCAGTGACCACACAGATCACACCTACGTTTCATCTGCTTTCACCAAGGGAGAACAAGCATTACTGTCCATCACAGATAACAGCTCATCTTCTGACATCAGAGAGAGCTCGACCTCTTATATTAAGATCTCAAACTCCTCACATTCAGACTACCCTTCCTCTTCTGGTGCTCAGACTGAAAGAAGTAAAGTCTCATCCTATGAGGGGGAATATGCTCAGCCTTCCACCGAGTCACTGGTTCTACGAACATCCAGCCTTCCATCCTTCACATCTACCATTAATACGCCAAACACTCTGGTTCTTCTGGACACTGACGCTGGGTCTGTTGGAAACTCGTCTTCTTTTCCAAGTCCCCCTTTGCCGTCACCCTCAGTGTCACAGTCCCACCAGTCGTTCTCATCAACCTTACCATCAACCAGGGCCTCTATGCATCCACTGAAAAATACCTCTGAGGCATCTATACCTTTGTCTTCTTCACCACCACCTTTATTACTCTCCTTAATGGCCTCTACCCCTGCCCCACTTGCTATCTCACAAACAACCTTACCACATTCATCTTCTACCCCAGTCCAGCCCAGGTCAAGGGAGACACCCATGACTTCAGTTTGGATGTCGACAATGGCTTCGTCCATGGCAATGCTTCCTGGTAGTCAAGCAGCAGGCCCTAGGAACCAGAGCACTCCACACCAAGAGAAAATCAGTATGGAATCAAAGTCACCAAGTCTGGTGTCTCTGTCTGCAGAATCCACCAAAACTGTAACAGTGAGCTTTCCTTCATCCCCAGCCTTAACAGAGTCCTCTGCCAAGCGAACCCTTCCAGCCACGAGCACCAGCTTGTCCCACATGTCTCCAGCTTTGACAACCACCACTCTTCAGACCTCTCATCCTCCCGTGGCCACTCCCAGCACCCCATCAAGCACCACAGCTCTGATCGCTAGCCCTATAGCTGTACAGACCACGGATGGAAAACAGCTCTTGCCAACCTACCCTGAAATTCTAGTGCCGCAGATCTCAACAGAAGGTGCTGTCACCACAAAAAGGAACCAAGTGCATTTAGATACGACTGCTCGATCGATCCCTCTGACCAGTGTACCCACATCAGCAAAAGAACTGACCACGAAGCTTGGCATTACAGAAGAGTACAGCCCAGCTTCACATTTCCTCAGATCATCCCCTTCTTTCCAAACCACAGATGTTTCTACAACTGAAGTGTTGGGTCCTCAATCCACCACTTTCACTGCTCAGCTCAGCACCCAGTCACCAGTGGTGGCATCATCTCTAGCCCCAGGTAAGATGCATCTATAGGCACCCGTGAACAGCTAGGCTGGGCCAGCACTGAGTTCATGTGGCTTGGAGTTCATTTGAATGTATAGAAATGCTGATATTTGAGAGAGTGTCTGTTTTCTGATCTATAAAACTTTCTGTTGAATCATAAAACAGTGGGCCTGTTTTCTCACCTCTGAGTTGCATAATTCTTCCTGAAAAAAGAGGAAATGATGCATTGGCCATATGTCATCAGTAAATAGTGTAATTATAAGGTTTTCCCCCCCTCTTTTTTTTAGGTTTTTGCCATAAGGTGTGTATGCTTGTCAGAAAGAAAGAGAGAGGAAAAGAGAGAAGTCATCCCCAGAGGGGTGGTCATGCTATAATCCCTTGTTCTCCATCCTCCTATCAGGATTTTGGGCATGGACAGACATGGGCTTGCTGTGATTTTCAAGCCACCAGGTCCAGGACTTGAACCTCAGTCAGCCATTTGGGAATCTAGTGCCCTAACCACCACACCACCTACTGGCCCAATGTAATTGTAGTTTTTAATGCTCTGTGAATTGCAAGAGCTTTTCAAGCATAACTTCAACTTTTCAGAGGTCAGAGCAGAGCAATGGCCCAGGGTTGGAGGGTGGAGAAACTGAAAGAAAGAGGCTTTAAGTGGCTTGTCTGAGACACGGATTGGTTTGGGTGTCCCCTCCCAGGTCAGAGCCAGAGCTTGTGAGTTAGTTAGTTGGCTTCTCAGTTACCGTGGGGCTTCTTAGGGTCAGAGGGCTCCTCTCCATCGAGGGAAGCCCAAGCTCCCTTGTCTCCATATGGTTATGTCGCTACTTGGTAAGTGGGGGTTGGGGCACATGTCACAAACATGATGAGCTGAGCTTTCTCTGCAGTGGCTGCGTGACCAAAGCTCCCGTACATGGCACTGAAGGTGTCTGCAGAGCCACGTTGAAGTTGCCAGTTCAAAGAAGTAAAGCCATCCTAATGATTCTTTGTTGTTGAGGGGGAGATGGAAGGAAGTAGGATGACAAATCTTTTGATGTTATGTTCAAAATGACACATTTGGCTTGTCCAGACCCCGGAAAGGAAAATGACTGTTGGTGAAGGGGTGAAATGCAGCCTGTCATTTTCGGAAAGAAAGCAGAAAAATGCTTTGTAGTGACTGGAGCAGGGAGCTTGGAGAATGGCAGAGTTCCAGCCCGTCAGCCACCGTCAGCCGGGGGACTGGAGATGTGGCCGTCATTCCCAGCAGCCCCACAGGGGCCCCTCTGTACCAGTGCACTGAGCACCTCTGGGGAATGCACGGAGCCATGCTGCCAGGCTCACAGGCTTCCTTCTCAGAGATCATGTCCAAAGCCACATCCCCATCCGGGATAGAATTCACAGGTCTCCCTTAAAAGCCGATTATAGCCATCGCAATGGCTGTTAATACCATCCGTGTGCCAGGGCTCATGGATGTAGTGTTTGGTTATATAGGTGCTGAGCTTCTATAAGGGGCGTTAGGCGAAGGATTGGAATACCTTCCTCAGGTGTAAGTCATTTGTTTGTGGTTCTTCTGCCAGAACCCTTGACTTCTGCCTTTTTCCCATTTTACTCCTGCCTCCTTGCCGACAATGCAATTATGTTAGAGGTTTCAGCTTTTCTAAGTATGCGTTAGAAACCTTTATGAAATAATTATAGTTATTACATACGTAGTGTCTGACACTGCCAGCTATACAGAGCAAAACAGAGTCGTGGTCACTGCCCTTGGGCACCGGGGGTCAGAGATGACATTGACGCCTGTATGTCATGAGGGCCTAGATGAATCCAGTTCGGGCCCATTTTAGACTATGTGAAGAGAGAGGGCGTTGTAGGGCTTAACCCTGATCGTTTTCTAAATGATGCACAACATGTAGAAGCTCAGTTAAACGTGGAACTTTTTGGGTAAAGGAGACTGCGGTTTTGATGAAGGAAGTTCAAGAGGAAAGGCAGGGTGCATGTGCAGATATACTCACATACACATACACAGAGGAAACCTTGGAGCAGGAAGAATGAAGCCAGCAGGACTCCTTCCCCCCTGGAATGTATTTTAAATTGGCATTGGCTCAAACAGCATTTCCTAAGTCTCTCAAAGGCAGCGTAGCCATCGATCCTGCATGGAGTAACCTGCAGGTAGCGTTCGATGGAGCGCAGCCGTTGCCTACAAAGCCCTTTGTCTAACACTGACATTCAGACACAAGCTAGCACCCGAACCCCGTGCCCCTACGCCTATCTTCTGCAATGCTCGGGAACCCATCCTCTTTGAGTAGTGTGGCCTGTCGGGGCAAGTAAACAGAAATAAGCAAAAAATCAAATATTAGCTAAGAGAAGTAAATATTTACCTAGAGCTGCCGTTACACCTCCCGTGTGGCTAACTGCTTTATTCCTGGAATGTGTTTTTAGGTGATGGCTGTGCCAGGAACCCTTGTCTTCACGATGGCAAGTGCATTGTAGACCCCACCAGGGATGGCTATCGGTGCGTGTGCTCACCTTCCTGGCAAGGGGAAGACTGCAGCGTGGGTAAGAGAAAAAGTCATGTCCACACTGGGCTGTTCCATACACCCTTTGCTCCTCCAGCATGGAGAGGAATAAAATGCTGTAATCAACACCTGCTTACTTGAAAGTTAGCACATGTGTGTGTCGTCTGCAGGAGAACCTCAGGTACTGGAGTGGCACCGACAGACTTCCTGAGCTAGTTCTGTCTGTAGGCTCCCACGCTCTGCCACGCGGGACCTCCTCCAGCTCCCTAAGGACCCCATGCCTGCCGGCCCTTTTTCTTCACTGACCTGATTTCTCAGACTAGAATATGCCCCAACTCTGTTTATTAAAGTCCTTCCAGTCTTAATCCAGATGTTATTTGAAGCAGCATGAATTCTTCTCTCCATCTCTGTACATCCAAATCCTGCCTTGAATAGTTACCTATATAGCCAACTTTGCCCTTAGTGGACAGTCAGCGGTGCCATGTCACTCTGACTGAGTTCTTACAGTACTGGATTGCAATTGCGCTGCCACGGGCTCAGTATGGTCTTGTTTCTCCTCCGTAGACGTGAACGAATGCCTCTCAAGCCCCTGCCCGCCCCTGGCCACATGCAACAATACTCAGGGATCCTTTATCTGCAGATGCCCTGTCGGGTACCAGCTGGAAAAAGGAATATGCAATTTGGGTAAGAGAGTTAGTTTATCTTGGAAATTATTCTGTGTTGCCACTTATTTTGCAAAGGAACATTTACTGTATTCTCCCTGACCAAAACTTTATCTGGGGACCAGCAGATGGCATGATGGTTATGTTGCTGGACTCCCACACAGTCACTGCAGTTTGAGCCCCAGACTCAGTGGCTTAAAACTCATGCTGGGTGCCTCTGTGTACATGCCCAGGGTCCTGAGAGGAGAATGCAGGAGAAGGGATGGTGGAGTGACCATCTTCCTGCAGGGGGTGATTTCTCACTTTCTGTCTCTGTCTCTCCAACAAGCACACATGCCCTATAATGAAAGTTTCTTTTAAAAAATTAAAAATTAAACAAATCCGGGTATCTGTACAAGGTATAAACTTTAGGAATGTAGAAGTAAGTGGAAGACGTTGTCTATTATTCCAACACTCAGCAGCACATACCCTACTCTGCAGTTTTTTGATGTGCATCATCTTTCTACATAGTTGAAATCACAGGGCGCCAGCAGGTGGAGTGGTGGTTAAGGCACTGGATTTCCATATGGCCAACCACAGTTCCAGTCTAGGACCCCATGGCTTGAAAATCACACCAGGCAGGTGTGTGTGCACACGTGCCAAAATCTCAGGAGAAGAATAGATTGTGATGTGGTCATCCCCCCTGTCGGGGGGGTGGTGATTTCTCACTTTCTCTCTCTCTCTCTCACTGTATGCCTCTTTGTGCGCATGTGCCCTATGACAAAGAATCTATAAACAAAACAAAAGAAAGGGCTGTACCCTCCCAAAATAGCGGTCGAGTTTTGAAAATTATTTAAAATTCAACAAGTCAAAGCATTATTTAAAAAAGAATCTTGAGGGCCAGCAGGTGATGTGGTTGAGGCACTGGACTCCCACATAACTGACTGCAGTTCGTGTCCCAGTCCTGGTGGCTTGCTTTTTCACTTTCCCTTTCTCTCTCTCTCTGGTAAAATTAAAAAATAACAACATATGAAATGAAATAAATAATTCTTAAAAATAAAAATAAATAAATAGAAAAGAATCTAGAAATATAGATATCAGCCAAAATCCAGAATTATTCTTATCTAATAATTTATTTACATTTGGGTACCCTGTTCCATTTAGCCAGATGCCATAGGATGTAAACCAGGAATTTTGGGTTTAAGAACAGAGAAGATGGAAATGGTTTTGTTCTGAAGCACTGTGGAAACAGTATACTTGCCTAGGACTCGGATGGCAGGCTGCCAGCTCCAGGGCCCTCATCCACAGCACATGACTCCTGAGCCTCAATTTCCTCATCTGTAAAATCAGATTACCATCTGCTCTGCTTCCCACTCAAGGTGATTGTGAAGATCAAATAAAATAATGTATTTGAGCAAACTTTGAAAATGGTTAAGAGTTGCCCAGATGGGAGATATCACTTCACAGTAGCCTTCATACCCTTGGGCCATAATTAAAAGCAATGGAACAATAACCTACTTTGAATATCAAGTAATAATTATGGATCTTTGAAAAAAATATGTAAATAACATAAGGAAATCCACATTTAAATTTGAGGTAAAAATTTGACTTAAAGCCAAGTGTTGTAACTACAGGCATGAAGATTTGAATGTCCTCCCCAAAATAAACCCTACCTTGGAAAAAAATGCCAGGTTTGGGAGTGATCTGACACATCCTCATATTTATGCTGTAAGCAGCAGCCACGTTCACTGTCATGATTCAGAAGAGGTCTGTGTGCCTAACATTTGAATGTCTGTGTAAACCCAGACTCCCCGAGGCGTGAAAGTGAAGGAGTGGGGCCACTGCCCTGGAAGCCTGCAAGGTGGTGCCCCCCTGGTAGCCTGGATCTGGGGAAGGCAAGTTCTATTGTGTTAACAATTATCTTTCCCTTTCAAGTCATTTAGCTTCATTGTTCATAAACATCAGAGGAACATGCAAATTAGAGCATGCTGAAAGGCTTTCTGTTGGCCAAGAATGTTTTCAAAGAGCTCCCTGCTGCTCAGAAAGAGTCCTAAGCAGCTGGCTTCACTGAACTGTAGAACAAGCAGAAAGATGTTAAATAAGGATTAAGGGCTTTAGACAGTAAGTATAAGATGTTAAATGTTTTCCCTGGCTCATTTGCAGGCCTTTTTCTTAATTCGGCATGTAAGCGTTCTGTGAAAGAACAGCTTCATGGGCTTCTGTGTTTTGGTTTATTTATTTATTTTTCTGTCCAAAGGGAAAGATAAGAATTCAATACGAAAGCAGATAAGAGCCAGATATAAAGTAGGCTGTACTAATTTTTGGTTGCCTGCCCATTTGTAAGTCGCATTACCCTCAGGTCCAATCAGCACAAATTGGTGTTAACTAGAATTTTATTTTACGAGTGAAATGCGCCTTGAAAATGGGACTGTTTTCTTTCATTTCTGAACCTAACGGTGTCTTGAATATGCATTGTTTCCGTTATGTGCCTCATACTCATGGAGTCTGGTAGCCCCCTGGAGTATTGGCACCTTCTTCTGAAGCCCCATAGTTGTCCATAGATGCTCCTGTTCCTCAGGATGCAGAGGGTTACCGTGGAAAAAGAACTTTGAAGATGGACGCACATGAGTTTGGATGCTAATTGTGGCCCTTGGGAGCCTGGATGATTTTTCTTCGGAAGTTACCTGGCTGCTGGAAACCTGTTTTATCAAAGAGATAAAGGGCCCTTCCTCTGAGAAAAAGGAATTGGGTTGGGCAAGGATTGTGCTCATGAAAAGAGGAAATTGAAGTATTCTCTTGAAATTGATGGGCTCTGTTTGGTTACAGGCCTTGGAGAGCAAGAGCGTTCCTCTGTCTAAAGCCTTATGAAGTCTAAGGGACGTTTTTAGTAGTCTGTTACCACATCTCCCTTCCCTCCTTCCTGCTTATCTTGCTACTACAGCTCGTCTTTCTCCTTTGTCACAGCTTGTGCATCTATCATGTAGGAGGTCGTTAGAAAGTTGTCACTGTTGCAGGATGGCTTCTGTGACAATATCTAGATCTTGGTGTTTCAGACAAAGAATCAAACACACCACACCAACGGTGAAAGGAAAAGGTAGTTTATTAAGTAAAAGTGAAAATACACTCCCAAGAGGTAGGAGTAGCCTGAGTAGACAGAGAAAGAGTGGCTCAATAGGCCCCGACAGTGGCGTTCTGCAAGATTTATAATTTTTTAATCTAGGTTTTGTTGGTTGATCATTGACTGGATCCACTGATTGTTCTCATCTCATTGGCTTTATTTATTTATTTATTTTGGGGGAGAGGTTTTTGCTATAGGGCATGTGCGCTTGCCAGAAAGACAGAGAGACAGAAAGCAAGAAATCACTCCCCCAGGGGTGATGGCCACGCCGCAGTTCCTTCTCCTCCATTCTCCTCTCGGGATCTTGGGCACGCATGCACATGTGCCTGGTGTGAGTTTAAGCCACCGGGTCCAGGACTTGAACCATGGTCGACTACATGGGAGTCCAGCAACATAGCCATTATGCCAGTTGCTGGTCCCTCATTGGCTTTACTGAATGTGGCTGGGCCCACTGATTCATCTCAGTGGCTATATTAAGTGTGGCTTAATCATCTAGACATCCCCCACTAATCTGCTTGCATTACTCTGGGCAGGGAATTTTCTACCCTGATCAATTTTTCTGTCTAGCCACATGGGCAGATGCTCCAGCCCCCTTACCCACTTCATTTGCTAGCTTTCTCCTGCCTCATCATGAGATTCCTCTCAGTAGCGTTTGCACATACACAGAAACTCCTCTTAGTTTTCACCCAATGATGTACTCTTAGCCATCAGCTCAGCTCAGTAGATGCTCACTTTTCTAGAGATGAACTAAGAAAATGGAGGTGGTCTCTACCTTCAAGGAGAAAGAAACATACAAAGATTGTATTGTGAGGGGGAGCCAAGCTGGATATCCCAGAAATTCACAAACACATAGCATGTGTAGGCCTATCTATGGTGTGGTCTAATTGCTTGTGTTTTCATTTTCAGTTAGAACCTTCGTGACAGAGTTTAAATTGAAGAAAACTTTTCTTAATACTACCATGGAAAAACATTCTGGCCTACATGAGGTTGAAAATGAGATCACCCAAACGGTAAGTTTCCTGAAGGGGATCTTCATGCCAGTCCTTTGTTTTCTAGAACAGGTTTTATTCAGGATTAGGGACCATCTAGGGATCCGCTGTATCTTCTGGGCTCTTTACTTCTATTATATTTGGAAGGAAAACCTTATGATAAAATAAAAAGCCCCTTAAAATGTTAAAAAGTGGAAAAATATGGAAGATTTACTGCTGAGTGAAGCAAGCCAGGCTATGAAAGAGAAACATTGTATGTCTCCACTTACTATATACTGACAATCTGCACTCTGTCTGAAACTGAAAGATTAGAGGAGATAGAAACATGGAAAATGATTATGGATACTCGATACAGTGTCAGAAGAGGGTGGGAGAAGGTGAGGAAAGATATTAAGGAGAAAAGGACATTTGTGGGACACAGAAATGGATTTTTATCTGTTGATGATAACGTGAATAATTTCCCTAACTGGACTGGTACGAAGTATATTCATGTTGGAAAATTCACTTTACAAGCTAAGTGATGTATAGTGATTGAATGTATAAAAGAGATTAAAATAAAATAAAATATATTTTTAAAAAAGAAAGAAAGAAAGAGAGATGTGGAGACCAGGAGATAGCATAGAGATTACATTTCTGGACTCCTACATGGCCCACTGTGGTTTGAGTCCCGAACCCAGTGGCTTGAAAATCATGCTGGGCACATGTGCATATGTGCCCAAGATCCTGGAAGGAGAATGGAGGAGAAGTTGTGGTGTGGCCATCCTCCTTCAGGAGGGGATGATTTCTCACTATTCCTCTCACTGTCTGTGTGTGTGTGTGTGTCTCTCTCTCTCTCTCTCGCCTCCCCCTCCCCACACCAAACACATGTGCCCTAAGGCAAAAACCTCTAAAAAGAGAAACAGAAGTGTGGCCAGCAGGTGGCATGGAGGTTTAGCCAACTGTGTGATTCAAGTCCCAGATCTGGCAGCTTGAAAAATATCCCAGGCACATGTGCATGTGTGCTCAAAATCCCAAAAGGAGAGTGGAGGAGAGGGGATTGTGGTGTGGCCATCCCCCCTGGGTAGTGCTTTGTCCCTTTCCTACTCTCTCTCTGGCTCTGTCTTGCAGAAAGAAAGGAAAAGAACTAGAAGTGTTGAGACCTAGTGTTAAGAAAAAAGTGTTTCTTCACATGTGTCCTCGTGCACCATCTGTCTGTGCTGGTATTTCTCTTCCATGTGCAAATTTGTAGTCATAGGCATATGGACGACATGCACTATTAAGAGCTGCTGGTAAGGAAGAAAGACCCAGAGAATCCTACTGGCCCATCTGCTGTTGATATGCTGTGTGACCTTCTTCCTCATCTATGAGCTTGGAGAGAATGATGCTTTTTTTCCTCAAGGGAATTCCAAAGGCAAAACCTTGAATCTTGATTATCTAGGTTTTGAGAACTCACTATGTAGATTACCTAGAGGCCTTTGATTCTACTTCTTTTTTTGCCTGCTTTTTAAATTTAATTAAAAAAATAAGTAAATGGAAACTGGAGAGAAGAAAGGAGAGGGAAGTGCAGATTATAAGTTTTGTTTCTCAGCTGCTACTCAAGTCAAAGATGGTTATGCAGACCATCGAAATTGTCCGTTAAAATACGCTTTAGAGATGTACAGATTTGTCATTTCATTTTACTTGTTCTTTGTGGGGAAGAGTTAGTATAGCAGTCAAGAATTACACATTTTATAGGACTGTGGATTTTAGTTGTATAAAATACAGATTCTAATTCCATTTCCGTTTCCACTGAGTGTCTACTCTGTGACAAGGACTATGCCAGATGGCTCTCTCTTATGAGACGCATTGCCAACATCTTTGTGAGGGAAAAACTGGAAGGCTCTAGAAAGTAATGACATTGCAAGAGTTCACACAGTCTTGTAGACCACCCTTAGTTTCAATTTACTAGAAGAACTCATAGAACTTAACTGAAAGCTGTTACACCAATGGTTACCGTTTATTACAATGGAAAGCTGTAGGTTCAAATCAGCCAGGGAAGAGCTTGGGGCAGAGGGTTCCAAGTGCGGTTTCCAGGTGTCCACTCCTTGTGGAGTCACAGACTGTGTTAACTTGTCTCAGCAACAATGTGTGACAATATGCAGAGTATTGGCAGTCACGCAGGCCCACCTGACCCTTGGCATCTAGAGGACATGGACATGGTCAGCTGCCTGCTTGGCTGACCTCAGTCTCAGGCTTCTGTAGATGCTGAACTGACACCATGTTACCCAAAGCCCTGGCCATAAGTAATCCCATTAGAGTCTCTGGCATGATCCAGGGCCCCCAAGTAAACAAAGACATTTGATCACGCAGGACATACTAAGGGCTTAGAGAGTGCCTCTTAGGAGTCAAGGGCAAAGGTCAGACCTTTACATAGGCAAGGTTAAATTCTTTACTACATGACAAGGGTTTGTGTCTACCAACCCTAGCTACACTTCGTATTCTTGACACTCGCCTTCTGAGATGAGTACTGGGTTTAGAACCCTGTGTAGTGGTGCAGTTCTTCACATTACACAGTGCTCAGTGGTTTAACTGATTTTGTTTTTTTTTTTTCCAGTATTAATGCATAATTGATCGCTGATGTGACACATCTGCCCCCAAGAAATTGTAAAGATTTAAAAAGCTACTAGGGATGCCATTCACATCATTTTTCATAAGATGTCATTCTGTTCACTAATACCTGAGGAAAAAATAATTGTTAATAATGACGTAACAGGGACCAGCAGATGGCATAATGGTTATGTCGCTTGACTACCATGTAGTCAACCACAGTTCAAGTCCCAGGCCTGGCGGCATAAACTGACACTGGGCGTGCGTGCTGAAAATCCCAAGAGGAGAATGGAGGAGAAGGGATTGTGGTGTGGCCATCCCTCCTGGGGGGGGTGATTTCTTGCTGTCTGTCTCTCTCTCCAGTAAGTGCATGCACCTATAGCAAAAAACCTAAATAAATAAATAAACAAATAAATAAATAAAATAGTAACACAGCAGTAATAAGTCATTGGTAATAGGCCAAAAAAGAGTTTAAAAATGAAATTGGGTAGACTGCACCTTCTGTAGAGTAGAATGTCTCTGAGACACAGACTTTGAAGACAGGTGGATCTGCATTGGACAAGGTATTGAGACCCTCGGCTCCATGAAAGTAATCTCCAACCCCTTTTGTGGAGGAGGAGGAGGAGGAAGCAGACATGATGTGTCTACCAACCCTAGCTACACTTCGTATTCTTGACACTCGCCTTCTGAGATGAGTACTGGGTTTAGAACCCTGTGTAGTGGTGCAGTTCTTCACATTACACAGTGCTCAGTGGTTTAACTGATTTTGTTTTTTTTTTTTCCAGTATTAATGCATAATTGATCGCTGATGTGACACATCTGCCCCCAAGAAATTGTAAAGATTTAAAAAGCTACTAGGGATGCCATTCACATCATTTTTCATAAGATGTCATTCTGTTCACTAATACCTGAGGAAAAAATAATTGTTAATAATGACGTAACAGGGACCAGCAGATGGCATAATGGTTATGTCGCTTGACTACCATGTAGTCAACCACAGTTCAAGTCCCAGGCCTGGCGGCATAAACTGACACTGGGCGTGCGTGCTGAAAATCCCAAGAGGAGAATGGAGGAGAAGGGATTGTGGTGTGGCCATCCCTCCTGGGGGGGGTGATTTCTTGCTGTCTGTCTCTCTCTCCAGTAAGTGCATGCACCTATAGCAAAAAACCTAAATAAATAAATAAACAAATAAATAAATAAAATAGTAACACAGCAGTAATAAGTCATTGGTAATAGGCCAAAAAAGAGTTTAAAAATGAAATTGGGTAGACTGCACCTTCTGTAGAGTAGAATGTCTCTGAGACACAGACTTTGAAGACAGGTGGATCTGCATTGGACAAGGTATTGAGACCCTCGACTCCATGAAAGTAATCTCCAACCCCTTTTGTGGAGGAGGAGGAGGAGGAAGCAGACATGATACTTGATGCTGTAGAGGGGTTTTCTGCTCTCTCTGAGGGCATAAGGCAGACACAGGGTGCGTAGCTTTTAATTTGCTTTCCACAAAAGAGCCCTTGACCCACGTAATGTCATTTCCCGTGGAGAGCCTTTTTGAAGACCTATCTTTGAGTTAGGTCAACTCATGGTAGATTATGAGGGGTCTATGTAGGGCCGTCAGACCTGGGGTAGCCGAAACGAGCTGGGCTTTTCAGCGAAGTGCATTCACTATGCAAAGTGCACATAAACAGTTGCCTCCGAGTTTTTTGAAACCCTGGGTCTTAGAAAAGATCTGCTCCTTTGAAGATGTTTTGCATCCAAGGGTGTTGTTCTGAACATCATTTCCTGCCAAGATTTCCCCCACTGATTTAGTATCTGCCTCTCTCCCTTTGTACTCCTGGAACAACAGAAAGGCATTTAAGAGGAGAACTAAAAAAGGACGCCACTTCTGTATAAAGCCGCCCGCTGATAACTTGATAGCTGGAAAATGCCTATTTTATCGTGAAAATAGGAAATTGGTTCTTGGTCCAAGGCTTTTGTTTAACTCACAGTTAACAACAGATCTGTTCTTCTTTTCAGTTAAATGCGTGTTTTTCAGTGTTACCTGGTTATATCCGATCTACAGTTCATGCTTCTAGGTGAGTAACAGAGTTGCATCTGTTTGTGAGCCAGTCTTCTGAAAGGGGAGGCCATTCTAACAAGGGCAACAACATCCAAGCTGGGCTCTGTTTGGGCCAAGCCACTGGGTGATTCAGGGCCAAGGTCACTGGACCTTCATGCTTTCTCACTCGCTCACTGGAGAATGGCAGTGACATTCATTGTCCAAAAGCCCTGGGGTCCGTCTAATTGTCATTTTTTTAAAAGAATTATTTTATTTAACTTTATTTATTATTATTATCATTATTAGTTTCCAGTTTGATCAGAGAGACAGAGAGAGAGGAAGTGAGAAAGCAAGCCACCAGGTCAGAGACTTGAACCATGATCGGCCATGTGGAGTCCAGCACTTTTAACCACCATGCCACTTGCTGACCCCAAATTGTCATTTGAGGACCATTAAAAACTCACCATCTGTGCCTACAGGGAGTCCAGTGCAGTGGTACTCTCTCTGCAAACCACCTTTTCCCTGGCTTCTAATGTGACGCTGTTTGACCTGGCCGATGGGATACAGAAGTGTGTCAACTCCTGCAGGTCCTCTGCTGAGGTCTGCCAGCTCTTGGGATCTCAGAGGCGCATTTTCAGAGGTAAGACAAAGGGCCTCTGGGAGGACTGTGTCCGTAGAGTTAGCACAGACCTAGGATAGAAACGTAAAGCTTCCGGGCTCAGGCCCAGGAAAGCTCATCACAGAGCCTATCTTTGCAATGGATGTTAAATAGAAGGCCCGCTTGTATATGCTCCTTTTCACGTGTGTACATGTGCACGTGTGCACCCACACATACATGGGGTTCTGAACACACGCAGCCTGGAAGGCACCTGTCCTTGGCATGTGTGTTCTATGTCTCCTAAACACTGTTGGTGTGGGAGAAGGGATTTAAGAGTCAATGTGACAAATCCTTCTTCCCCTGGAAGATTCCTGCTCTCTTTGGGGAGATAGCATCTCACCGGCAGAGTGCTTGTCATTGGCCCAAGAGCCTTCATCATGGCAGACTATTAAGTGTTATTTTTTTAAAACCTCTTGTGCAGTATTACCCATCTTTTTTGTTTGTCAGTTTGCATATTATAAATGCATATAACAAGACTAGAAGAATTTAGGCCAGAATGCTCACAGAGGTGCCGTCAGCAATGATTTTCCTTCTCTTATTCTTGCTTTGTCTATTTTGTCAAACGTTTCCACAGTGCTTCTGGTATGAGGCAAGTGAAGAAAGGGATTAGAGACAAGTTCAGAAGGCAGATTTGGGTCTTGGAGAAGAAATGTTGCCTCTGGGATGGGAAAAGTGCTGGAATCAAAAGTGCTTCTTTGCAAAGGGAACTTGTCCCAGCTGCCATAGCATCAGTGATCAAAGTGGGCTCTGGTTAGCTCATTTTACTACAAAACGAGGGCTGGCAAAGGATGTCGAATCCAGGCTGAACCTCCCCTCTGGTAACCAGATGCTAGACATGACTTGAAGGTATCAGGTTTTGGCACGCTCTCTGCTGGGAGATCTAGAATAGTCCCAGTGGGCCAGGGTTTTGGAACTGCTGTACCCAAGAACTTTCCTTAGTAGGTCTGGGAGTTACAGAACATGGGAGCTGGGTAGTTAACCTTTCATTCTGGGATCAGCACTGGAGGTTGGCCCATGCTAGTTATTAATTTGAAAAATAGAGTTAAACTTTCTGGAGTTGCAGGTGCTGTCAACTGCAGAGTTAGAAAGTTCATACTCTATTATATTGTACTCAAAACTTTAAGATTCTTGAGTTTTACTTTTTTGTTTCTCCTGCCACGCATTCAAGGGTACCAGTTTTTCCTCTCCAGGGTACCTCTTAATTCATGAAATATTTATGGAGTAGATTCTATGTGGTCAGCGTTGTGGCAGGCTACTTTTTGTCCCCAGTAAGTGCGTCTGTACTTTTGCAAATCAATTGGCCAGATGTCTGGATTTGTGAGCACCTGCTCACAGCAGCCCTATCCACCCTCTGAACCCCATTCTTTAGCCTGCTTAAATGGGGCTTTTGGGAAAGCTGTGGTCACCCTTACTTCCTTTCTGAGGTCCCTATTCTTGACTTCTTTCAGAGCCCTTGAGAACAGAGACAGTCGTGCATATTGACTGGAAGCAGGCCCACATCCCTAGTTTTCCCTCCTAGGTCTTCTCCAGGTTTTTCCACAAACTCAGCTTGGTCTCTTGCTCACCATTCTATGTGCTAGAGAGGTGGGTCTGACAGATCCTGACAGCTGACGTTTCCAACGTAGGGCTCTGGACTCTGCTGTTGGACAGGGGAGGTTTTTCTCCTTTCAGTTACGAACATCCACTTCCTTGCCTTTCTGCAGCTCTCATTGTCTCCAGAGGTTTAGAGACTTTGGAAATCCCCAGTGGAATGTCTTAGACTTAGATTTATTGAAGTTCTCATTGTCTGTTTTTGGCGGATGTTATGCCCAGGAAAGACCATGGGAATTATGAATGGAGAAAGGTCACATTGCTAAGCTTCAAGTGAAAAGGGTGGTTTTATTTGACAGATTTATGATAGATCGTCTTTTGAGAACTGTTAGGATAGCAACTCTTCCATCGCAGAGGCAGGGCCTGTTCTCTCTGCTTTCATGTGAATCTCTTGTGCAGGGCAGGGCCACTTCAGTAGGGTGATTAGTATTTCCCAGCAGGCTGGGCTCATGGGCAGGATGGCTTCCAGAAAAATATCTAATCAGGCCAGGCACCTCAGGCTGGCTGCTGGACAAGGCTGATGCTGGCTAGACAACTTTTTATCCTGGAGGTATTTCTTTATATTAAGGCTTACGGACTGGCAAAACCTTCAAAGAGTTGAGATGAGGGATTGTGGAAGATCACTACCTCCCTGGTGCCAGCATTATGTTTGCCTGGTGAGATTTTAACAATTTTAATTTTCCCCTTACATACAAACTTTTTACAATAAAGAAAGGAAATTCTATCACCACACACAAATGGGGTTCTAACTTAGCACGCTGATTTCCACTGATAAAGACAGGAAATTCAGTGTTGAAAACTTAGGTTGTGTCCTAAACTGACCTCCCTGTGATCAAGCTGCCCTCTGCCCTGAGCTTTCAAGACTCACAAAAGGAGGTGAGGGCCGGGAATGTTGTGTGGCCCGTGGAACCCCAGGTGGTAGCCCATGTCACCAGAACCTGCCTGGGCCATTTTTTGCAGTGTTAAGAGCTGATACCTGGTGTCTTCCTTGTGATAGGTGAGAGGCAACCATGCCTGGAAGATTGGTGGCCATTGCTCACTATAGACCCGTGGCCTGGCCATTGTAAACGCTCTTTCCATTCTAAGCTGCTCTTAACTCCCAGCAACAGCAAGTAGCTCTCTTGCCTTGCCCTGTACATGGGTGTAGATAAGTTACTACTCACCTCCCAGTGGCTTTATCTTTCTACTCTGTGTACACGTGTTCTTGTCAGGCTTATCTTAAAGGATAAGATGCATCCTCACTGGGTCTGTTGTACACGACCTCATAAAAGGCCACGTGCCCAGCCATGACTGCTTTCTTGATAATGATGAAATGATTGTTTGTCATCCTTGGAATGAATAAGGTCCCAAAGTGAATGAAGTAGCAAGTCTGAAAGATGGGCCACTTCTCTGCCTGCCTGTTTCTCTTGATGGTGGCCTAGTGACTGAGAGGCTGACAGCACCTTCAGCATACCTGTACAGGAGTGACTGTGCTTGGGGAAAGCCATCAGTGGAGTGGAGGGGGCAGATCAACAAAGTCACACTGCAGCTCTGGGCAAGCAGCTTCTTCCCTACTTCTCCTTGTAGGAAGGCTTGGTTAGGCAGATGGTGTCAGGGCAGCAACCCAGCCCGCCCCAGGACTGGGGCTGGGCTCCTTCAGGTCATGCAGATGTCTACACAGAGCCAGCACACTTCTGCCCGAGACAGGGTAAGCCAGCTCCAGCTGTTCCTGGCCCAGGGCTCCTGGGTTCCTGAGGGTGCGGACATATCTTCTGGGTTCGTGCCGATGCCCCTGCTGTCCTTCACGATGAAGTTGCAGAAGACACTCACCACTGAGGCTTATCAGCTGTGAGTGCAGAAGAGGGAGCAGCGCCCGTTTCTCCCCGGTTCGGTTTCTCTGTGGCATGCCGTGAGGGTGTTTTCAGGGGGGCAGAGCTTATGACCATTCCTTAAGTAGGTCTGGGGCTGGTGGGGCGGGGAGTGGCAGAGGCAAAGCAGAATGAATCTCTGCAAGGAGACTTCACAGAAAACTGTTCTCGGAGCCTCTTGACACAGAAAGGTCATGCATCTCAAGGCTTGAAGTGGAGAGCGTTTGGTTTTGTTCCACTGTCCTGTTTCTCCATTCCAGCGGGCAGCCTGTGCAAGCGGAAGAGTCCAGAATGTGACAAAGAGACTTCCATCTGCACTGACCTGGATGGCGTCGCTCTGTGCCAGTGCAAGGCGGGCTACTTTCAGTTCAACAAGATGGATCACTCCTGCCGAGGTAGCGACGCGGTCACGGCCGTTCTGTGCCCCGTCTCTGCTTTTCTCTGCCCCATGCTCCACTCTGCTCTAGATGTGCTGCGTTTTTTTGGTTTTTTTGTGTGTTTTTTTTGGAGAGGTTTTTGCTATAGGGCGCATGCACTCGCCAGACAGACAGAGACAGA
The DNA here is from genome assembly GCF_000334495.1 of Tupaia belangeri chinensis. Taxonomy (NCBI): domain Eukaryota; kingdom Metazoa; phylum Chordata; class Mammalia; order Scandentia; family Tupaiidae; genus Tupaia; species Tupaia belangeri. The sequence goes on from NW_006159920.1 coordinate 1,209,187, forward strand.
GACAGAAAGTGAGAAATCACCCCGTGGGGGGCGGGGTATGGCCACGCTGGAATCCCTTCTCCTCCATTCTCCTCTCAGGATCTTGGGCACACACGCGCACGTGCCCGGCGTGAGTTTTAAGCCACTGGGTCCGGGATGTGAACCACGGTCGACTACATGGGGGAGTCCAGCGACATAACCATTACGCTAACTGCTGGTCCCTAGATGTGCTTCTGAGTGAGGGTAACTGGTTCTTGTTGTTTTGCTCACAGCAAGAATGAATACCTTATCCCCTTGGAATAATAGCATTATCTCCAACTGGTCTATGCCAGTCTGGCCAATCAAATTCAAAGGATAAGAAAAGAGAATGGAATGTCTGTTAGCAATGCCTTTTCTTTTTCTTCACTTAGAAAAACTATTGTTTTAATTCCCATAGCATTATCTGCCAACTGCTAATCTTTTAAAGTGGAAATACAGGCATAGAGTCAGAGGCAGCCCTGGCTTGGCAAACTGAGTCAGAGCCAGACTCTGCCCCTCGGATGGCGTCTCCTCTTGGCGAGTCACTTTCTTCCTCTGAGCTGCAATGTCTGTTAAATGGCTGTGACGATGCCTCATTGTCTGTTCTGTGCTAAAGAAGGCAGGGCGTGTGGAGCACTCACACTTGCACTCTACCTAGGTTGTTGTGGAATTCAGGAGTGATGGTTCTCAAGTGTTTGAGAGCAGAAATCTGCTTCTGCTAACCTTTTAGATGAGGCTTAAATTTATTCCATTTGAGGAAAAGCCTACTCACTTAGTACAGCCTAAGAATAGTGCTTTCAAATAAAATGTGTTCGGGTCCAGAGCACCGTGTACCCTGACTCATGCAAGACTGCTACAGTTCATGATCACCAGAAAAACTGGCAACCAGAGGCCATCAAGGGGGCCAGCTGGTGTGTTGGTGGTTAAGGTGGCTAGGTCCCACGTGGCCAACTCACTGTGTAGTTCAAGTCCTGGACCCAGCAGGTTGAAAAACTCACTGGACAGGTGTGTGTGCATGACCAAAATCCCGAGAGGAGGGAGAAATAGAGGAGAAGAGATTGCCGCGTGGCCACTCCCTACGGGGAGCTGGGGGGGTGGGGTGGTATTTCTCTGTCTCCTGTGAGTGCACACGCCATCTGGCAAATTAAAAAAGAAAGAAAGAAAAGCCATCAAATACCTTTAAGCTTTGCCTCCCGTTAGAACGTGGATGGCACAGTTACAGTTTCTCGCTCAGCCAGCACCTTGCTGATGACAGATGTCCTGGAATCTGACTAAAAACTATCACATGCTGGGGCAAGGTGACGTGCCACTCATTTCTGTCAGGACCTCCCATCAGAGGACTCATTCCTTCAGAAGCAGACGGGCAGCATTGCCATCCTGAGCTTCAGAACCTCTGGCTTCATTGGGTTTAGAACGCACTTCCTTTAAAGTGTGTGCTGTCAGCTCCCCAGGGGGCTCGTGCTGGCTTCTGAAGAGGAGGGCTGGCTGTGTGTCGGCACGGTGCGGATGCGTGACTGGCGTGCAGCCTTTCCCAGCGCCGCGCCAGACTGCAGCTTTGCTACAAAGCGAATGTTTCCAAATTCCGTCTTACCTGGTCTAATGTAAAGTGTTCCTTGTTCTTTTAGAAATGGGGAATTTAGCCTAGCTTTGTGTGGAAGGCCATACTGAAGTCTGTGTGCTGGGATGCTGTGCAGTTGGGGGCAGGGGATACCAGGTGGAGAGAGAGTGGAGGTGGAGGTGTGATGGCCCCTGTGAGTCGGGCCTCAAGAGTGGCCTGGCCACCTCTGCTTTCGGCTGACTTGAGCCACTTCCCTCTATTCCCAAGTCAGCGATTTCATAGGTGTTTCCCTTACGGGCTGGCACGAGCGGTAGCAGGCCTATCAGAGATGTACCAGATGTAGTGACACAAGCACCTTGTGGTTATCAAGAGACACATGAGGAAATGTTGATTAGCTTTGGGACTTGCTGAGACCCACGAAGCCCCTTCCTGCAGCGTTTGTGGTCATCAGGCCACCGACGGATTTTGGAGCTTCTTGGGCCACAGCCCTGGTAGCTAGGTTCTAGTGGGTTAGCAGTGACATCTTCTGGCCATCCTTGCTGGAGCACAGGGATATTCAGAAGAACAGGTCTTTGGATACCCCAAGTCATTCACAATCCTCTATGCTGTTCTCCATTGAACACCCACACACACCTTTACCATCTCACAGAAAATGCCTTTGCAGTGTCTCTACCAGAATTTCAAAACTACATATAAAATCGAAGTAGGTCCTTCGCACAGGGCTCTTAACTCCCTTCCATTATGTGGGCCTCACGACGAAGTCTCACGGTCGGTTTGCCTCTCTCTTTCTCTCGCCAGACTGCTAGCACCTTGAAAGCCAGAACTGAGTCTAGAATGGTGTTCAGCACGTTGCGGAGTTTCACAAATGCCTGTTGAATGAACAAATGAGAGATGAGATAGCAAATAAGACAGGGAAAGATAGGCATGTCTTGACTTAGTTTCCTGCAAGGGAACCAAAGAGTCTTTAAGACTGTACCGCTTTCAATTTTTAAGTCCAGAAGCTTGAATTTGCTTATGACCTATAGTGATAGGGGAGGCCATTCGGGTATGTGTTCTAGTTGTTGCTGTGTTCATTTCAGAGGGGCCACAGTCCCTCTGTGGTGTATGAGATGAGAAGCAGCTTCCTAAGGAGCACAGGAGTGCCTACCTCACAGGGTATCCCCTAAGAGCCCCAAGAATAGCTCCAGCACACAGTCATCCTGCATCTTCCACCACCGACTAGATGGGCCCTGTTGAAAGGGAAACATATCATTACATCAGGGAGTCGGGCTACTTCTGAAGCTAAATGAAAACAACCCACCCATCGGCTCGCAGGCAGGACAACAGACGGACCTCACATCTGGCTGGACGACAGCCCAGGAGCGGAACGCTCCCACCCAGCAGATGAGGGCTGATGTTGGGTGTGTAGGTTTGATGTGAAAACATTTCCAGGAAGAAGTGTTCAGAATAGAACAGACTGGTGTGACATCAGCCTGCCTTGGTGCCGAGATGGGTGGGGATGAGAAGCGAGCAGTCCCCACGTAGCTGCCCTGAGGACTGAGCCATGGGTCATCCTGGGCGGCTTACCCCACTCGCATGACCCTACTGTAGCATGAGGCAGACTGCATGGCAGAAAGAGGACCCAGCTTTCCATGCTGCCCTAGGGAGGCAAGAGAGAAAGGTCGCTCCTTCGAGAAGGCCCTGCCTGAGGAGGGCCAGTGGAGACCTCAAAAGTATCAAAGATTAGGAGACGGGACCTCATTACGCCTTCCTTAAATGAGTTACAATTATGGTCTACCTTGTTGCATCAAGGACTTGAAACACCTCGTGAAAATTCATGTGAGAAAATAAGATTTAAAAATACTTAAAAGAGGGACCAGCAGTTGGCGTAATGACTATGTCACTGGACTCCCCTGTAGTTAACCGCTGTTCGAGTCCCGGATCCGGTGGCTTAAACTCACACCAGACATGTGTGCGTGCGTGTGTGCCCAAGATCCTGAGAGGAGAAGGGATTGTGGCATGGCCATCCCCCCTGGGGGATGATTTCTTGCTTTCTATCTGTCTTTCTGGCAAGCGCATGTGCCCTATAGCAAAAACCTCTAAAAAAAAAAATCCTAAAAGATAAACCAACTTGAAGGGAGATAAACTGACTAATTTGTTGAGGTCAGAAGGAAAATGGATGTGCAGAAAGCTGCACCATAAGGTCCTACATAATTGCTGAAAGGCCACATGCTTAACTTAGGAGCTTCCTGGACACTGAGGCAGAGAGAGAAACATGACTTTGAAAGGCTCTAGGATCTGCAAAGTAGAATGCAGTTGTTTCGGGGCTTCCCTACCTTTCTAGGCTCTGGGACCCATGAGAACTTTCTCTGGGGCGTTCTCATCAAGGGGTTACAGAGTGGAATCGTGGCACTGTGGTCCCTGATACCCTGCAGTAAATCCCACAGGGACTTTCCCAAGGCAGCTTTGTAATATGTAAGCCTGATCCAACAGAGCATAGCTCAGGAAAACTGGCTGGGGGCGTAAACAGTGCTGTCCCGGTTCACAGCTCTGTAGTGACCAGCAGTGAGATGAATTTCAGATGGTTTAGGACAGTATTTCCCAAATGGTGTTCCACCACCGAGCTCTGGTGATAGGTTGTTCCTGTCAGTGACAATGGGTGCCAGAAATATTTAGCTTCTAACATAAAAAATAAAAAAGAAGGCAGAAAGAGGAAGGATATAAATTCTGTAATTCGTTTTTTCATGCACTGATCTGTAAGGGAGGATGCTGGAATGTCCCTGCAAGACCTCTGGACACAGCCTATAAGACCTGCAGCCCCTCCACCACCACCACCACCATCCCCAAGCCACACAGGCAGCTGGCACTCCCAACTCACTGTTAGCCTGTCTGCTCTCCATCCAGGGATGGTGGCTCTAAACTCTACCATTCCTTATCTGGGGTCTTTTAGGCTGTGTGTAGGTGCCTTAATCATGAATCGAATCTTCATCATTCCTTCTAGCAAGGGGTTGGTATGTGAGGCCATGTTTTGTTGTCTGCTTTCATCCGAGCACGCATTTAGCTCCTGTTGCTCTGTTGTCTTACTGTAGTGGTAAAAGTGTTCTGTGATTAAACAAACTCAGGAACTGCTGATCCAGGGAGGTGGCTGGGCTGCAGGCCCTTTAAGAAGCAGAGTTCCCTGAGCGGCACTGCTGGGAGATTCAGTTATATTTCTGAGTGAGGTCAGATTAGGGCACATCTAGACACATCCAGAATCTCCTATGCAGACTACAGGTGAGTATTCTCCCATGAAAACAGGCACCTAGCAGGGCTATGCCAAGAGGGTGTCACCAGAAGCTCCTGTTTCCTCGTGGAAGGCAGCCAGTGGGCTAGAGTCAGGGTCCAGGTTTGACTTACACTAAAGAGCTTGAACTATTTCTTTGTATATATGGACTTCCAGAAACAATGACATTTGTTGGATAATAATTACAACTATAAACTTATTTAGTGGTTACAATGTTTCAGGCCTATGCTTAGCCATTCGCATGTTTTATATTACTTAATTCTCTAAGAAACTATAGCTAATTAGGATTATTATCTTCTTCTTATAGACAGGAAACCAAGAGTTACAAAGAGGTTAAGAAAAGTTTTTTCTTTTCTTTTTTTTTCTCTCCTTTCCTTTCCTTCCTTTCTTTCTTTTCTTTTTTATTCCAGAAAAACGTAAGCATGAGAAAGAGAGAGGGAAAGAAAGAGAGTGAGAGAACGTCAGCAGGGCCTATTCACGCTGCAATCCTTTTCTCTCCAGTTCTCCATCCTGTCAGGATCCTGGGTACATGCACTTACTTCAAGCCACTGGGGCTGATACCTGAACCCTGGTCTACCATGTGGAATCCAATTTCCTTGGTGTAGCACTTAGCTGCTGTGCTATGGGGCCAGCTCAAGAAAAGTTTCTTAAGGTAAAGAGTTGAGCTGGCAGTAGTATTTATATCAGGTTATAGTTAATTCAGTTTGCAGTCTTCTGGTTCTAGAATATTCTTGTGAACTGTAGGGTGGCTGTGAGTTTGGCTCAAGTGAGGTAAATAGACACTTTTATGGATTTTCCTTTTCTCTTTCAGCATGTGAAGATGGATATAGACTTGAAAATGAAACCTGTATGAGGTAAGCTCCATGTTCATTTATTCTGATAAATTTGTTATGGGTCTTATTTAGAAGTTACCTCAGTGTTTTCTTTTGAGACTTGACACTAATTGTTCTTTCTGTTGTTACTGACTTGCAGTTGCCCATTTGGCCTTGGCGGTCTCAACTGTGGAAACCGTAAGTGTACAGATGTGGGAGTTGTGCTTAGACAAGGGCCTAGCCCTGTTGTTAGGGCGTCAGTCTCCTCCAGTTTCCCTCAGTCCAGATCCTGTCTTCGTAGGACACTACGAAGTGCTGGACACTTCTGGGGAACCAGAGAAAGACTTGACTGGTGCTCTCCGGGGCTTCAGGTCCAAACAGTCCTGAATGGCCTTGCATGAGGCAGGCGTCAGTATGATTGATCAGGCAGGAGACGGGAGGCAGGGAGGCAGGGGCCAGGCTCAAATGAGAATGGAAGGATGCCATGAGTACTTCTCGGAGGCATGGATTGGAGGGAGGTTTGGAAAGACTAACTGGCTGGTACGGAGAAGGATGTCCCAGGTGGAGAGAACAGTGTAAACAAAGTCTCAAAGTAGCCCTGGGTCCCTGCTCTTCTGGGGACAGTTTATAAGTGGGTATAGGTAGAGTACAGAAAAAGAGGAAGGTGGAAGTGGAGGGTTAGGTTGAACTCTTGGAGTTTTAATTTCCGGGTTGAGAGCTTAGACTTCTCAGTAACCACTGGGGAGTCGTAGAGCTGGAAAGCAATTTGAAGAAAGTAAGCCATGCTGCAGTGAGGAGGATAGCCTGGATGGAGAAGGATGTGGAGGCCATTTAGAGATGCCGAGTGTAGTCCCACACAGGCACCAGGGCAAGAGCCAACCTGCGCGTCCTCTCCCACTGAAGCAGAGAGCAATCTCCCACTGACTGCACAGAGCAATCAGGAGTGCGGCTGGTGATCGCGGGCATGTATGTTTCCTACCTAATTCCATTCTTTGAGCAAAGAGCTATGATTCATTTAAGATCATGTTCACTGATGCGTTCTTTTTAAAAAGTTTATTCATATTATTTCTTTCATGGGTGAGGGGAGAGAGAGAGAAATAGGCACCCTCAACAAGGTCTTCTCACACTATAATCTCCCTACCCCCAGGCTTCCAGCCAGTCAGGATGATGAGCATGCACGCACCCAGCACGTTTCAGGTCAACCTAGGGTCTGAATCCTGGCCCTCCATGTGACTCCAGCATTGCAAAATGGCTCCCTACCGCCTGCACTACCTTGGCTGGCCCATTTCACTGATACATTCTTTTACTGAGACATCACAGCTGAAATCACCTTTGAAATTGTTAAAGAAATTTGGGGTATAGGATATAATAGGATGCAATAGAAATGATAACAATCAAGACTTTATTTTAGGTTAGGTTTATTCCTCATTCTACAAATAGATGTGGCAATGGCTCATATTCTTTTTTCTTTCTTTCTTCCTTTTTTTTTTTGGGAGAGGTTTTTGCTATAGGGCACATGCACTCACCAGAAAGACAGAGAGAGACAGAGAGACAGAAAGCGAGAAATTTCCCCCCTGGGGGATGCCCACACCACAATCCCTTCTCCTCCATTCTCCTCTTGGGATGTTAAGCACACACGTACATGCACCTGGTGTGAGTTTAAGCCCCCGGGTCCGGGACTTGAACCACAGTGGACTACATGGGAGTCCAGTGACATAGTCATTATGCTAACTGCTGGTCCCACAATGGCTTGTATTCTAACTTTACTAGATGAGAAGTAGACATGATTTTATTTAATGTGAGTAAAAACCTCCAATTTCTTTTTTTTTTTTTTTAAATAGCAAGAGTGCACATGCACTTGCTAGAGAGAAAACAGAGAGACAGAGGGAAGGATAAAGCACCCTCCACACACACATACCCTCCCAAATGGGGCATGGTCAACTGTAGTCTCCTCCACTTCTCCATCCTGTCAGGATTTGGGGCACACACATATCCTGGCATTTTTGGGGGCCGCTGAGGCTGAGACTCGAACTGCAGTCAGCCTGGTGAGATCTGCCTGCCTTAACCATTAGGCTCTGGGGCCAGCCTGAAATGTTTCCAACCTCTGTTCTCCAATGATATACCTTCCATTTTATGTACTTAGTGGTCTTTTTCTTTGTTCATAAAGCTTACCTATTAGCAAGTTTCATTACTAGACTTCCTTTGAGCGTAACTAAAAGATAAGAACATTACAAGAAACTCAGTACTAAGTACAAAACTGACATAAACCTGTCTGGCTATAGCTAACACGAAGCCTCTGTTGGGCCGGTCTAGAGAGTCGGAGTTGCATATCTATTTAGGATCACTAATGCCTTTGGTCATCTGGCGTATCCTGACTGCAAACTAGCAAGAGTTTACAATTGATGGGCTAAGAGAAAGGCTAGAAAAGTATTTCTGGAAACATATATTTAGTCATATGAATAGAGAGGGAAGAGCTCAGAGGTTTAATTTTTTAATTATTTATTTTCTTGATAGAAAGGCACCTCCAACAGGGCCTCAGCAAACTACGATGCTCCCAGCCCTCCAGCCAGCTGGGATCAGGGGTATGTCTGGCATGCTCAAGGGCACTCATTCATTATGATTGATCAGCGTCATTTACACTGCAACTGGTGTTCATTTACTCAGTTTTAAAAAGTGAGGAAGTTAACATACTTTCTATTTTTAAAAAATTAAAAAGTAATCAAGCTTATTTTTAAATGTGTGTGCTTGGCTTGAGTGTTTGGGAGATTTGGCTTATGTAGGATAGTCTGATAACAGCATAGGTCCTTTTCTTTAAGAGACAGAATGGAAGTGAGAAATCACCTCCCAGGAAGGAGTGGCCACACCGCAATCCCTTCTCCATTCTCCCCTCGGGATTTTGGGCATGCACACACATGATGGCATGGATTTTCAAGCCACTGGATTCAGGACTTGAACCACAGTTTGCCGTGTGGGGAGTCTAGGACCTTTATCACTATGCCACCTGCTGGCCCTGGGTTCAGATTTTAATATTTTTGTGGTCAGGGTGTCTGTGCTTTCAAGGGCCTGCCTGGCATACAGAATTGCAGGTGTTCATTGTCCAGTGTGAATCTTACTCTTCATTCAAAACCAGAGCCAACCCACAGAGAGCTCTTGACCGGACAGAAAAGGGAGTAGCCTGCACACAATAATAGACTGAAAAGAAAAAGAAGAAAAAAAAAAAAAAAAAAAACTAGAACTTTCCAATGTGGAAAAAGGAGACTGAATAGCCAGACAAAAATTTAAGATATTTGAGACTTGTTCTCCAAATGCTGTAATACTAGGAGTAAGTGGCATAGACTTTCAGAAGAAATCATGTTAGGCATAATGGCAGCAATAAGCCTGCACATCTTATCCTGAGATATTAGAAGTGCTATAAACAGATAGTCACGGATAATTCCATGAAGAAGTTACTAATGTGAGGGGGGAGAGGGCTCGGGGTGCAGAGGTGTAGCCCGTGTGCCGGAGGCTGTCTGAGTTCAGTCCCCCTGGGTGACAGTGGTGCATCCAGTTCTGTTGTCTCTTGTGTGTGCCCCTGGGGTGAACCAGGGAGCAGGAATTGAGAGGGAGGATCTGCTGAGTTGTCCTGGGACCTCTGAGCCCTTACAGGCCTCTCCTAGAATGAGCCAGTACCTTAGCTTCAGTCACACAGCTCCCTGTGTAAGTTTTACTGGAAAATGCCTTGTCTTTCTCAGAACAATGAAACAGTCCGTCTCAGAATGATCCCGCAAGGGCAAATGAGTCTATAAAGGATTGTAAAAATGGGATGTGTGCTGTAGGGCAATATTCTAAGAGCACTGGTGATTTTTTTCTGAGATTAAATACCCACTAAGTCCGGAGGATGCTGCACTCCTGCATCCATTGACTGTGCTGTAAGTTCTTAGGTCGAGAGAGTCAAGTCCTCCCTATTTGTTTGTGGGGCCCTGGAAGTGACCTGGCTGTTGTTTCTCTGGTCCCTGAGACTTTCTCCTCCCATTCATCCAAGTCACCATCATTGTGTCCAGCAGAGGGCAGACATTTATCTGGTTGGCTCCCGGCCACCTTTTGTAATTGGCAGCTTATCGTTCAAGTATGGTAATGTCTATGACTTCCATGATGGTATGTGAATTTTTTTTATGATTTTGATTATATTGTTTTTAGAGTTGCAAAGCAATTAACAGAGGCTGATAATAAATAGCATTGGACATTTCCCTGAGGTCTGGGCCCAGAGGTGGATATTAGTCAAAATGCCTGAATTTCATCCCTGTTTATGATGACAGCACTTGGAAGCCCATGACTCATCATTGAATGTTCTGTGCCAAATCGCAGGGTTCCAACCACCTACCAGTGTTACTTCCACTATTGCCACCAAAGACAGTAGATGCTTTCTGGGGCTGAGACTCAGGCTAGATTTTTCACAGGCAAGGAATGCTTCTCTATGCAGACTTCTTGGGGAACATTCTCCACCCAAGTCCAATGGGTTAAGACGGCCAGTGTTTTCCAGCCGAGAACTGTGGATCTAGAGATTCTCTCATTGCTACATTCTCCATGGTCATCGAAGGCCAATGTATTCTGGGCTGTGTAGCCTGGGGCCTGCCTTTCTGAAAGACGCAGCTGATGGTCTAATTATGTCCAGGTTTCACGGCCTGTTCCTCATAGGCAATATCCTTTACATTGGGAAGGGCAGGACCGCCCCTTCTCTCCAGCCTTTAGTCCCTGAGGAAGTCGGTGCAGGCCTGCCTGGTTTAGGTCAGGCTGGGCTGCCCACACCCAGGCAACTCAGGTCTGCCCGTCTCATCAGTGCTCTGTGTTTTATATCCTTTCCAAGCAAACTAGGCCTCTGTTTATATCCCTGATTCCAGCAGTTCTGGCCATTTGTCACATGGCCCCAGAATGCTTTTACAAATTCATCATCTGATGTGTCCCTCTCTTCCCTTGCCCCTCCACCCTTTTCTTAGGTGTACACTTGCTCTGTTGCTGAAAATTTTTAAGAATTATTTATTTAACTTTATTCTTTTATTTTTAATTTGACCAGAGAGAAAGAGAGAGAGAACGTGAGAAAGCAAGCTACCAGGTCCGGGACTCAAACCGTGGTCAGCCATGTGGGAGTGTCCAGCGCCTTAACCACCACACCACCCACTGGTCTCCCTGTTGCTGAAATTTTATGTTATCTCCTCCTCACGGTTCTATGATAGCTCCCTGTGACACTTCAGTTTGCTTCATCCTTTTTTCTCTTTTTAAAATAATTTTGTCTTTCATAACTTAAAATAATGCATGCACATTATTTTAAAACTGAAATTAATTGGAAAATAGATATAACTTAAGGGATGGAGAGAACGAAAGCAAATAATCTTATCACTAAACCCACAGATTTGGCTAATAAGATTTGAAAACATATTAAAGTTTAAGAAGCTATGGTATTGTATCTTGCCAGAAGTATGTATGTATCTTTTTACCCAAAATTATATGTCACTGAATAGACTGTTTTGAAGCCTTTTTTAAAAAAAGAATTATTTATTTAATTTTATTTATTCATTCATTTAATTTAATTTGACCAGAAAGAGACATACACAGAGAGAGAAAGAAGGAAAGTGAGAAAGTAAGCCACCAGGTCCCAGACTCGAACCATGGTTGGCCATGTGGAAGTGTCCAGTGCCTTAACTACCATGCCACCTGCTTGCCCCTGAGACCTACTTTTAAACCTACTAAACTGTGGAATGTTTTATTTACCTAATATTTTCCATTAATTTTATTTATTTTTACATTCTTCCACTGTGTATCATTGCAGCATACAAAATGAATCTTCCCATCCAGAATATACTGTATATTTACTCAACGATATTATCATACATATTATCTTTAACAGATAATTTTCCATTTGTGTTTTTTGTATATTGTACTTCCTTCTTTCCCCTTGGGTCCCTCCCTCTCACCCTCCTCCCACACTGTCTCTGGTATCCACAGCTGCTCTCCATGCTTCTATACCGTCCAGTATTTCCGTTTCTGCAGTAAAGTGCATTTGGAATATATTAAGTGGGGACATACAATGCCTCTCTCTCATAGTCTGGCTCACTGTGTTTAGCGGTAAATCTTCCATTTCGTCCACTTCCTATCAAATGCCAGGGTCTCATTGTTTTTTATGACTGAGTAGTATTCTATAGTGTATATGTGTCACACTTTTCCAATCACTAACAAAAATCAACTTCAAATGGGTCAAAGATCTAAACCTAAAACCTCAAACTATGAAACTACTGATGGAAAACACCAGGAAAGCCCTTGGAGACATTGGAGTAGGCAAGGACTTCTATTTACCTAATTTTATAATGTCACTTTGGATATTCCCATAGAATTCAGTTCCACAGACACACTATAAGGTAATGTTTTAAAATGTTTTAAAAATTATTTAAAACATTTCCCCTATCGCTTCCTTTGTGAAATCTCTTTTTTATATTCCCATTCTCTAAGCCATTTTTCTATTTTATTATTTTTGGCACTTTGTGACTATAGAATTCACATACCTTTTGTAGATTACTTTCTTCTTTTTATTTTAATTGCTAGAGTATGTGTGCACTCAGCAGAGAGACATAAAGAGGAAGAAAGCAACCCCCAAGAGGTGTGGTCACATTGTAGTCCTTCCTCCATTTCTCCATCCTGTTGGGATTTTGGGCATGCACGCATGTGGGCCTGGCATATTTCAGGCTGCTAGGCCAGGATTTAAATCACAGTTGCCATGTAGAGTCTGGTTTCCCTAACCACTAGGCTACAGGGCAGGTCCCTAGATTACTTTTTTTTAGGCAAAGACATTTTCATCCATCTCTCTTTCGTATTTACTGTATGTCTTTTCCATAAGTCATCCTTTCCATTCAAAGATTCTACAGCTCTTTAGCAGATACTTTTTCCATATCAGCCTCCTGGTATAGCCAACAAGGATTTAGTCTGTGTTCTCCATTTACAGTCCTCTTCCAGTGAGACAAGAATGTTCCACTTAAAGACCATTCTGCGCTATCTCCCCACCTCGACTCACAGTCCTAGGGCTGTCCTATGGCTTCCCACCTCAACTCACAGTCCTATAAAGCTGCTTTTAAAAAATAAATAAATAAAAAGAATTATGTTAATTTTATTCTTTGTAATTATTTTATTTTATTGAAGTTGACCAGAAAGCAAGCTGCCAGATCTGGTACTCATACCGCAGACAGCCATGTGGGAGTCCAGCCACCTTAACCACCATGCTACCTGCCGGCCCCTAAAGCTGCTTTTAATTATATTTGTATGGCTGTTGCTTTGGGCTAAAAGATCTGATCAGTGGAAATGCTCTATGTTGGCAGGAGTCACTCAGAATAGACATCCAGGGAGATGACACTAAACTATTAGGAGGAAGGGGGGGAATATAATTACCCAGAAGCCAGCTGGAAATCTCACTCATCTGAAAGCAGTCACTGTACTCAGTCTTCACTGGCCTCCCTTCATGTCAGAACAGAGGAGAAGCAGGGTTTGGGGAGAGGGAAGCTTGCTCCATTCTGATCATCTTACTAGGAAGGACTGTTTGTAAGACAGAAGGGACAGAAAACTCAAGAGAAAGTGACAGTCACGTGGAAAATTGTCACAGTGTAAGGCAGTGGGTACTGGGTATGTTTGCATGATAACCTGTAAACTTGAAAAAGGCAAATTTCAGAAATTGCCGTCAAAAATGCCTTGAACGGAGATGGATGGGAAGATTAAAAAGGCAAAATTCCAACCATACATTACTAAGAGCTCAGTGTGGGGGGAATGGAGAGAACTGCATGAATTCTAAAATAAAACCAATGTGGCTACCTAGAAAAGTCTCCAATGCATCTAGGAGTTTTAAAGGAGGACAGTGTGGTTAGCTAAGATTCTTCTGGAGAAATAAGCTAGCTTAAGCACCAAAGAGTGTTTACTGGAAAGATCCTGGCGTATGTCATAGAATCAGTACTGGCAGGAGTTATGGAATCATGGAGAACTTCAGCACCAGAGGCCAAAGGTCAGAGGCACGTGTTAGGTTCCCTGTTCTTTATCTGCTGTTGGCCGTGTGTTTGTACACAGGCTTCTTTTGTTCCCAGACAACATGATGGGAAGTAGAGTAGCCAAACAACTCTGAGTGTTCGTCACTGGGTTAGCCAGTTTTCAAAGAGAAGATTCTCTCTCCTGTGTTCCCAGTTTGAGATTCCTGGGAAGGAATCCTGATGGATCCAGTTTGGCTCATGTGTTTATTCCTGTCCAGTCAGTTGTGGCCAGAGGATGGTGCTACATTTACAAGCATGACCGTCCTCACTACGGATGGTGGGGAGTGAGCCATTCTGAGAAGAGGCTTGTGAACAGACGGTCCCGTGGATTCCCTCCAGATAAGCCTGTGCACAAGAACAATGTAGCCAGTAGGAAAGGCAAAGGCCCAGAATGGGTTGGTTTGGTGAGAAATGCTAGCAGTGACGGCAACAACGTCAGCCCGTGGAGAATAAGGGGGTGAGAGAGCCTTGCTCAAGAAAGCCTGAAATGCCAATAAATGCTAAAGAGAAAGTAGCAAGCCTTGCTCAAGAAAGCCTGAAATGCCAATAATGCTAAAGAGAATGCAGCACTGAGGATCCCAAGTTGTGTATTGTGCAGAACCTTTCAAACTCAAAAGATAAGACCGACAATTCTAGGACAACATTCACTGTCTTCTCTCATATTAATAAAGATTCAGAGCGCCTGTGAAACTAGTGAGCATTAAGGTTGGCAGTGATTCAAGGCCCATGTACTTCTACATCATGATAAATCTAAAACCAGTACCTGAGTTCAAACGGTCAGTTGTAGAATGATGAAAAAAAAAAAATCTGTGGGTGATTTTATAAATAAACTTATAAATTTCTGGTGACATGGCTGCCTAAGAACTCAAATGTGTTCTTAAAAAAAAAAAAGAAAAAGTGTATATATGGGCCTTTATAAATCACCTTATCAATTTCTGGTGACATGGCTGCCTAAGAACTCAAATGTGTTCTTAAAAAAAAAAAAAGAAAAAGTGTATATATGGGCCAGCAGGTGGCATAGTGGTTAAGGCACTGAACTCTCACATGGTCGACCATAGTTCAAGTGCTGGATATGATGGCTTGATAATCGCGCTGGGCACATGTGCCTGAAATCCCAGGAGGAGAATTGAGACAGGATTACGGTAAGGCCACACACACATACCCCCGAGGGGGTGATTTCTCATTTTCCCTCTCACTATCTCTCTCTGGCGGGTGCACTTGCCCTGTGACTAAACCCTTAAAATACATACACACACACACACACACACAATTTCTAGATATAGGGGAGGGCTGTGTGTGTGTGTGTGTGTGTGTGTGTGCATAAAAATGACTAAAATTTGGAAAATACAAAAAAGCACAAAGAAGAAACTGAGAGTTAGCCGTGATTGCCTGAGTCCATGCTGACTCCTGAGAGTGCTGTGGTGAGTTCCCCCCAGGCTCCCTCTCCCTGCTCCTAGTGAGGCATCTCGGGGCTCTGGGTGCAGTGTTCGTTCCTCTCCTGTGTGAGCTCCATCAGCACTACCCAGAGTCGGAAAGGCTTGCCGGCAGCATCACCAGCCCCTGGAAGCTTGCTAGGCATGTCCAGAACCACTGCCCAGACCTAGTGAAGCGAGTTTGGGTGTTGGGGACCAGGAATCTGTGCCATAACAAGGCTCCTTGGTGATTCAGAGGCACATGGGAGTTTGAGAAGTGCTAGTCTACACCAGTGCTGCCCAAAGTGTACTTGGTCATGTGAGCCACTACTAGACCGTGACAAGGTGACACAAAGACTGAGAGCCAGCCCTTAGGAATGTGTGTGTGTCTGTGTGCACACACACATATATTTTATTTTGCCAAAGGGTGTGTGCACTCCCCAGACAGGAATAGGGGAGAGAGCACCCCCTGTGTGGGGTGGTCATGCCATAATTCCTTCTCTATTTCTCTGCCTTGTCAGGAATTGGGGCATGCACGCCTATGTGCTTGGCATGGTTTTTTTTGTTTTGTTTTGTTTTGTTTTGTTTTGGAGAGATTTTCACTGTAGGGCGCGTGCGCTCGCCAGACAGACAGAGAGAGACATAGAGACAGAAAGCGAGAAATCACCCCCCAGGGGGGATGGTCACGCCGCAATCCCTTCTCCTCCATTCTCCTCTCGGGATCTTGGGCACGCACGCACACGTGCCCGGCGTGAATTTTAAGCCACCGGGTCCGGGACACAAACCGCGGTCGACTACGTGGGAGTCCAGCGACATAGCCATTACGCTAACTGCTGGTTCCCGGCATGCTTTTCAAGCCTCTGGGGCTGGCCAGGGGATCCAGCTGCAAAGCCAGCCAGTAAGATCCAACTCCCTTAACCACTTAGCTGACTCAGAAATGTTTATCTTAATCCAACATTGTGGTGACATCCAAGCATGGAGGCCTTTAAAAAAATTAGTTCGAGGGACCAGCAGGTGGTGTGGTGGTTAAGGTGTTGGACTCCCTTAAAATCAACCATGGTTGGAGTTTCGGACCCAGCAGCTTGAAAGTCACACTGGGCACACGTGCATATGTGCCCAAATTTTCAAGAAGAGACGGAATTGTGGCATGGCCATCTCCCCTGGGGTACTTTCTCGCTTTCCTGCTCACTGTCTCTGCTTGCTCTGGAGACACCCTCTGGCAAAAACTTTTAAAAAATTAATTCGATAGTATTTTTCAAATGCATCAGTCTGTAATTGACCCCTTTAAAAAAAAAGAGAGAGAAGGGGAAATTCATGGTAGTTGGTGCATGAGGGAAAAGATGGTAGCAAATGAGACTGCTTTCTTTATTTGAAAAGAATATCCAAGGCCCAGCCAGCCGGCGGCATGATGGTGGTGAAGGTGCTAGATTCCCACATGCCTGACTGCAGCCTGACTGCAGTTTGAGTCCCAGACCTGGCAGCTTGAAACTCACACCAGGTGTATGCACATGCATGTCCAAAATCCCAAAAGGAGAATGGAGGAGAAGGTACTGTAGCGTGGGCATCCCCCCTGGGGGAGGTGATTTCTCACTTTCCCCCTCTATCTCTGTCTCTCTTTAGCAAGCACACATGCCCTGTAGAAAAAAAAAAAAAAAAAAAAAAAACTTTTAAAAAAGAAAGAAAAAAACATTAATAAACAAAAAGTGGTCCTTGGGACCAGCAGATGGCATAATGATTACGCCACCGGATTCCCACATAGTCAACCATGGTTCCAGTCTTGGACTCAGTGGCTTAAAACTCACGCTGGGCACATGTGCATGCATGCCCAAAATCCCAAGAGGTGAATGGAGGAGAAGGGATTGTGGCGTGGCCATGCCTCTGGGGATGATTTCTTGCTTTCTGTCTACCTTTCTCTGTCTCTCTGGTGAGCGCATATACTCTATAGCAAAAACCTCTCTTAAGAAGGAAAAACACTAATCCTTGACCACAGGTAGTTTGAGAAGCATTAGTCTAAACCATCTGTGTCTCTTTTTAGACAAAACTTCTTTTCTCAAAGAGGAACCTGCTACAACGGCAGCCACTTGCAATAGCTAGTGCTTGTTTTGCTAGAAGAGAGAAAATTTAATTTAGCATGGAGGGATATGCATGAGCTAGATTTTGGTCTTTAAGAACAAAGGGAGCCACTGAAGGATTTTTTTAAGCAAGGAAATGGCGTGACCAAACTTGTTTTCTGTAGGGAGTGGACAAGACTAGGTATAGGACAGTAAGCTGGGAGGCATTTGCAGGCTTCCAGACAAAGATCATGGTAGCTTAGGGGCAGCGTTGGTGGAGATGAAGAAAAGTGGGGAAATTCAAGAGATTGGTCTTCATTTTTGTTGAAAGAGAAACTTCTGAAGGCAGACATATGTCAGGAGGTGAGGGAGAGAATGAGTTTATACTATGGTTTGGCTTTATGTCCTGTATATGTTAATACTTAGATTTTTTCATAATAATCTGGCTTGTGTGGTATTTAGTTATTTAAATAAAAGGACAGGTTCAGCCACAGTGGCTCATGCTGCTAAAACACTGTTACTTGGAGACCGAGGCCACGTGGAAGTCCAGTTCGGTTCTAGCCCAGCCTAAACAGGCTGGGTGTGGTGGCAACTTGTGTTCCTAGTGAACTGGGAGGCTGAGGCAGGAAGACCCGACATGACAAGACCCTGTCAAAAATAAATCTCCTACACATATATATTAAATATAAAGGCATACAAAAATCTCTCAAACACACACACACACACACACAGACACACGAATAAATAAACTTTAAAAAATTAAAATAACTGAAAGGATAGGTAACTGATTGCAAAGCTTGTATTTGCTCACAGTCTGCTCACTGCCTGTCTTCACTCAGCCAGCACCCAGTAATCCAGGAGCTTGGCAGTAAGGGGGCGGGAGGGTGAACTCTGTGCCTTCTCCCTCTTACCATGAACCCCTAAACAGCATGCTTCCAATCTTAATTTACTGAAGGAAACCTGGCTACTGGCCCTTCATCCCGGATTTTTACAGCCTGAGAACACAATTTTAATTATATTTTCATAACAAAAATATCAATCTGAATATTTAGGAGTTTATTGAAAATGAGTTTGCCAGAACTACACAAGTGTAAAACAAATTAATTAAAATGTTTAATACTGTTTATTATGTGTGAATGTGCTTACTTATATCACAGCTCATTTCTGATATTAAATTAATGTAAGGAAGAGCCTACTTAGTTCCTAGCATGGTTCATGCGGGATTCTTGGGCTCTGGACTTAATTGACCAGTGATGTTTCTTATAAAATTGGCGAGTCTAACCTCAGATTTCCTCCTTTTTATTTTATTGAGTAAGAATCTAAAACTGGATGAGGAATTTTTTTTTTTTTTGAGAGAGATTTTTGCTATATGGTGCATATGCTTGCCAGAGAGTTAGAGAGACAGAGACAGAAAGTAAGAAATCACCCCCCAGGTGGGATGGCCACACCACAGTCCCTTCTCCTCTGTTCTCCTCGTGGGATTTTGGTCACGTACTCATATGTTCTCTGCATGAATTTAAGCCACTGGGTCTAGGACTTGAATTGTGGTCGACTACATGGGAATACAGCGATGTAATTACACCATCTGCTGGTCCCAAGTCAGGAATTTTTATACCTATGTATCACCATCAGTTCCAAAAAATAACATCAAAGGTCAAGAAAAGATTCTGTATTTTCTTCATTTATTTTTTTAGAAGCCAGATCTACTGAGTCATAATTTGCACATGAGAGAAGGCATCCATTTTAAGTGAGACAAGCAGTAGGAAGGACAGAATCTAAGATTATAGAAGAGCTATTAAAATGGAAATGAAATACATTTTTGAAAAACTCTTGTGACTTTATTTTTCACTTTTTTTTTTTATCATGGATTGGTGAAAATGTGATCCAGGGCTTAGTCCATCTGCAGGTAGAATTTAGGCTCCACCCTTATAGAAGTGGCTGTAAAGGGAACTGGTCTCAATACAGAGGAAATGTAGAGGCAGCCAATAAGGATCCCCTCCCAGCCAGAGACCAGGAAGTGGGAGATAAGGTCTCCAGCAGAGACAGGTGTGGCTGTGGAGTTGGGAGGGGTGACATCCCTCGTCCCTCATGACCACCTGTCAACCCACTTTGTTGTCTGTTTCTCACATTTAGCCTATCAGCTCATCACTGTGGTAATTGCAGCAGCAGGAGGTGGGCTTCTGCTCATCCTCGGCATTGCACTGATTGTTACCTGTTGCAGGTAAGTAATGAGAGTTCCAATTCTGACCCTGTTTCTTTCCCTGTGTACTCTTAAAAAAATACTTTATAATATTAAATTATAATGTGTCAATAAGCCATTATGGAAATAAAAGGGAGAAAAGGAATTCCTTGATAGTTGGTGCCCATGGGGTAAGGGGAGGGAAGTGTAGTCAATTCACCCTCCGTATCTGTAAGTTCTGGATCCACAGATTCAACCAAGAACAGGAAAATGTTACCTTGTTATGACATGTCCTTTGTAGTTATATCTGTACTGAACACATATAGACTTTTTCACTTGTTATTATTCCATAAATAATTCAGTATAACAACTATTTTCATAGCTATTACATTATATTAATTATTGTAAGTAATCTAGAGATGATTTAAAGTATAGGGGAGGATGTGCCTTAATTATATGCAAATACCAGGCCATTTTGCATAAGGACTTGAGCATCTGCAGATTTTGACATGCAAAGTGGTCTGAAACCCATCTGGTTACTAAGGACAATTGTAAATGGAATTTTATTTTCTTTATTAAAGAAAAACCCAAAAACAGAAGTAGCAAAAGAAAAAAAAAGATAAATTGGGCTTTATCAAATTTTAAAATGTTTATATTCCAAAGAATACTATCAAGAAAGTGAAGGGACCAGTAGTCAGCGTAATGGCTATGTCACTGAACTCCCATGTAGTCGACTGCGGTTCGAGTCCCAGACTCAGTGGCTTAAACTTACACTGGATGCGTGTGCCCAAGATCCCCAGAGGAAAATGAAGGAGAAGGGATTGCGGTGTGGCCATCCCCCCTGGGGAGTGATTTCTCGCTTTCTACCTCTCTGTCTCTCTTTGTCTTTCTGGCACATGCGCCTTATAGCAAAAAAACAAACAAACAACAAAACCCCCCCCCCCCAGAAAAAAGAAAGTGAAAAGACAGACCACAGAATGAGAGAAAATATTTACAAATCATGTCTAATAAGGGACTTGTGCATAGAATATAGGAAAAAAAAAAACATGCTTAGAACTCAATAATAAAGAGGTAACCCAAATTTAAAATGTGCAAAAGACTTCAACAGACACTTCTCCAAAGAAGATACACAATTGCCTAGTAAGCACATGAAAAGACACTACACTTTAGTCATCAGGAAAATGCAAATGAAAACCACTTCATATGCAAATCATACCACTTCATACTCCCTAGGATGGCTACTAAGAAATATAAAAACAGGGACCAGTAGCTGACTTAATGGGTATGTCGCTGGACTCCCACGTAGTCAACTGCGATTCGCGTCCTGGACCTGGTGGCTTGAACTCAAGCTGGGCGCGTGTGCGTGCGTGCCCAAGATCCCGAGAGGAGAATGGAGTAGAAGGGATTGTGGCGTGGCCATCCCCCCTGGGGGGTGATTTCTCGCTTTCTGTCTCTTTGTCTCTCTCTGTCTGTCTGGTGAGCGCATGCACCCTATAGCAAAAACCTCTCCAAAAAAAAAGAAATATAAAAGCAAAACAAAAAACAAGCAAACAAACAAAAAACAGAAAATAACAAGTGTTGGTGAGGATATAGAAAAATCAAAACTCTAACACATTACTCGTGGACATATAAAATAGTGTAGCCACTTCAAAAAGTCTGAAAATATGTGAGAGTCAACCAGAAAATATACCACTAACTCCAAACAGATATATATCTAAACACTCTTACGAGTACTTTAGATTCCAGCGAATAACATGCTTAAAACTGAAACTTCTCACAATTATTGTTGTGCTCTTTAGTCGTTACTAAATTATGAATAAATCATTATTGAAAATTTTAAGAAAGTCTGAAAGTTAAAAATGCACACTTATCATCTGACCCAGCACTTTTACTCTCTAAGCTACATACCTAGGGAAAATGAAAACATTTCCATAAAAAAAGCTTGCACATGAACATTCATGGCAATTGACCCATAATAGCCGAAGGTGAAAACAGTCCCAGTGTCTTATCAACTAATGAATGGACAAACTGTGATATATCCATATATCCATATAATGGAATGGTATTCAGCCATAAAAAGGAATGAAGTACTGACACACGCTGTAACCTGATGAACCTTGAAACTATTATGCTCAATGGAAGAAAGCAGACACAAAAGACCACCTCGTGTGTGATGTCATTATATGAATTGTCAAAACTAGCAAATCTAATAGAGACAGAAGGTAGACTAGTGGTTGCCTAGGGTTGGGCTAGTGGAGTAGGGAAAAGGGGGGAAATTGAGGAGTGATGAGTAGGGCCATGAGGTTTCTTTCTTGGGTGCTAAAACTGTTCTTGTGTTGATTGTGGTGGTGGTTGAACAATTCCAAATACGCTAACCATCATTAAATGGGAGAACTGTATGGTCTGTGAATTCTCTCTCAGTAAAGCTATAGATACATAGACACAAAGAAAGAAACCAAGAACGGTGATAGGGTTACTGAGGTTGCAGTGCAGTGTGAGATGAGTGGTGAACCTTGTTCTAGGCTCGCCGAGGCAGTGGGATTGGCTTTCTATTGGAAGAGGACAAGCTAGAACTGATCTTATAATTACTGAGATAAGAGAAAATGACACCCTTTGATTGAGATGATAATAAATTTATTAGGTCATGGGGCAAAGTCATGATGTACTTTTCTATGTAAAAATGCTCTATGACTTTCCTGATGACCCAGTAGATAAACTTAGATGATATAAATAGCAAGACTTAATGACATAAATACCTAGACATAATGGAGGGCACCTACCAAAACAGGTCATTGTCTTGTCTGCAATTGACATGAAGGACGTTTGGAGGTATTCTCTATCTCCAATAAGGCCACAGAGAGGCCATTCAAGAATGCGGCCCTTACTGTATAGCCTTTGCCTGTCATTTACCAGATTGTCAGGGCTAAGCCATGTGAGTGGAAACAGACTTCTGTAGATGAGACGAGGAGCAGTTGTCTAGGGGGACAAAACTCCAGCACTCAAGGCAATGTAAGCCTCACACTTGCTGCGTGTTCTGTACTATGTGGTGTTCCCGTTCAGGGAAGTGCCCGTGAGTGTTGGTGACTGAGGAGGAGTGACAGTTATGAATGAGTAAGTCATTGTTTGAGACCAGACACCCCACCCAGGAGGGCAGGTCTGTTCGGAATTTACACGAAGGGCCAGTGCCTAAGCTGCATGCTGGACATTTGGTTTTATAACCTTGAGTGAGTCAGTGTGTGTCTTCCCAAGGCAAATATAATTTAAAATTTCAGACCTTAGTCCCATTAGGTAAGTAAGAAACACATATCCCAACAATATCCAGTCAGTGCGATCTCATAACAGCGTTTCTCTGGCCTGCTGGAACGAGAATATTCAGTGTGTTCTTTCACAAATAAACCATCTTGTTTTTGTGATTTGTGAAATAGCTTTGGATCGCCGACTTGAGGTGGGAGGCCTGGGTTTTAGTCCCAGCTTTGCTAGTAGCTGGGATAAGGCAGGACTCTTTGCTGAGTCAGCATTGCCTTCTTGATTCAGTAACCCTGGGTGAGACTAGACTCTTCCCCCATGAAGTCTGACGCGCAGGTAGGCTGGGGGCCTCAGGACCAGGTTCTAAGGGCCCTCTACTGGCATCCTATGAATTTTTGACTTTGGTTTCCCTGGCCACACTGAAGACATAGTGATCTCTGTTAAGAGTAAGTCCACTCCATTGCAACTGTCTTTGTCCTCTGCCTCTAATAACCTGGCTCCTTTGGATTGTAATATATTTTGCAGCTTTTTTGCACAAATAGAAAATAATAATAATACTAATTATACTTCTTAGAGGACAGCTGCCAAGAAACATAATGGCAGCTTCAGTCTAATTAAACTATAAAATACTAGTCGTTGCTTTGACAGATACCATTTCTTTTTAATTTTCTTTTATGATTATTACTATTTACACAGATACCATTTTTTTACAGAACTTATTCACTAACTTTTCATATATTTTTACCTCACAGAAAAAATAAAAATGACATAAGCAAACTTATCTTCAAAAGTGGAGATTTCCAAATGTCCCCTTATGCCGAGTACCCCAAGAACCCTCGTTCACAAGAATGGGGCCGAGAAGCTATTGAAATGCACGAGAATGGAAGTACCAAAAACCTTCTCCAGATGACGGATGTGTATTACTCGGTGTGTATTCCCGTGCCAGGGCAGCCCCTGGGCTCCCTTTCCTCTGAGAAGTAAAGGAACTCTGTTTTAGTGTACAGTAACGAAGGCATTACCGCTAGTAGAAGGGTTAAAGAGAATGGTGACATTCAGATTCAGTTTACTTACAGCCTATTTACACCGTACTGGTATTTCCATAAAGCGCATTACTATAGTGGAGTTGTAACAATAATGCCTATTGTTTCCAAGCTTACTTCTAAGTTACAGGAATGGAAACTGAAACATTGAGAAAGAATTGAGTGATATTTAGTCCTTGACCTTTTCATTTGTAATCTGGTGTCTGCCATGTGATTAGGTAGTTAAACCAAAAGGATTGAACACCAGTCAGTGGCGTGGTGGTTAAGGCAGTTGGATCACACATGGCTGACTGCACAGTTCAAGCCCCAGACTTGGCAGCTGGAAAAACACACCGGGCACATGTGCATGTGTGTCTGAAATTCCAAAAAGAAGGAAAAATAGAGGAGAAGGGATTTTGTGTGACTATTCCCCATGGGGCAGGGAGTACTTTCTGTTTTTTTTTTTTTTTTTTTTTAGTTTTTTTTTTTTTTTTTTTTTTTAGGACGCAAACTGCAGTCGACCATGTAGGAGTTCAGTGTCTTAACCACTACACCACCTGCTGGCCCGCTCCATGTGTTTTTAAAGCCACAGGTCCATGACTGGATCTGTGGTCTGCCCTGTGGCAGTCCAGCACCTTAACCACCATGTCACCTGCTGGTTCTGGGAGTACTTTCTTACCTTTCCCCTCTTTCTCTCTCTCTGTCTCTGGTGAGCATACACACCCGGCGACAAAATTTGAAATAATAACAAAGAGAGGATTGGCAAAAGGTGTAAAGAGAACAGGTCAATGTCATCATCAACAAGCACTTCTCAAAGGCTTAAAGGTGATACACTTAGTAAGTCTTTAACAACTGCCTAAGTCCAGCCCTTGGCTGCATCATTTGGTAAGGTAGGCAACTACCTTGAAGCCTATTTTTTTTCTGTCCCACATTGAACTTAACCCATGTCATATTCCTACACACTGCCCATTTCATTCCACGTAATACTGTGTCAGCCATAAAACAAACACGAGCACAGGTAGCTGAGCCGGAAACGAAACAGATGTTAGTCTGCTTCTCATGCCACGTGGAGCCATTCAGGGTATGGTAATAAACATGAAACCTTGCCCCGTGGGGACTTAATGGCACTAGATAGTCATGTTAACAGGAGTCATAATCTCTCTGGTTGCTATGGGAATTGACCATGAATGTTCAGACTGGATAGGAGAGTTTGTTCATGCTATGGAACTGTTTGCTCCCTTGGACTCTGAAAAACTTGAACTTGGAGGAAAAACAAGAACAAGGGGCAAGGGACCAGCAGTTGGTATAATGGCTATGTTGTTAGACTCCCATGTAGTCGACCACAGTTTGAGTCCTGGACCCAGTGGCTTAAACTCACGCCAGGCACATGTGCATGCGTGCCCAAGATCCTGAGAGGAGAATGGAGAAGAAGAGATTGCGGCGTGGCCATCCCCCCTGGGGGGTGATTTCTCGCTTTCTGTCTCTATGTCTCTCTCTTTCTGGCGAGCGCACACGCCTTATAGCAAAAACCTCTCAAAAAAAAAAAAGAAAAGAAAGAAAAAAGAATAAGGGGCAAGAAACGCAGACACAAATGTACTTCTCGTTAAAGTATTTTCACCGATATGTCTCATAGAGTTTTGCTTTTTCCTCTGTTTCTCAGCCAAGCCCTGTTCCCTTAATGAAACCATACAAAGCAGGCCTTGTACCCAGGTGAGGGATGTACACGTACGCCATCCTTTGCCAGGGACTCCTGAGCCCCAGCATGATACTGCAATAACAAGCAACAATAGCAACTAACAGGACCCAACTTCCCTGCATGTTTCCATGGTGTTAGGTGAAGAGTTGCCTAGATAGATACAGTCACAAACGTGAAGGGACCCCATCTTTGTCTCAGAAACAGCAGGCGGAGCATGTAGCAGCAGAGCCCGAGCTTACAGCATGCAGCTGTTCCTCACAGTGGGCTCAGGTGTGGCTTGGGTGCGTCCCACACTGGGCTCTTGCAGGAGCTATGTATGTTCTCTGCAGCAGCTAGTGTTTTATTCCTGCCAAGCACACGCACACACAAACTACTCCTTCTACTATGGGAGGCTCCTCAAAATAGCCCTGTTAGTCCTAGGAAGTTTTGATTTTGTCTGTTTGCCAGAGGGCATGTTCGCTCACCAGGGGGGTGAGGAGGAGAAAAAGCACCCCCTTGGAGTGTAGTCCTACTCCATTTCACCACACTGTCAGGATTTGAGGCGTGCATGCACATGCGCCCTGCATGTTTCTCTATCTAGTGGGGCCAGGGCTGGAACTGCAAGGTCGGTCCCCAGGGAGCTTGTATCGCAGGGCAGATAAGCAGTTCATGACCATGAAACTGGTATTTGGTCAGAGACACCTGAGAATCGCTGTTGTCACCTTGTTTGCAGTCCCAGCTTGCCTCCAATGAAGAGCTCATCTGACCTTGCAAAGGTCAGCCCCCCCTTCATGTCCATTGCCTTTTGTGCAGTTTCAAGGATGCTAGCTTCTGCTAAATGCCACAGAGGATTTAAAGCCAGTTTTGCTCCACAGAGAAAAATACTTTTAAAAAAATCATGATTCAGTAGAAGCACACCATACAAGATAAATCCAGGCTTTTTTCTACATTGGGCTGCCCTTGGTGTTTTCTTGGTTTTTGGGGTTTTTTTTAATCTTCTTTTTAAATAGGAGCAGACTCATTCTAGGCTTCATAAAGAGACCTGTGAGGGTCCTGAGTTCTGTGTCAGACCTTGCCATGCTATTTATAGCTGCTTCCATCTTACATTTATTAAAATGTAGCATTCCTTTTTGTTAATATTTAAACTCAAGAAGGATAAATTGACCTTTGTTCTTTTGTCTTTGACAACCAGCCCACAGGTGTAAGGAATCCTGAACTTGAACGAAACGGACTCTACCCAGCGTACACAGGGTTGCCGGGATCGCGTCATTCCTGTATTTTCCCTGGACAGTACAACCCATCTTTCATCAGTGATGAGAGCCGGAGAAGAGACTACTTTTAAGTCCAGGAAAGAGGGGCCTGCTGCTCTGAGCCAGTTAGCCAGGGCCTCTGTGGCTCAGAGGACTGCACCAGGAGGGAGCTTCACACACTGTCTGCTCCCAGGACTCGAGGGAGCCCCGCTTGGGAGGCAGGCAGTAAGGAGGACCGCGTGAGGGAGTAACCACATTAGAGGGTCAGGTAGATGTGGAACTGCAGGCTGCTCAGTGGGCACCTTTGTTGTCACGGTGAGCGTGAATGGGGGCCAGCACCATAAGAGCTCTCGGAGTGATCCCAGCGGGGCAAGGCACTGGAGAAGCTGTCCGCCAGGGCAGACCGCGAGGCATCCTCACAAGGACTCCGTGTCCTTTAGTTTGCACTTTAGTAAATTGGGTAGGGAGGTTTCCTTTTGGATTTGTTTCAAGACTTTCCAGAAAGAAGACTTCCTTCCTGAGCCACGTCCATGGACCGCAATTTGATGATTAACTTCCAGCAAAATATGGCTCATCCTTTCCCGCCCGGTGCCTGTGTGCTAGATAACAGATGATGGTGAACATACCACTGAGGTCTGAAAATGCTGCAGCTGAACACAGCCTATCAGTCTGTTTCTAGGCCATCCTATGCTACACTTTCCAAGCCAACCCCCAAAGTGAGGAATTGAAATTCGTGAGACAGCACACAACTCCGATTTGTTTTTTTCAAGGTGACACATTCAGTTAAAATGTTTATCTCCCTTGGCAATTAAATCTCACTTCTTCAGACAAGTCTGAATCAAGGCAACACAACTTGCGTTTGGTTTTACTTAGAGACATCCAGCCGCCCCGCAGTGAGGCGCACTGCAGGCAGGGGGCGCCTTTCCTTCACGAGGCCACTGCTTGTAGCCTAGTCACCCATGGTGAGGCCAGAGGCTGCTATGTATGGAGCAGAAATGGAAAGTCGGATGCAGGGTGGATCTGAGTCGGCATTTCGCCACTAGTGGAAAAGCGGTTTGTTGTGGTCCGTGCAGCCGAGTGTGGTTAGAGGAGTGGGCGGAACAGGCAGGTTCCATTTCCTGCACCACTGGCACTTTGTAAAGCCTGGTGGAGCCCTGAGGCAGAGCAGGGAGCGGGGATGGAGCCACAGGTGAGCCGGCTTCCCTGCCAGCGCAGCCTCCCTGTACCTGTGATCGTGTCTGTAAGCACAACCACTCGAAGCTCTTTTCTCATTGAATCCTGTCGTCCAGTCGTTTGTGTATCTATGCTGCTGTGTCGTGCCCTCCAGAAACACGGTTGTAACGCAAGTTGGCGGTGGAGAACTGAGGACTTCTGGCCAGTGAGGGCTCAGAGTTGGTCTTCGGGAAGGACGTTCTCACGTCGTTCTTATTTTGCCTGTGCGGTGGGCCTGTGAGGAGGAAGGCCTGTCGGCGCTCAGCGTCTTTAATGTCTACCTGTGGAACTGTGTCCATTCCTCTGCCTGTGGCACCTTCTGCTTTTGGAAGCAGTGAAGCGAATGCAGAGTGAGCAGCTGCCCTTGCCCTGAAGCAGGGAGCCCAGAGGCACACACGTTTCTGGAATGGTGCAGCTCGTGGGGGCAAAGCCGCCTTGGCACGGTTGTTTCTTCAGGGTTCTCTGAGCACTTCAGAACTTACGTGACCTGTGTGCATATGTAAGCCTCCCCCTAGCCGGGCTGAGAGGGAGCTCCTGTGTCCCATGGCCTCCTTTGCGCGCCGTCGACCCTGCCCTGCTGGAGCAGGGCCACCAATCAGTGCACGCCATTTTGGTAGTTAAATAGCACTCATTGCATGAGATAAATACAAAAAGAATTCTGTTTCTTGCCTGTGGATGCTAAGTTAAAATTTCAGAGCCTCATCTTTTGGAAGTCTTGGGTCTCATGTATCTCTCTGTGGCACCAAGCGGCCCTTTGTGCCTCGCAGTCTCCCTTGCCACCGGAGAGTGAGCACCGAGCTCCTGCACTCAGTCCCCTGAGCCGCTAGACTTGGATCCCTTAGGAGACGCCTAGCTTCGGCCCCTTGTGCACAGCCCTCCTCGTCCTCAGGACCTGTGGCCCTGCAGAGCCATGGAGGGAGCTGTCCCCAGGCGTATGTGTGTGCTGCCTGCAGCTGACATCACAGCTGACAGATCAGCTCCTGTATCAGGGCCAGGAGCTTTAAGTCCAGAAAATGAAGTGTTCTGTCCCAAAAGCATTCTTGGGAAGAATCCCAAAGTTCAGAAAAGAGTGAGTTCCAAAAATGCTTTCCTGCTGGTGGGTTTTGTCCATATGGAGTGGATTAAGAGTGGTTTACTTTGTCGTTGTTTTCTTTTTTCTGTGGAAAAAAGGAGGGGCCGGGGAGAGAGAGAGACACCCTGCAAGGCTGAGTATCTACAGTTTTCTGGAGGCTTGTGAGGGTGGCTGGAGAAAGCGTCTCCAGCGTGTGAAGTTCTGAGACGGCCTAAAAAGAGCATGCCTGGTGCCCAGTGCTGTCTGCCCACCCTGCCTGAGGAAGGGAGAGGCCCGTCCCGCTCCGTGGGCTTGGTACCTCCAGAAGGATCCTGCATAGGCCGAGGAGAAACAGCTGGTGGGGTGGCAGCAGCCCATGGACTGAAGACCAGGCCTGGACACGTACCTGCCATAATCTCAGCTCAGACACATGTGCTGAGCAGTTGGGCCTGAGCCTGGCATATGCCACTTACATGCCCAGAAATGCCATGGTCCCACCTTGGAATTCCATACCTGGGGGAAGGTCCAAGGAAGACCAGTGTGACACGGCTGCCCATGAGATGCATCCATGTCTGTGGAAAAGCCAGGCCACGTGGAACCCATGTGTCCATAGCATCCTGGGCCATCTTGCACTCAGGGCAGCAAGGTGCTTCCCAGCATCTGCGGTTTCGTTCAAGCTCCAGGGGGGTCTTATTTCCATGGTCTCTTCATTTTCACCCCTTCAGCCAGCCCAGCACCCAAGTCTGTTTCTTTAGGAGGATACACACACCTCTCAAGTGCCTACCTTGGCCAGGCTCCCAGCACAGCTCCCCAGCACCCTCGTGAGACGTACACTATAGACCCCTTCAAAGAAGACAACTACTTGCCAGGTAGAGACAAGATTCAAACTTCGGTCTGCCTGAGTCACCCTGTTGCTCTTTCCCCTCTGTTTTCCTGCCTCGTCATCCTGGCAGATGCCTCCCCAACCCATATACTTTAAATGTCAGGGGCCAGCAGGGGGAGTGATGGTTGGGGCACTGGACTCCCACATGGCCGACTGTGGTTCGGGTCCTGGACCTGGCAGCTTTCTCTCTCTCTCTCTTTCTCTCTTTCTGTCCCTCTCTCCCTCCCTTTTTCTCTCCCTCTCTCCCTCTCTCCCTCTCTCTCTCTCTCTCTTTCTCTCTCTCTTGTCAAAATGAAGAATAATGATAAATAAAATAAATTTTTTTTAATGTCAAAGAGGGCAAGGGAGAATGGGCTTAAAAAACAAAAAATTTTAAAAACCCTTATTGTAAAACAGTATCCAAACTAATAACATGAAGTGCAAACACTGAGGAATTAACTGCCCCTTGAAAACGCCCTTTCCGTGGATTTTGCATGTATTTCCTAGGTGCTCGTGGTCAGCGTTGAGGAAACAGGCTGGCTTGTGCTCAGTGAGAAGCACATTGGAAGGTGGCTTTGGCTGTAGGCGTGTCGAGTGATGACCTGGACTTTTGACAAGCAGGGCCAGGCTTATTCATCCATCTGCAGGCTGCCTTGCCTCGCTGGAAGGCCAGGCCTCCCACATATGGAAAACATACTTTCGCAAACCATTCTGAGAGTTGGAAACATAGCTGGATGTCTTAAATGCTGACAGATCTTCCTCCTCTGAGGGGAAGTTTATTTTCAGAAGCCACTAAGTCATTTAGAGCCAGAATTACTGAATAGGTGGTGCAGTTAGGCTGGCTGATTCTATTGGAGGTCAAAAACTAAGAGGTGACTATTGAGTTCTTGGAAAGGCAGCTCTGAAAGTCGGCCCAAGGGAGAGGGCAGCATCTCTGGGATGTGATGCCGGACACCCAAGAACAGCATTGGACAACGTCTGTTCAGGTGTGGACGATCCCAGAGCGGCACATTAGGGTCGCACCTCCCAGGTGCCTGCATTAAGCCATCTTGCTTACTGGTGACACGCCCACTGCCCTGTGGCTGTGTTCCACTTTGCCTGAAGCACTAGCCTGTTCAGTTCAGTTGCCCTTTGGCTAAGCTCAAGCGAACACACCGACACCAGGGTTCTAAAATATGATGATTTTGAGACTTGAAGCACTTGTTTGGGGAGAGAGAGAATGCAAAATTCCGTATTTTGTATTTTATTTAAAACTACCCTTAATATCAGAGATGTTTTTCCTATCTGAATGCTTTCGTGGGGATGAGAAGAGACATTTCCCTTTCTTGACAAAACATCATTCTGAGGTGTGTGCATATAGAAACAAGAAATGGTTTTGTAGTGTTTGCCCTTGGTTACGAGTTCTTTCCCTGCATCCCCAGAGAAGGAAGCTGGTGGAAGTAGTGGCAACACTAACAAATTGAATGCCGATTCATTTGTTGTACTGAAGTATGTTCAGTAGTGTCACATGCCAGCAGATCTGGTGTAAGCTGCTCACAGAAAAGCCTGTGAGGACAAAGGGGGACCAGTTAGGTCTAAAGAAAAAAAAAACAAAACAGGTCCTAGAATTGCTCTGTCTCCTGGCCATTTCAAAGAAGACATTTCACATAATTTGCATATTAGGTTCTGGTTTTATCTCTTTTTTGGAGGGGGAGGTTGCCAAATGAGCTTTGAGATAGAGTTCTTGGGTAAGAAGAATGGAACAGGACAGGGATGGGATGGAACCAGCCTGCCTGGGAAACTGATCCAGTTAGGTCTAAAGTCTGTATTATCTTGGCCTGTTCTAGAAGGAAATGGTTGTTCTCATGTGAGTCTCGTGAATGTTCGTGTTGCTGGGTTTATGGTTAAGTGAAGCATGTCGCTGGAATAACCGTGAGCTTTCACAGTGTCCTGGATTTCTCCTTGTAAACTTTTAAACCTTACCCCCTGGTTGATTGTGTTAAATCCATTAAGAGAATGTTATTTAAAGTTGTATTATAATTGCAACCTCCACTAATTATTCAGTGCTGTAGCAGCGAAGTATTATTTGTAAGAATTCGGTTATTTTTATACTTATATCCACTATAAGCCTGGCGTTCTAGTCAGTGACATGATGCAATAAAATTAATATCATTTTCATTGTTTCTTTTTCTCTTAATAATAAGCAAATCGGACAGCGTGCAATGGGATATGAGGTCATTGCGTAAACATTAGGACTGGACAGTGAACTACATGCTAGATGTGGGGACCAAGTCCTTTCGGTTCCTTGAGCGCCCAGCAGCACGGAAATAGACTTTTGATGATGGATGAGTGGATACATGAATGAATGGACCAACAGACTGACAGATGGGCAGATAGACATAAATAGTAAAAATCCTAACTCAGAACACCTGCTTTTGCTTCCTTTTTCTGTGAACTGGAGAGCATAAATAACCAATTCAGACAGTTTCCTCCCGAATGCCTCCCTCTACCCTTCCATGCCAACGTTTCACATCTTCAAGAAGGACAAGTAAGCATATTCGTTCGTGCTCTGGTGGAGAGAGTATAGAACTAACACAGCGGGCAGTGCAGGCTGCCCCCACGGGCTGGTGGTCATCCTACATACCCGTAAGTTTGGACTCTCTGGCCCTCTCCCCATTTGCTTCCTTCCCCGCCATTTTAACCTGTTCCTATGTATTCAGCTTTCTCGTCTAGATTCCACACGTGAGTGACATGAGGCATCCTGACATCACTGACTGGCTGTGTCTGGCTTATTCACTCAACATTGTGTCCTCCAGGTCCTTGTTGCTACAAATGGTCTTTTGAAGTGCTGAATGACACCCAGTGTGTGCCTGTGGGTGTGTATGCACTCATTTCTTTACCCATTCACCTGTCAGGGCACAGGTGGTTTCCTTGTGTTGGCTCTCGGGAACAGGGCGGCCCCCTGGAACTGCTCTGAACTGAAAATGGGAGGACCTCACGCTCTGCACGACACGCTGGTCCGAGTGCATATACTGCTCATGCCTCTGACCTGGCAATGCTGAGCCATTTGCCAGTAAGTAACGATCTAGAAAGTTTCTGTAGACTCGGGCTTAAGGACGTGGACGATACACGATGAGCCATTTCCCAGTTTCTCGGAAAGTAACAGAAGGCAAAGGGCACAATACAGGAATCCTACAGGACAGAGTTCTCCACTACTGGACTTTAAATAGCCTTGGCAGCTTAATTCCCAAACCTGGACTGTGCAACACGCTGGCACAGCCAGCAGGAACGCTAGGTCAGGCAGATAGGCGAGATATGCCAGGAATAACCATGCACATATTGGCTTTTATTGGCCCCATAAAAACGTGCCGCACCATCAGCTGGTACGAGACTGTCTCTACGAGTTTCGTGTCTGTTTTTCCCAGATGGTGACATCATGACATCTGCCCAGCTCTCTGCGCCTCAGTGCCCTGATTAGTGAAGTAGGGAGAATAATTACTGCCTGGCAGAGTTGTTGTGAGGATTAGCGGGAGAGAATTCATATAAAAACACCTCGTAGGAAGGAATGACACAGACCAGTTCTCTTCAATAAGGCCCTCCGGTCACCCAAAGAAGGAAAGACAACTGCAGAGTCAATATGTCATTTTGATGCTCATTCGCTAGTGATGGCCCCTGAGGACCTTGGACTTGTCCACACCTTGTCATTTCCCCTTCTCGCCTTCTCCAACCCGCTCCTCATATTGTGAAGGGACTGATAGTCTCAAAATCATCAACTCTGGAGGGCCAGGAGCTAATGCTGTCCTGTTAAGCATTAAATGCCACGGAAACAAAGAATGAGGGAGTAAATGGGCACATGAATCGCCCAACAAAATAAATCTATTAGAATGGAAGGTCCTGGAGGTGTCATCCTCCTAATAGCAGGCTGACAACTGGCCGGTGATGGATAAATACATGGCTGTGACATAAACAACAACAAGAACTCAGCAAGGATCTCTTGTAGCAAAACTCAAGCAGGCATTGGAGGGGAAAACATTATTATTATTTTAGTTGCCAGAAGGCATGTGCAGGCTCCGGAGACAGAAGGAGGGAAAGGGGAAAAGCACTCCCCACCCTGCAATCCCCTCTCCTCCATTTGTGGAGAAAACACTTTAAAGATGCACCAGGAAGCCCTCCACCTGCGGTACTGTGAGCAGCTCTATGAGGGGGACCCCTCAGCAAATACAGCAACTAACTACTGCAGCAGGCAGCAATTTGGATGCATCTCAGAAGCACCGTGCTAGATGAAAAAAGCTGGGCACCGAAGTTGTATTTCACTTACCACGATAAAGGTGGGTATACACTGCCTACTATGGGATCCCACTTATATTCTGGAAAAGATAAAAACTATACAGGCAGGATGCAAATGAGTGGTCACCTGAAAGTGGGAAGGGGATTTCTGCTCTTCACCGAATATTCCCAGCTTTCTGCATTCCAGACACATGGTAGCGTGCACTTCCCCATCCCTGCAAAGTGTGGTCACGTGACTTTCTTTGGCTAAGAGAATGTGAATGGAGGTGAAATGTGTCATTTCTGGGTGACACCTTGAGAGCCAGTGTATTATGTTCACTTCTCTTGCCTCAGCAATTATGAAAATATGTGCTGGGCTGAAGCCACTGTTGGCCAGCGACCCTGAATGTCTAAGATGTGCCTAGCCCCTTGCTGAATAAGATTGGACTTAACTTCTGTTGTGTTAAGGCAGTCAGATTTAGGAGCCACTTGTTTGTTTGTTTGTTTCGTGTAGGAAAAGCTTTTTGTTTTAGGGTATATGCACTCGCCAAAAAGACAGAGACAGAGAGAGAGTCAGAAAAAGAGAGATTACCCCCCGGGGGACAGAGAGAGACAGAGAGTCAGAAAACGAGAGATTACCCCCCGTGGGGGGGGGGGATGACCACACCACAATCCCTTCTCCTCCATTCTCCTCTCAGGATCTTGGGCACACACACACACGTGCCTAGTGTGAGTTTAAGCCACCGGGTCCGGGACTCGAACTGCAGTCAACTACGTGGGAGTCCAGCGACATAGCCATTATGGCAACTGCTGGTTCCAGGAGCCACTTGTTATAGAAGCATTACTTAACCCATCCTGACTAGTATAGCTCCCTACAGGTAACATTTTAGAGCACTTAGGTCTATCCTTAAAATTCTTCAACTAAATTATTCTAGTTTTTTTTTTTTTTGCAAGAATACAAATCAGAAATACTTATCACATGGATAATAGTCATCAAACCTGCTATATGGAGTTTTGTAATGGGTGGGCTTTTGAATCAGGACCTTAATGAATTTCTTAACCAATCCAACCATTAGTTTCCTCCTTTGTAACATTGAGATCATTTGATACGGAAGTATTTTGAGGAATTAAATGATGGGATATTTCTAAAGCATATCTAAATGATAGGACACATTGAAGACTCTGAGCAGACATTGAATAAATATATACTAGGCTCTGTGGTAGGCATGATAAAACAGCATGCCTGTCCCAGAACCTAATACACATACACACACACATATTTATATTTTATATGTAATATTTACATATAGTCATTTTTAGATGTACAAAGCAACTATCTTACATGTCTTAAAAACTAGAATATGAATTCCTCTGCCCTTCCCTCCTGCTTACTTCACAGTTGTGAAAATCCAATTGTAATCCTATTGTAATCCCCATTGTCTCATTATAATCCCATTATCATCAAGAAGGATTATATTAGCCAACATAGCATAATTTTACAATCCATTTGGAACTCAATCTATAGTTCTCTCAGTGATAACCAAATTAATTGAGGAGCAAGGCTAATCTTTCTTGTCTCTCCATACTCATCACTCCCAGTGTGGAGTATCTTGTCCCTCACTTGATCGGTTGATGCTTATTTCGCATTGAGGCCTATTCTTTTTGAAGAACAAAGGACCTGGTTATAATTGTCTTAACCTGGGAAAATAAGAGCATCTACTAGATACCAGAGTGTGAGACCTGGAAGGCTTTTTAGTGAGGTCATCTAGACCAATGGTTTACAAACCTGCCTAAGATAGCTTCTAGTTCAGAAAGAAGTTATTTCTGGTCAAATGCATGTCATTTTGTATTTTTCAAAATGCAAAATTAACTTACCTTAAAAGCTATCTTATTATTACAATGTCTTTCTGCTTTTTGTTTATAAAAATGTCTTTTATTTTATGAAACAGGGACAATAAAAGATGGCTGTTTTCTATGCCCAAGTTTAGTCAGCAGCTCTACATCAGTCCAGCCATGTGGGGACCAGATCCCTTCACCACTAGGCTACAGGGCAGACCCATACTTTATAATATTTCCAGAGAGAAGATTACTTAGAGAAGATTCCCCCACAGTGGAATGACAAAGTGGATGGAAATCAACATTTCTTTATAGCTATTCATAAGTATTGCAGATTTCAAAGAATTTTATTAACCTCCACACCCACCCACACCCTCTCGTGAGAAGGACTTTTCCACACACTATCATCAGCATTGCCTTTTGTTAATTTAGTAAGTGAAAGAGTTTGATTTGATTCATACTAGTCACTAGATAAGCAGCTTGTAGGGTGGAAAGACCCTGGTTGTTAGTGCCTGGGAGTCATGAGTTCAGTCCCAGCTTTGCCAAGTGATATTTGTCAATAAGTACCCAACCCTTCTGACCCTCAGATATCCTCATTTATCACATGGGAATTATGATATCCAACATGACTATGAAATAAAATTGCATTCAATAAAAAGATATATATTATGAAATAAAAAGAAAAAATATTGTTTCAGATAGTTTCAGGGTTTTGTTTGTTTGTTTTGTTTTGTTTTAAGCATATGTCTACCCAGAGTGGCAGGGTTAAGGAATGAAGAAATGGGAGCTTTCATTTTTCAAATTATAGAATTTTAAAAAAATTATTGTCAGAGGACACATGTGCTTGCCATTGAAAGACAAAGAGGGGGGGAGAGTGAGAGAGAAAATGCCCCCCCAGTGGGGTGTGGTCATGCCACAATCTCTCCTCTTCATTCCTCCATCCTGTTGGGATTTGGAGCACATATGTACATGTACTCACTGTGATTTTTTTGTAAGCTACCAGGGCTGGAATTTGGACCATGACTAGCCATGTGGAATCTTACTTCCTTAACCACTATTCTAGGGGGCTGGTCCGCTAGCTTTTGACTTCTTTTTAACAAGTATTTTATCATTTAAAATGATAAGGATGAATAAAAGCTTAAAAGTAAATATATTGAACTACCAATAATATAAAGATGGAAGAATTATGGTTTACTTCCACCCCTTTTTATTTTTAAATCTTCATTATAATACATGACTAAAACATTTTAAAATGATTTTATTCTAAAATTAAAATATGATTCCAGGAAAAAGTAATGACAGTTGTCATTTGTATTCTCTGGAAGGTGGTCATTATCTGTATCACAGATGCATACACTGAGGCTCTCGAAGGCTGAGTAACTTGCTGACCACTCAGTTGAGGCTGGAATTAAGCTGAGATCTGTCTTAGTCCTAAATTTGTATGCTTTCAATTTGCCTGCCCTCAGGATCCACTTCTCTATTTTCAATTTTTTTACTTACTTATTTATTTATTTATTTATTTATTTATTTATTTATTTATATTTAATCACATCTTTACAGTGTACAACATTTCTTTTTCAACATTTCATGTCAGTCAAGGCAAAGATATTACTCTATAACTTAACAAATAACTTCTCATTTTTTTGTCAATTAAGTATATTTTACTTGTTTTTTCCTTCCCCTTTCCCTTCTCTCCCTTCCATACTAAACTTTTTTTCCACCTTTCATTGATTCACAAAATACCTTAAACTAAAAATATGAACAAAGCTAGAATCTAGTGACAAGTGCATTGTAATTTTCTGCTGAAACATTTTTTAATTAATTAATTTACATTCATTCCCAGAACATCATTACAGCATACAAAATGTGATTTTCCATCTAGAATATACTGCATAGTGGCTTAATTATACATGTTATCATCAGTAATTTTCCATTTCGGGACCAACAGTTAGTATAATGGCTATGTCGCTGGACACTCATGTAGTCGACCGCAGTTCGAGTCCCGGACCCAGTGATTTAAACTCATGCCGGGTGCGTGTGCATATTGGGCACACACGTCCAAGATCCTGAGAGGAGTATGGAGGAGAAGGGATTGCGGCATGGCCATCCCCCCTGAGAGGTGGTTTCTGGTGAGTGCACGCACCCTATAGCAAAAACATCTAAAAAAATAATTTTCCATTTCTAGTTTCATATATATAATGTACATATATATATATATATTTTTTTTTTTACCCCTATTTCTCACCCTCTGCCATTTCTCACCCTCATCCCACACTATCTCAGGTGTCTACAGTTGCTTTCCATTCCTTTTTTCCCCCACATTTTCCTGATTCATAAAATTTCTTAATCTAACTACTTTCAATAGCAAGTTCAGCTGGTATATACATACCTGTGAATACATGTCTGACTTTGGGGGTGAAACTCTGAGTAGAATGAATACACTATAAGGTAGCACCTAGCCGATGCTATAGAGCTTACTACGGTCATTAAATAGGTATTTTTAAATATATTTTTTTATTTCAAGAATAGAAGTTTTAGTTTTAATAAATCAAAGACATGATAAGGAACTTTGCTTAAAACTTAAAGCCAGGAAATAAGTTAGGATTCTGTTCAAATACTAGGTCCATGAATCTATCAGCAGCTAAAGACAGGATAAAAAATCCTTAAAACTAGAAAACAAAGCCTAGAAGAAAATCAGCAATATTTTAGTCAGAAATCATAAAATTCTATTTCACCAGTTCAGTTTCATGTACTTAATATCTACTGTTGTGAAAAAAAAAAAAAAAATCTTTTG
>NW_006159920.1:1248289-1257044 GCF_000334495.1 Tupaia belangeri chinensis
AACGTTTGATGGTATCTAGTATTTCTTGTTTATTATTCTCATTTTGGAGGGCAATTTTCTCAGTATTCGTGGTGGATTTTTCTAGGCCAGCAATTCTGTCTTCTAATCTGAGATTCAGTTTTCTGTATGCTCTAGTCTGCTTTTAATACTTTCAAGGGAGGTTTTGACTTCCTGTATTATAGCCTTCATCTCTAATAGATTCATTTGATTCTTTTTTATAGTGTGTATTTCCTCTTTTAGATCTTGCAAGAATTTCCTCACCTCCTGGAACTCATCAGCTCCTTTTTCCTGACTCTTCTGCTGTTCATTGTCTCTCTTCCATCTCTGTTAACTTTGTCACTATGAATATTCTAAATTCTTTATCTGACATTTCCATGAGTTTCATTGTACTGTCTGAGGATGAAGAGGAGTTATTCTTTTCCCTTGAAGGAGAGCTATTTTCTTGCTTTTCCATATTTCTTGTAACTCTGTGGTGATTTCTAGTCATTTGATGGATGGTGTGTTTCTTTCTACTTCTTGAAGTTCAATCTGAGCATGCAGAGGCATGCAGAAGGAGATGATCTGCAATCTCTCTTCTGTTCCGTTTTCACTCTTTATGCATTAGATTCAGTGGAAATAGAGGAATATTCTGACCCTAATCATATTCAGATGTTTGGATCCTGTTCACTTGGACCTCTCTAGACACTTAGTGCATAGAGGTAGAAATGAATCTGGAGGGAGAAGTCTCAGCAGAAAAATCTTCATTTTTGGCAAAGGAAGGCAATATTTCAGAGCTCAAGTTCAGTATCCATCTCAGGATGGGCCTGGCCAAGGTTTGTGCCTTTACCTCTAGAAATGAATCTGGAGGGAGAAGTCTCAGCAGAAAATCTTCATATTTGGTCAAGGAAAGCAATATTTCACAGCTCAAGTTTGGTCTCTATCTCAGGATCAAGACCCAGTCCTCTAAAGTCCTTGACTTGAAAGGAATCCTGGAAGGATGAAAAAATGACTCAGCTTCTTGGAAACCAGTGCCATGTGGTGACTAAAGGCAGAATTATCACCAGTTGGCATTGACCTGGACATGCTAAGAAAGATGCTACGTCAAAATGACCTCTAGCCTAAAAGATGTAGGACATTCAGGATTTATAAAAAGTATGGCTTTAGGAGAAGGAAGATACAGAAATATCCTCAGATGAAGTAGGCGGATTCCAGCACCATTTCTCTTTGTGATCTACATCAGTACTAAAGGTAGAATTAATAAAAATGGAGTAGTGAGAAGTCTGAGGACATCAGAGGGAGACATTTTGCTTTAAAAT
Source organism: Tupaia belangeri chinensis (assembly GCF_000334495.1). NCBI lineage: Eukaryota > Metazoa > Chordata > Mammalia > Scandentia > Tupaiidae > Tupaia > Tupaia belangeri. The sequence continues at coordinate 1,249,585 of NW_006159920.1, forward strand.
ATGTTAAGTATGGGGCCAGCCTATGGCATGGTGGTTAAAGTGACTGGATCCCATAGGACTAGAAGATGGTGTAATAGTTATGTCACGGGACTCCCACATAGTTGACTGCATTTCAAGTCCCAGACCCAGTGCCTTAAAATTCATGCTGGGTGCATGTATGTGTGTGTGCCCAAAATCCTGAGAGGAAAATGGAGGAGAAGGGATTGTGGTGTTCCCATCCCCCCTGGGGAGTGATTTCTTGCTTTCTGTCTCTCTGGCCAGTGTACCTGCCTTATAGCAAAAATCTCTCTCAAGGAAAAAAAAAAAATAAGTGGCTGGATTCCACATGACTACATGTGTGGTTTGTATCCCAGACCTGGTGGTTTGAGAAACATGAGGGATGTATGTGTGTATTCCCGAAATTCTGAAAAAAAGAATGGAGAAAGGATCACAGTGTGACTAGGGCCCCTGGGAAGAAAAATGAAATATGTTAAGTACAAATTAAATTAATACCAGGAAGGTCCAGCCTTGGTGGTGCAAGTGGTAGGGTGCTGCTGGGCCAAGTTGCTGTGCCATGTAGGAGGTGAGGGTTCTGTTTCTGGACCAAGCTAACAGAACAGACCAGGCATGATGGCATGCACCTATGATCCTAGCTAATTGGGAGGCTGGAGAAGGAGAACTACAGCACAGCGAAACCCTGTCAAAAGTACTTGTCTTGGAGTACATGTCAGGTGGCATGGTGGTTAAGGCACTGGACAACTGCTGGTCCCGCTAAGTATCTTCAAAATGCTTGATTACCAGAAGTGTTTCAGATGTCAGATTATGGAATAGTTGCATGTACTTGATGAGATATCTTGGGAATGGGACCCAACTCATAACATGAAATTCATATGTGTTTCACAAAATCCTTCCACACATAGCCTGGAGGTAATTTTATACAATACATTTCTGTTGCAGCATTTTGACTGTGACCCATCACATGTGGTGAGGTGTGGAATTTTCCACCTACAGTGTTGTATCATGTCACTCAAAGTTTTAGATTTTGGAGGATTTCAGATTTGGGGTTTTCAGATTAGGGATGTTCAGCCTATGAAAAGGGGAGTTCAATCTTCTCACTCTCTTACCCCCTCCTCAATACTCACAAAATCCTTCCACACATAGCCTGGAGGTAATTTTATACAATACATTTCTGTTGCAGCATTTTGACTGTGACCCATCGCATGTGGTGAGGTGTGGAATTTTCCACCTACAGTGTTGTATCATGTCACTCAAAGTTTTAGATTTTGGAGGATTTCAGATTTGGAGTTTTCAGATTAGGGATGTTCAGCCTATGAAAAGAGGAGTTCAATCTTCTCACTCTCTTGCCCCTCCTCAATAATTGGGTCCAAAGAAGTAATCTTCAGTAATAATCGAACTCTGGGACCAGGTAACATCTCCTGAGACTGTCTGTGCCCTGAACGGTAGCGATCCCAAGAAGGCAAGTTTCTCAGCCTACTTCTTAATGACAGCAGGTAAGTCAACAGGCACACTGGACTCAATGCACAAGATTCCTGAATTTCTGTTATTTCATATTTTCCGTTATTAGCTCCTTGGTCATCACCCACTAACCTGTGAACTCCTCAAGAGCAGAGATCTCAGTCTTCTTTATCTATTTGTTTCAGAATCAACACCTACTCCCTTCTGTTCATGGACATACAAGTGTCATAAACATGATAAAACTGGCTTTCATTTCTCCTCTCCCCATTCCATAAGGTCCCATTCGCTATTCTTTTAGTTTGTGTATTCAGCTGAAGACCAAGTTGGGCTTGGGTTAATTTATTTTGAAATGTCCTTGTAAAACTACCAACCAGTTGGGGTTTCAGGGTGCAGTGTTTATTAATAGATCATTGTGTCATATACATTGAACAAGGTTCAGGGTCCATGCCTCTGGCCTTATCAGTCATAACTTTCCGTAACGCTTACTAATAAGGGGTGTGGCAGTGTGCAGGTAATGAATCTTGCAAGGTAATCAATCAACTCATGGAACCTTAAACCCAGAAAAGAGCTTGGGAAATTATGGTATTCTTTATCCGCCACTCCTATTTTACAGATAAGATCAAAGAAGAAAAAAATATTTCCCAAGGTTACATAGCTGGATCGTGGAAGGATTAGAATAAGAGTTCAGGTTCTAGATAGTCGTTTTATTACCTTTCCCGGGAGTATTTTGTCATCGAAAGTATGTGTCACGAAGCCGTGAGCTTCAGAGCATATGGGAGCCGGCAGGACAGCACACCCAGCTGAATGGGCTAGCAAGGCAGGTCACCGTAATGGAGTTGGACGTTATGAGCGAGGCTATGAGAGGGCCAGGTTGGAACACATGGGCAGGGATGACCTCAGAAACCCTGAATTCAACCCCAGATTTGCCGCAGATCCCCTTGTTACTCAAGTTCCCTACGACTCAGTTCTTCAGCCCATGAAAACTTGACCATAATACTGACTTCTCAGAGCTGAGCTGAAGGAGGCAATATTGTATTCAACCCAGCGCCAGAAAAAAAGCTCTGGAAGATGGTGGTTTGTGACATCCTTGTGGAGGTCACATCTTACGGTCATTGTAAGAAATGAAAAGCGAGGACCTGTTCCTCTGTTAATCTCCACGATGCCTTTGGGTGGAGATGAGCTCTTACACTGGTGAGGGAAGACCTAGCCCCACTGAGCTAATGGCCTAGATCAGGGATTGGCAAACTACACCCCATCGGTTAGATTCTGCTCGCTGCCTGTCGTAGTAGGACACACAAACTGAGTCCTTTTTACACTTAAATCACTGACAAGGGTTTTAAAAGAAAGCCATAGGGTTCCATCCGGTTGTCTCACCACCCCGCTGCCAGTCTTAGCATCCTGGGCGGTGGGAGGAAGAGCAGGGTCTGTCCACTCAGCTCGGAGAAGGTTCTAGGTGCACCACAGTCACCCAGGGACCCAGCACACACTTTATCCGCAGCCAGGATGCCCAAGAGGAAGGTCAGCTCAGCCGAGGGGCAGCCAAGGAAGAGCCCAAGAGGAGATGGGAGGTTGCCGGCTAAACCTGCTCCTGCGGAAGTGGAGAGGCAGCCACAAAAGGCGGCAGGGAAGGGTGCATCTTCAGACCAAAGAGTGCAAACCAAAGGGGAAGGGGCGGCCAAGGGGAAACAGGCTGAAGCAGCCAACCGAGGCACCAAAGATCTACCTACAGAAAATGGAGAAACTAAAAATGAGGAGAGTCCACCCTCTGGTGAAGCAGGCGAGAAAGAAGTCAAGTCTGAGTAATATACCCCGTGTCTTATCCGTGGTCCCCATCTCCCTTCTTGTACAATCCAGAGGAGTATTTTTATCAACTATCGTGAAAATGCAAGTTTTTTTAGTGGCTCTAGAAACATGTTTTGATAGCAAATTATTTCATATTTTTTCCGTTCCATATCATCAGGAGGGTTGGTTTCTACTTTCCTTTTACCTACGTCAGACCAATTGGTACTCAAAACTGTACCGCCAGGCTCCGTACACGACTGGTTCACAACCCGTTTCACTTCATCAGAACCAGCTGAATAGAGCTGCCCAAATAATTTGTTTAAAGCGGTATCTCCCCCCAACTTCTCATTCTTTTCTTCTTTGATCTCGCCAACCACCTTATCCCAGTTCCTTGTACAGTGTGATGACGATGGACATGGAGCCACGAACGCTTTCGCCTTAGGCACAGCTTGCCCTTCGAGCTTTTCCCATCTCACAGCCTCTGTTTTTTTCATTTTAACTTCAGTCTTTGTTGAAAGCACTTTAAATATACTCTGTTCTGGTATTATAGGATAAAGTCTCTATTTCAAATTGTAATCCTCTCCAGGAGGAAGTTTGACCACAGCAGACAACTCTTTTCTCTGAAAATTCCACATTGACAGCATTCTTCTGAACATTCTGATCATAAGTGTAAGGATGACTTGGGATTCTGTCTGATACCAGTCATGCTAGGTTTTTGACTGATGAGTCTGCTCGGATTCTCATCCATTCTGAGTATCTTGACACCTCTTAATCCATGATGAAATTGGCATCTACACTGTCTAATTGTTGTCCTTTTTTTTTTGAGAGTTTTTTTGCTATAGGGCACGTGCGCTCGCCAGACAGACAGAGACAGAGAGACAGAAAGCAGGAAATCACCCCCCAGGGGTGATGGCCACGCCGCAATCCCTTCTCCTCCATTCTCCTCTCGGGATCTTGGGCACACACGCACACGCGCCCAGCGTGAGTTTAAGCCACCGGGTCCAGGGCTCGAACCGCGGTGGACTATGTGGGAGTCCAGCAACATAGCCATTATGCTAACTGCTGGTCCCAACTGTTGTCCTTCTTTAAAAGTTTCTAGAGCAGCAGCATAGTTTTTTCATGGTATTCACATATCCATTTTCTCAGCATAGCAGTGGGATTATTTGGATTGAGTTCAAGAGACTTCTTTGCATCGGCAATAGCATCACAGTCATTCCCAAGAAGAGTGTGACAATAAGCTCTTTGACAATAATACCAGCATTCCCTGATTTCTGTTCCAAAGCCTTAGTCAGCTCCTCTAACATCGCCTGGGGGTCCATGTCGATCAGAGCATCTGAGAAGCTCTGGGAAAACCTCTGGGCTGGTGCAGGTCCTGCTGCAGCGACCGGCAGCCCTAAGAGTCACTGTAGCCCCTCTCGGAGCTGTTACTACTGCAGTTATCAGGTTATCACAGCCGGCCACCATGCCAAGGGGGAAGCTTCACTAGAAACATTTTTAAGGAAGAGGGACTCTCACCTCATCCCAATTTTTTAAGTGTAAATGCTTTCTTTTTTAAAAAAAGAAGTAAAATCACTTGCTGGTTGTTTATTTTTCAGTACAACCAGAAAACAGTGGGATATTGGCTTATGGGAGGCTCTGTCTTGCATGTCAGTTTAACATCCCACAGTTGGAGGTGGATGGATAATTTTTATATCCTAAATACAAACCATACTAAATGGCAGTTTGGAGTCACAGTCATGCATTTAATGTGTCTTAAATATTTTAAGTTACCTCTACTTTGTTTTTTAGTAGCATTGTTTCCTAAAGAAAACCACTCTTTGATTGTTGCTCTCCCTGTGAGGATTGTGTTGCAATGTCTTTGGTCGTGGTAGTCCAATTTTCCTAATAATGTTGTAATGTGCTGTGAAAGATTGGAGATTTGAGTATGTAGTGTGTATGATACTAAATTGTGATTTGGTGGGACTTATGTTACAGCTCTGAACATTCGAAGACAGTGGTACTTGATATCCTCTTAAGGAAAATTTGTCTATAAATTTGAAGCTGGAATGTCACTGGAATAACTTAAAAGGAATCACAGTACTTGGCTTTTTAAATTTTTGGTTCGTATGTTAAGGATTGGGTACAAATTGAAATGCCTGTACTGATCCTGTACTGATCGACACAACCAATAAATCTCAATTACTAAAGAAAAACAAAAACAAAAACAAACCAAACAGACAAAAGAAGAAAGTTCTATAGAATCCGAATGTTAGTGTTCATGAACAGAGTTTTCACGATCACAGCCACACTCATTGGTGTATGGTCTATAGCTGCCTTAGCGCTGTGTAGCAAAGCTGAGTAGTCATGGCAGAGATTACAGGTGATGCTTTCACGGACTCACACATCGCCGCGATACAGTTACAACGATGCTTCAAAAACTATGCATGTGGTCATACCATAGCATTTTTAAATTTTTTTGAAGAAGTTACCAGTGCATATCCAGCATGTGAAAACAAGGAGAAAAATGGACTTCAAATGCCATGCATTTAAGTCATAGTATGGATTTCTGGATGGTATGGAATATGAATTATTTTGTAATCAAATTAGATGACTAAGCATTGAGTTATTCAATGACAGTATAGGTGGCCTAAAATAATAGACTGGTCCAATTATGGCTGTACATGCTGGATGCTATTGTTCAGCAGGCTGAAGCCACATGAGAGACTTGAGTTCGATTCCTGGTCCTCCCTAAAAAGTTGGATATAGTGGTGCATGCCTGTAGTCTCAGCAACTTGGAAGGCTGAACCAGGTGGATTGAGATATAGTAAAACTACGTCTAAGACACCATATTATGTTAATATTACTACACAAAGAACACATTACAATATTCCCAACTCACAGGAAAGCAACCATCAGAAAAAACTAGAAAATTTAAAATGGAATATCTCATCACAGCATAATTTTTTCATAAAGTTAAGTAACAAAGATGAGGCTGCAACCAGAGCAAGTTTCTGAGTGGCTCATTTGGTAGCCAAGCAAGGAGAGTCATTTAGGGTTGAAATGATTAAATTGTATTTGATTTCAGCAGTGAAAGAAATGTGTCCAGAGGAAAAGAAACTTGTTGAAGACTACTCAAAATTAAGGGGCTGGTAGGTGGCTTGGTGGTTAAGGACGCTGGACTCTCAAATGGCCGACTGTAGTTTGAGACCCCAACCTGGTGGCTTGCTTTCTCACGTTCCCCCCCTCTCTCTGTTGCTCTCTTACTCTCGCACTCTGTCCCTCTCTGGTCAAATTTAAATAAATAAATAAAGTTAAATAAAATTATAATTTAAAAAACTTGTTTAAGACTGTTTGACAAAAATAGTTGCTCAGTGAGTTAACATTGGGAACAGAATTAGTAGTCAATTAAAAAAAATAAATGATTTTTGAACGGTTTTCCTTGGATTATGACCAGTTTATTTGTTAACAATACTATTCAGTTATTGTTTATTCAAGGAGTCAATGGCAAGTGTGAAATGATTTAAGAATTAGCCTCTATGACTAGCCTCTGTGGAAAAATTATAAACAAGAATATTTCCAAAATGGAATTACATAATTTAAATGAATAAATTTTATGACATATAAGTTAAATCTCAGTAAAGCTGTTTTTTTTAAGAATATTTTCAATGAAGTTTGGAAAACACTACTTCATTATAAACTGAAGCAGGATCCTCTATGATGTTTTACAACCAATAGTGGTGGAAATACGTTGGAACAAAAAATATGTAGTTACACTTATTTACAAAGCTTGTAAAAATGTGAGGTATTTTAAGCTTATAGTTATTCACTGCATTATTTGTGAATGTTTTGCAGAAAATATTTGAATACATCATGTATTATTGAAGCAGCAAGCCCTGTTGTGTTAACTGGCAAGACAGAACACTGTAACAGAGGTGGAATTCATCAGTGATGTTATGAGGCCAGGTTGGAAAACATGGGCAGGGATGTGAGGCAGGCATAGACAAGTAATAACAGCGAACTTCGGGATCAGCAGGTGGCGTGGTGGTTAAAGTGCTGCACACTCCCACATGGCTGACCACGGTTCAAGCCCCGAACCTGGTGGCTTGCTTTCTCACTTACCCTCTATCTCTCTCTCTCCATCTCTCTCTGGTCATATTAAAATAAAAACTGAATGAATAAATAAATAAAGAGTTATGGGGAAAATATTAAAAAAGACAGTGAACTGAACTTCATTTACTCCTGCT
>NW_006159920.1:1257382-1257811 GCF_000334495.1 Tupaia belangeri chinensis
TCTCTCCCTCTCTCCCTCTCTCTCTCTCCCTCTCTCTCTCTCTCTCAGCCATGCAAGTGCTCTATCATATCTAAAAATTAATTTTTTTTCTGAATGAGTAAACAATTCTTAACATCTATTATCAAATGCTGAATGGATTTTGGAATTTTTTGCTCAAGATGTGATAATGTTTCTTAATGAACTTAACTTATGCTTACAAGGCAAAGTTGCAGTTACATGCAAATTTTATACTGTGGTAAAGTCACTTTAACAATTAACATTTTATGTCTCACAAGTAATGTGAAATATTTAATATTTAACTTTTAATAGTTCCTATGTACTCAAAAGTTAAAATGAGGGAACCAGCAGTTAGTGTAATGGCTATGTCGCTGGACTCCCATGTAGTCGACCGTGGTTCACATCCCGGACCCGGTGGCTTAAAACTCATGC
>NW_006159920.1:1257962-1258336 GCF_000334495.1 Tupaia belangeri chinensis
CCACTACAAAAAAAAAAATTAAAATGAGAAGCAAGAGATCCCTTTTCTCTCAAATTTATAGGAGTCATATTCTATAAACAAACTATAGTTAGGACAGCTGCTTTTTGGGCCTCAATACAGTGCAAAGAAAATATTTTGAAAATTTTTTACTTCAAAATCCACTTTATATGGTCATTGGAAAAGGTTATGAACAGCAAATGAAGACCTCTTCTTAATAGAAAATGTCATTAATAAGCTGGGCCTCTGAAATCCCACCTACTTGGGAGACTGAGTTATGAGTTCAAGGCCAGCCTGGACTAATATAGTGAGGCACTGTCTCAAAAAAAAAAAAAAGGCTAGCAGGTGGCATGGTGGTTAAGGCACTGGACTCCCAC
>NW_006159920.1:1258411-1259207 GCF_000334495.1 Tupaia belangeri chinensis
ATAAATAAAGAGTTAAGGTGAAAATATTAAAAAAAAAGAACAGTGATCTTCATTTGCTCGTGCTGAACTTAGCTGTCATTGGTCCCATGAAGTTTTGTCAGATAGAAAAAGTTAATATCCTTACTTACCTTGTTATACAGCAATTTGATGGCTTAGAAATGGTAACTTGTTTGTTTCTTTGTTTTTGCATAAGGTTGAGGTTTCATTTTTTTCTGAGTGAGCCCAGTTTCTTTGGTACAATCAGTAGTGTATCTGACTGTGGAGCTGGAAAGCTCACACTGATCATGGTTCAAGTCCCTAGCTGGTTGGCCTGAAAACACACATGCCCAGGATCCTGGAGGGCTGAAGGATTGGAAGAAGGGAATTACAGTGTGACTGAGCCCTTGGAAGGGTGATCTCTCCCTCTCTCCCTCTCTCTCCCTCTCTCCCTCTCTCTCTCTCTCTCAGCCATGCAAGTGTTCTATCATATCTAAAAATTAATTTTTTTTCTGAATGAGTAAACAATTCTTAACATCTATTATCAAATGCTGAATGGATTTTGGAATTTTTTGCTCAAGATGTGATAATGTTTCTTAATGAACTTAACTTATGCTTACAAGGCAAAGTTGCAGTTACATGCAAATTTTATACTGTGGTAAAGTCACTTTAACAATTAACATTTTATGTCTCACAAGTAATGTGAAATATTTAATATTTAACTTTTAATAGTTCCTATGTACTCAAAAGTTAAAATGAGGGAACCAGCAGTTAGTGTAATGGCTATGTCGCTGGACTCCCATGTAGTCGACCGCGGGTC
>NW_006159920.1:1259245-1276254 GCF_000334495.1 Tupaia belangeri chinensis
GCTTTCTGTCTCTATGTCTCTCTCTATCTGTCTGGCGAGCGCACACGCCCTATAGCGAAAAAACCTCTCCAAAAAAAAAAAAGTTAAAATGAGAAGCAAGAGATCCCTTTTCTCTCAAATTTATAGGAGTCATATTCTATAAACAAACTATAGTTAGGACAGCTGCTTTTTGGGCCTCAATACAGTGCAAAGAAAATATTTTGAAAATTTTTTACTTCAAAATCCACTTTATATGGTCATTGGAAAAGGTTATGAACAGCAAATGAAGACCTCTTCTTAATAGAAAATGTCATTAATAAGCTGGGCCTCTGAAATCCCACCTACTTGGGAGACTGAGTTATGAGTTCAAGGCCAGCCTGGACTAATATAGTGAGGCACTGTCTCAAAAAAAAAAAAAAGGCTAGCAGGTGGCATGGTGGTTAAGGCACTGGACTCCCACATGACTGACCATGGTTTGAATCCCAGACCTGGTGGCTTACTTTCTCACTTTCCTTCTCTCTCTCTCTCTTTCTCTTTCTCTCTTCCTCTTTGGTGAGCACATGTGCCCTGTAGCAAACTAAAAAACAAGAATAAAATTAAATAAATAATTATTTAAAAAGGAGGAAGAGGAAAGAAGAAATTCTTTAAGAAGACCACTCTCTAAAATTGCCCTGGAGATCTTTCTTTCTTTCTTTCTTTCTTTTTTTTTTTGCAGAGGTTTTTGCTATAGAGTACATGTGCTCGCCAGAAAGACAGAGAGAGACAGAAAGTGACAAATCACCCTCCCGGGGGGATGGCCACACTGCAATCCCTTCTCCTCCATTCTCCTCTTAGGATCTTTGGCATGCACGCACATGTGCCCGGCATGAGTTTAAGCCACTGGGTCTGGGACTCAAACTACGGTTAACTACATGGATAATGCTGTTGTGAACATTCATGTACGTGTTTTGGTGTGGACATGGTTTCATTTCTCGTGTATATACTTCAGAATAGAATTGCTGGATCAAATGGTAACTCTGTGCCCAACTTCTTGAGGAATGTCCATACTGTTTTCCAGATTGGCTATCCCATTTCACTTTCTCACCAGCACTTAATGATGCTTCCAATCTCTCAATATCCTCATCATCACTTGCAATTATCTTTTGGTTTATTGTTACCATAGTGACCATAAGGTGGTATCCAGTGCACTTTTCATTCTCTGGAATGGAGCATTAGGAAAAATTACTCTATACTTGAGCTCTGTGGGGACATCACCCTAGGATCTCAGCCCTGCAAGACCTGCAAGAACAGCAGGATATTCCCACTGGAAACTTAGTTTTTTCCTCAGGGGAGAAAAGGATTTTAGAGACTGTCTCCAATTGGTAATTAGTTTTTCAATTCACAATCCTGTACATTACCCTTTAAGAAGCATTACTGGGTGATGTGGAAATATTTTTCAAGGAACTGAAAATATTTAAAGGGAAGATTATTACAGGGCATCTTGACTCAGCAGGAGCTAGGACATAATCCTTCTGAAGAAAAGTTTTATGGATGGTATGACCAAGCCTTACCTCTTACCTCTTACCCTCTATTTCATGATTACAGAGTGGTGCCGAGATTGGGATATTTACCCCCAGAGTTAGCCAGTGATACATATTGCCAAATTTCCCTCCCTGCCACTGTGGAGTAGGCCTATTTCCCACACACCATTGGCAACAGCAAGTACAGCATTCTCTTCCTCTTTGCTGGTTCAATAGCCTCAGCTTCTTGGTATCTAATTGATTCCCAAGGGAAAAAGCAACCACTCAGGGAATTGCTTATGGGTATGTTCCAAAGTTTTATTTCAAATTTGCTATTAAAAACAAAGTTTCCTGAGAAAGGCAAATCAAAGATTTCCTCTTGGAAAAGACATTTTATATGTGACTTGGAACAACAATGTAAAGAATGTCTGGTTTTAAATATTATTGGATAGTTGCAAGTTGAGTTCAAGCATTGAACATCTGCTTAAATGTCATTATCATCTCCCAAGACTGACATCATCTGCAGAGATGGGAAACTTATCACATTAAAGTTGATCAGAAAATCATTCTAAGTTCATCTCTAGCTCCCACTTTGTTCAATTTTCTCTTTTACTTGTGTGATGTGACATTTTTATGTTGTGAAAAGTTCTTTTTTTGTTGTTGTTTTGTTACTTTCTCTGTTTGCTTCCCCTACTCTCACATTTTTGGAGGTCTTCTCACCCGCCATTCACTCTATGAAGTACCCAGTGAAGCAGGCCAGCAGGTCAGCAGCCATTTGGGAATTAAGAAAGGCCTCTAATGAGAACAATCTGATCAAATGTTGAATCAAAGGGAGAATGGTCAGATGAAAGAGCAGGAATAGGTATGTGAAAGAATCAGGATATTACTCAGGAGAAAGCGATCGATTGATTGCAATGAGAAATGGTCTGCATGTTCTTGTGTCTTGTACCTATAAATGCCAAGAACATGTCGAGCTTTTAGAGACAATTTGATGGTACTTGCTGTTTCCATGTAACCAGTTGCAAAATAAACTCCCTTCTTTTCCAGCTTCTACCTCTTGTTTCAACTGTGAGACAGTTTGGCCAGTAACACCAGCACTATTTTTCTTAAAGAATTATTTTATTAATTAACATTATTTATTTATTATTATTTTTTTTTTTTAGAGAGAGATTTTTGCTATAAGCCATATGTACTCACTGGAGAGACAGAAAGCAAGGAATCACCCTCCCAGTGAGATAGCCATGCCACAACCCCTTTTTCTCCATTCTCCCCTCGGGATTTTTGGACACGCATGCACATGCATGTGGCATGAGTTTTAGGCCACTGGGTCTGCGACTTGAACCACAGTAGACTACATGGGAGTCCAGTGACATAACCTTTATGCCCTCAGTTGGTCCCTATTATTATTATTATTAGTTTTTAATCCTTATTTTTAAATTTGACCAGAGAGAGAGAGAAAGAAAAGGAAAGTGAGAAAGCAAGCCACCAGGTCTAGGACTCAAATCGCGGTTGGCCATGTGCGAATCCAGCACCTTTAACCACCACGCCACCTGCTGCCCCACCCCATTATTATTTTTTAATTTGATGAGATAGAGACAGAAAAAGAGAAAAAGGGAAAGTGAGAAAGCAAGTCACCAGGTCTGGGACTCAAATGATGGTCAGCCATGTAGAAGTCCTGTGCCTTAACCACCATACCACCTGCTAGCCCCAAAAGCACTATTTTTCAAACTTCAATTTTGTACTAACTTCAGGATTCTGGACAAGCCATATATTGTCTCTACTCTTTTTAATCTAACATTTCTCTCTATATTTTTTAAAGAATTATTTAATTTTTTAATTCATTCATGTATTTTAATTTGACCAGAGAGAAACATGGCGGGTGGGGGAAGAAGTGAGAAAGCAAGCCACCAGGCCTGGGACTTGAGCCATGGTTGGCCATGTGGGAGTGTCCAGCACCTTAGCCACCATGCCACCTGCTGGTCCCCTCTCTATTGTTTTTATGACAGGGTCTCACTGTGTCATGATCCTCCTGCCTTAGTCTCCCAAGTCACCAGGAACACAGGCTCATGCTAATGTTGCCAGCATTTTGGTTAGCTCAGGCATGGAATCTGCCATCTCAGCCAGAGGAGTACCGCTTCTTCGCTGCCTACATTCCCATGACTGGGACTTTTCTTGAAAATAACTTAATTTCTTAAGAGTTAAATTAATTTACCTTTAAAATAAACTAACATTTCCACCTCAAATAAGAAAAAAAAAAAACCACTAATGTCTTTTTCCATAAATAGAAAGTAATCCTAAATTAAATACAATAAAAAATGTTATCAGATTCTAGGTAGCTACCATTGATTGCCAAAGTTTCTATGCCTAATGAATGCTCTCTCTTTCTTGTGAAGGGAAATACGCAAGTATTAGAGAACAGCTAAAGATTTACTAACAATAAATGAGATGTTCTCGTGTGATCAGAATGACCAAAATGAATTTTTTTTTTTTTGGAGGGGGGAGGTTTTTGCTATAGGGCACGTGTACTCGCCTGAAAGACAGAGAGAGACAGAAACAGGAAGCGAGAAATCACCCCCCAGGGGGGATGGCCATGCTACAATCCCTTCTCCTCCATTCTCCTCTCGGGATCTTGGGCATGCACACACATGCGCCCGGCGTGAGTTTAAGCCACCAGGTCTGAGACTCGAACCACGGTCGACTACAAAGAAGTCCAGGGACATAGCCATTACACCAACTGCTGGTCCCTGAAATGAATTTTTTTAAGGCATAATTTTCCCCCTCTAAGTAAATCAATGTTTCAAATGCTGTATCCTTGGACACTTAAAGTCATCTTCTGTGCCAGGAGTGCAGTGGTTCTCAGCCCTAAGCATCATCAATGTTGCCTGGAGGCTTGTAAAAAACATAGACTGCTGACTCAGCAGGTCTGGGAACCTGAGAATATGCCTTTCTAGAACATTTCCAAGTCATATTGGTACCGCTGGTCTGGGGAATACATTTGGAGAACCACTGCCCTAACTGCATTATCTCTCATTTAGGAATAACTAGGCTGGGGAAGGCTGACAGGTGGAAACCACAAACAGGTGTAAAGCTACGGCCATCTGTTTTCAATTTTCCTCTTAAAGAGCAACAAACCCAAGCCCAGGGCTAGAAACCCTGAGGGCCCGGTTATAAACCTAGAATCACTGCCTCCAGGAGTGCCAAGTTATCATTTGTAACCACCATGGAAAGCTTTCAGACCTCAAACTCCCACATTCCCATAGTGAGTGGAAGAGGAAGTAGAAAAAAATCAGACTACTTCCTGGGGAAAACCCCTTTATATTATAGAACTTCTCCAAGAGTTTCATTGTCGAAGAGAGAGAGAACAAAATGCAATGAAGAAGTCCACAAAATTACCATGCAAAATATTTTTACTTTTAGAGCTGACGAAACTCAGTGGGGTGGATAGGTAAGTAACTGTGAAATTTTATGAGCCAAAATCTAACGCGTACTCCTTTTGAAGACTAAGGTGTTTTGGTACACAACTCCGATGATTAAATAGTCAAAGGTCTACTAACAAAGGAAGTCTGTGTGTTGGGACAGCCTGTGGCCTGGTACTTAAGGGTGTTAGAGCCCATATATCTAATTGTGCAGTTCGTTCTGGCCCCCAAGGCTTGAAAATACACACCAAGTATGTGCGCATGTGGGCCCCAAATCCTGACAGGATGGAGAAATGAGGGGAGAGATTTAATGCCACCTCCCATTGGGGGGTATTCTCTCCTCTCCTCTCTCTGTCTCTCTAGGGTGAGCACACATGTCCTCTGGCAATTAAAACAAAAAATCTCGTAGAATATGGCTGGTTTGTACTAATAAATTATCACCTGTTTTTCTATCTGTGTTTTTGCATCGTGTGAGAAGACAAAGAGTGTAACAGATGGAGACAAAAGATCACTATTACTAAGGAGCTTATTTTGGAGAAAGTGGTTTAGGCTTTCCTAATACTAAATCCTTATTTTCCCAGGTACAATCATCTTGAACTCTTGAACCCCAACGGAAAATGCAAGGTTTCCAGTTTACTCTTCTGAAACAGCTTTCTACATCTCCCTTAGGGCAGAGTAAATACAGACTTGCTGAGAGGCTAGGAGTGTTGCAAGCACCAAGCTCCTGCCACACTCGGGAAACAGCAGCAGTGAGGAAGAAACGTTCCCGTAAACGAGAAGTTTGCACTATGTCATCTCTAACCCTAGAATATTGAAGTCTGGGATGGATTGAGTCAAGAGAGGGGTCTAAGGAAGAGTGCTGATGTACACTTTCAGGACTACCTGACTTTTTTGTGACCCATAATTTTCCAAATAAGGCCAGGAAAGAGTCAGCAGGACAGAGGCTTAGCAGTGCTCCATTCCTTCCTGGTCACGCTATTTGTTCTTGGGTTGGCAGACAAGAGGCATAGAAAGCCTTGGTAAATATTGCCCGTGTTGTAAACGTAAAATGATGACATTAAAAGACATTGGTAATAAGTTACTGTGAGCACTGCTCACTTGACTTCTTGAACCCAAAACGTGATAGAGCAATAGGTTCAGCCTCGTTTAGGAGACCACGTTTGAGGCAGGCAGCATGTGAGATCCTGCGGCTAACTGTGTGACTTCACACCACCTTTTCCATTTTTCTAGATGCCTTATTAGTCTTTTATAAAAGGAATACAGCAGGTTGAAAATGCCATGGAAAAATGGCAGAAAGAAAGAAAATATTTGCAATACATATATAAAGAACTCTCACAAAACACACACACACACACAAGGCAATTCCATTTTTTTAAAGAATTATTTTATTTAACTTTATTTATTACTATTATTTTTAATGTGGCCATAGCAAGACAAAGAAAGAGAGAGGGAAAGTGAGAATGCAAGCTGCCAGGTCCAGGATTCAAACCATGGTCAGCTATGTGTCAGTCTAGCACCCTTATTAAGACCACCTCACCAGCTACTGGCCTCAACTCAATTTTTTAAAAAATTATTGATTTAATTTTATTTATTATTAGCATTATTTTAAAATTTGCTATAAGGCATGTGTGCTTACCAGAGAGACACGGGGTTGTGGGAGTGGGGGAGGGTAATGAGAAAGTAAGTCACCAGGTCTAGAACTTGAACTACTGCTAGCCATGTGGGAATCCAGTGCCCAAACCACCATGCCACCTACTAGTCTCACCAGCTCAATTTATAAATAAAATTTCTATAGGGCATATGCACTTGCTGGAGAGGGACAGAGAGAGAGAGAAAGTGAAAAAGCACCCGCCATACAGGATGGCCATGCTACAGTCCCTTCTCTTCTACTCCCCTCTCAGGATTTGGGGCATGCACACACACATACCACCCAGAGTGTTTTTCAAGCTGCCAGGTCTGGGACTCGCACCTTGCAGTCAGCCATGTGGAATTCAGCCACCATCTGGCTGGTCCTCAGCTCAGTTTTTAAATGAACACATTGTTTCAATAGAAACTTTACAAAAGAAGAGATATCCGTGGCTAACAAGCATGTGAAAAGATGTCCAACATCATTTGTCATCAAGCTCATTGCCTAATGGTTAAAGAGCCAGATCCCACAAGGTGGAATGTGGTTCAAATCCCAGCCTCACCAGCTTGAAAAACCTGCTGGGCACATGTGTGCGCCGGCCTAAAATCCCAACAGGATGGAGAAACGAAGAAGGAATTGTGACACGACCATGCACCACTGGAGAGTGCTTTGTTCCTCTTTCTCTTTGTCTGTCTCTGACTTTTTCTCTGGTGAGCACATGTGCCCTCTGGCAATTAAAAATTTTAAAAGAGAGGGAACCAGTAGTTAGCATAATGGCTATGTCGCTGGACTCCCACGTAGTCGACCGCGGTTCACGTCCCAGACCTGGTGGCTTAAAACTCACGCCAGGCGCGTGTGTGTGCGTGCCCAAGATCCCAAGAGGAGAATGGAGGAGAAAGGATTGCAGCGTGACCATCCCCTCTGGGAGGTGATTTCTCACTCTCTGTCTCTCTGTCTCTCTCTGTCTGTCTGGCGAGCGCATGCGCCCTATAGCGAAAACCTCTCCAAAAAAAAAAAAAATTAAAAAGGAGAGATAAAAATTGAAACTAAAGCAAGATTTGACTACCTATCATTTACAATGGTATAACATCTGATAATACCAAATGTTGGCAAGTGATGAACCATAAGAACTCTCCTATTTGGTGGCCAGTAGGTGGCAGAGTGGTTAAAGGTGCTGGACTCCCACATGGCTAGCTGAGGTTCGAGTCCTGGACTTAGGAGCTTGCTTTCTCACTTTTCCTTTCTCTTTCTCTGGTCAAATTAAATAATAATAATAATAGTGAATAAAGTTGAATAAAATAATTCTTTTCAAAAACAAGAACTCTCACATATAGCTGATGGGAATAGTGTAATGGTACTATATCTTAGGAAAACAGTTGGACAGTTTATTAAAAAGTTAGACATACATTTACCACATGCTGCCGCCATTTCCCTATAAATAATTACCTGAGAGAAAAGAAAGCATGTTTACCCAAAGATTTGCACATGAATATTCATAACTTTTATTCGTAATAATCATAAAACTAGAAACAACCCAAATACCCATCAACAGATGAGTTGGTAAACAAACATGATATAGTCACACAGTGGAATACTATTCAGGAATAAGAAGACTTGAAGAATTAATATGCACAACATAGATGAATCTCGAAATGATCATGCTGAGTAGAGAAGCCAGACCCCACACAAAGCAAAATAAAACAGTACATCTGTTTGACTGCATTTACATAAAATTCTAGAAAACGCAAAACAATGTACAGTGGCAGAAAGCTGGTCAGTATTTGTCTGAGGCAATTTCCTGGGGGGAGAGATGGGGCAAGGAACAAGAGGAAACTTCCGGGTGTGGTGGGAATGAATGCCCTGTACCTTGGTTGTATTGGTGATTTCGTGGGTATAGACATTGGTCAAACCTTATTGGCATGTACAGTTTAAATGCATACGTTTATTGTTTTAAACTATGTCTCCATAAAGTCAGTTTAAAAAGAAAAGAAAAAAAAGATGAAAATGGATCTTCTTTTGGGGGCAGCAAGTGCCATGCTGGTTAAGGTGCTGGACTCCCACATGGCTGACTGTGGTTCGAGTTCCAGACCTGGTAGCTTTAAAATCACACTGGGCATGTGTGCGTCCGTGCCCAAAATCCCAAGAAAATTGAGGTGTGGTCATTCTCCTCAGCTGGTAACTTTTCACTTTCCCTCTCACCGTCTCTCTCAGGTGAGCACACACGCCCTATAGCAAAAACCTTACAAAAAAAAAAAAAAAAAGGATAAAAATGAACCTCCTTTTAAGTCCTGATTCCAGGAGTCTTTCAAGCTGAAAATAACGCAGAATGAACCTTTGAAGTGTCTTTGCCTAGGAAAAAATACGTAAGTCCTCTCAGATACACAATAATAAATTGCGATCCTATTCTTAAAAGGAGACTTCTGGGACAATAACGAGCTAATCTGTTGGGTAATAACTTAAAAAAAATATTTTTACTGTAGTGAAAAAAAAAAATTTTACTACAGTCAGAGTTAAAACTCTGGCCAAAATTTGGGGTCAACTGGCATGTGGGTTAAGGGCACTGGACTCCCACATGGCTGACCATGGTTTGAGTCCTGGACCTGGCAGCTTGCTTTCTCACTTTCTCTCTCTCTCACTCTTGCTTTCGCTCTCATTCTGTCCCTCTCTGATCAAATTAAATAAATAAATAAAGTTAAATAAAATAATTCTTAAAAAATAAAAAATTAAAAAAAACCAACTCTGGCTAAAATTTAGAAGGCATTTATGGCTTCTTTTCCTCTGTCTGGGACTGGAAATGAGGAGAGTTGGGATCCGGACTTTGAGGAGGGAGGTCTGGATTAAGAAGATCTGAATCCAAGTGAGAACACTAGAACACAGAGTTCCTGACTCATGGTGAGGGCTCAAGGGTGGGGGAACAAGAGCTGATGAGGGAAACTGAGGGATGGGAGACATGGTCAATGAGCAACCAGGCATGAAGAGGTTAAATCATCTGTGTGAAGTCTTTCCTCCTTCTATTCTGTTTTTTCCCCCTTGACCTATCCCCCGCAACCCTTCAGTGAAGGCAGCTTAAGCGCTATGAGTTGATGTCAGTGTTGGGGAGCATCCCTGGGGGACTGTGTCCTGGTGGAGTGACAGGTGGAGAGCCACAAAAGTTTGGAGATGTGATTATAAAGTTGCTAGAAGTGACCATCAGAGAGATCCGGAGTGATGGTCCTCAGCAAAAGGTGACAACAATCAAACACAGTTTGGGGAGACATGTAAGTACTGCTCGGGGGTTCTCAGAATGACATCTGGAGGAAACTGGACTTCCAGTCCTCGAAGAGCGATGAGTAGAACAGACGCTGTTCTATCCAGTGTTTAGAGGAATAGTGACCTCCTGAAAAGTGGTAGGGTGGCCATGTTTAGGATACAAAGAGATGAACCAAACTCACCAACCACCAGTATCGCGAGGACGTTCAAAATGTCCTGAATTAACTTGGACTTTGAGTCAGAAAAATAATCCATAGGCCAAGTTCCCCTGTTCTACCCTGAAAGCTCAGAGACCGATGGTACAGACCAAACCTAACTAATTACCTTTCGCTGGTTTGACGTCAGGTGATGGCTGGACTTTGTACCTGAAACTGAGTTAAAACTAAAGGCAGGTGGAAAGAGAAATCAGTTCCTCCCTGGCTTCCGAAGCAAGAGCAGCCATGATGAAAGCCATCGCTCATCTCGCTCTGCTTGCTCTGCTGGCTCTGCTTTTCGTAAACTCAGGTAAGGGGCATTGTCTGTTTTAATTTTTGGTTGTTTGTTACCTCTGAGACGGAGTCAGTAGGCTTCCAGGTACCAGTTCTCACAGCACAACCTGTGGCCCATTCTAAATGAAGTTTCCCCTCCAGCTCCGCTCAGAGACGAGGGCATTTCAGCCTGTGATCAGGATATGGAGCAGTGACCAGGAGGGCCGTGTGCTAAGACAGTGGGATCAGCAGCCAGAGGTTTGCCTTTGAGCACTCCTGAGGCCAGACAAAAATGACTTAGGAGGTGTCAAGGGCCCAGGGCCTCACCTCGCGCTCTGAATCCCTGCCCATGATCACCGGAAAGCACTCCTTTCACAAAGGTGCTTTGAGGATACTTGCCTAAAAGGAGTAACTGCGATGTTGATTAGACTTCACCTATACTTCCCTTCTGACTTAGGGTTACCCGGGGCGTGTGTGGGTGAGAAGGTTGTCTACGCAGCTGAGAGGTGAGGGTTGATGAGCTAAAATCTAGAAACTGCTTGTAGAAGGGAATGAAGTATTTGATTAGGCAGCAACGTGACAAGAAATTGAACTCATTTTAGAGAAGTGGAGTGAGTGGTATCAGCACGTGGTTTTTTGAGAGGTAGTTTCAAGCTCCTAATGGGGCGGAGGTTGGGGGAGTCTGTCCTCATGGAGGAGCAGGGCTGCCAGCTCTCTCCTGTTAAACCTCGGACAGAGACTTCTGGTCCAAGGAAGAACTGATGAGGTTTGCACTACTTCCTAGACTCATAATAGAAAAGGCTTGATGTCTATAAAATAGAAGGAAAAAGAGGGGAATTTGGATGGAAATAGGGAAATGGATAGAAATCAGGGCGTCAGGAATCACTTGAGACTGGAGACTCGAGAGGAGAGTGGAGAAGCCCTCCCCTGGCTCAGAGACCCTGACGGGAGGTCAAACAGCCCGCACAGACCAGGGCATGCTCCGGAGCGAGGCAGGCAGGGATGTGAGTAGACACTGCTACTCCTGTGGGGCATCGCTGCCCACAGTTTCTCCCCGTGTAAGCGCAGAGAGGAAGTCCCTGTACTGGAGAGTGGCCGGGAGGATGAGAGGCCAAGTGTGTGATGTGCAGAGGACGCTGCCTGGCACACAGTAGGGGCTCAATGGCCGATGACCCTGGACACTTTCTGACATGTCTGCCCTTGTATTTAATTGTTTTTTTAAAATGTGCTATAGCACACTTGTGCTCACTGGGGAGAGACAGAGAGAAAGTGAGAAAGCACACACGCACAACCCTCCCAGCGCCCCCCGGCGGGGAGGACAACCACATCGCAATCCCTTCTCCTCCATTCTCCTCAGGATTTGGGGCACACACACACACGCCAGGCGTGATTTCCAAGCCACCAGGTCTGGGACTCACACTGTGTAGCCGGCCATGTGGGGTCTAGCCACCTTAACCATCAAACCACCTGGCTAGCCCTGTGTCTGATATTTAATTTTTGGTTTTGTTTAGCTCTTCCATGTTTAAAAAAGTTACACGAGGAATACAGACCCATTGTAACAAATTCAAACAATACAGGTGTGAGTGAAGTTAAAATGAACACCCCACCTGCCCTCCCACTCACTACCCACCGTTTTAAGAACCCACTCTTGGATAAACTACTATGGATAGTTTGGTGATTATTAAGTTTTGCTTTTGAAAAACAACAAATTTCCTTTTCTATGGACTGTTAAGGATTTTTGCAGCCCTGTGTAAAAAATTCTATTTCAGAAATGAGCTCCATGTCAGATTATGAGCAGCCAAGGGCAGGAGATGTATTTTGTTCAGTTTCAGGCTTCCCCTCCTCACACGGTACCTGGCGTGGCGCCCAAATTGCCATACCCTTCCTAATATTTACTTTAAAAAGAAAAAGAAAAACTGTGCAGGTGACATTCGAAGTTCCTTTAATAAGCAAAACTTTCACAGTTGTTTTAGTTTTCTTTGAGAGATTCTGGATGTTTTTCCCCCTGGAGGGTGTGTGCACTTGTGTGAGAGAGACAGAGAGAAAGGAAGGAAAACATATCCCCTAAAGAGATGTGGTCGTGCCACAATCCCTTCTCCTCTGTTTCCTCATTCTGCTGGGATTCGGGCACACCCAGAGACATCCTGGCATGCTTTACATGCGGCAGGGGCTAGTATTTGAGCCACACGGCTGACCATGTAGGGTCTGGCTCTCTTAGCCACCAGGCCTCGGGACCAGCCCATGGCTGCTTTAGTCCATCGAATCTGATGAGTACCTTTGGGAACCAACTTTTTTTGGGGGGAAGGGGGGAAGTTTTTGCTAGAGGGTGCGTGCGCTCACCAGAAAGATGGAGAGAAACAGACAGAAAGTGAAAAATCACCCCCCAGGGGGGATGGCCATGCCGCAATCCCCCCTCCTCTGTTCTCTTCTTGGGATCTTGGGAACGCACACACACATGCCTGGTGTGAGTTTAAGCCACCGGGTCTAGGACTCAAACCGTGGCCGACTACATGGGAGTCCAGCGACATAGCCATTATGCCAACTGCTGGTCCCAGGAACCAACATTTTATAATACTGAAGAACTTAGGTATGGGGAAAAAGGCATTTTTTAAAGTTTATCTATTTTTATTCATGATAGCTGTGCATGTATATACAAGGAAGAAAAGTAGGGACCAGCAGTTTGCGTAATAGCTATATCACTGAACTCCCATGTAGTTGACTGAGGTTCAAGTCCCGGACCAGGTGGCTGAACTCATGCCGGGTGCGTGTGCGTGTGTGCCTGAGATCCTGAGAGGAGAATGAAGGAGAAAGGATTATGGTGTGGCCATCCCCCCTAGGGGGTGATTTCTCGCTTTCTCTCTCTCTTCCTCTGTCTTTCTGGAAAGTGCACAAACCCTATAGCAAAGGCAAAAAGAAAAAAAAAACTCAAAAAAAAGAAAGAAAGAAAGAAAGAAAGAAAGAAAGAAAGAAAGAAAGAAAGAAAGAAAGAAAGAAAGAAAGAAAGAAAGAAAGAAAAGTGGACTGGCTCCATGCCCTAGTGGTTAAGGAAGCTGGGTCCCACAGAGCCAACCATGGTTTAAATCCACAGTTTGAAAAACATACTGAGCATGAGTTCATGAGTGCTTCAAATCCCAACAGGATTGAAAAATGGAGGAGAAGGGATTGTGCTGAGACCATGCCCCACTGGGGATACTTTCTTTCCCTTCCTCTCTTTCTTTCCCTCTGCCTCTCTCTGGCAAGCACACACGTCCGCTGGGCTATATATATATATATATATATAGAGAGAGAGAGAGAGAGAGAGACAGAGACAGAGACAGAGACAGAGACAGAGACAGAGAGAAGCACCTTTGCCAAGGTCTCATCAATCCCATCCCCTTCCTCCAACTCTCCAGCTCTTCAGGGTGCTGGGTACATGTACCCAAACCTGACACATTTTGGGGTCACGGAGCAGGGGATCTGAACCAGTAGCCAGCCATGTGACCTCCAACACTATAGTCAAACATGCTACCAACTTCACCCCCTAGGCTGGTTCAAGAAAGCATTTTATCGTGACCTTCCGCTGGCTCTAAAGGGAGCAGCTGCAGACGTGCCCGGGACGGGACTGTGGGTTATGGAGCGTTCTCCAGCAAGGCCAGGTTAGGGACGTTTTTCCTCTACTTAGACCAGGTGCTCACATGGACATTGTGCTGTCCGTGTGTTTTTTAGAAGCTCCAGGATTTGAGGAAGTAAAAAGATTAAAGCTATTTTTACTCTTCTAATGCTTTATTATTTCTGTTAACTATGAATTAAACAGAATGGATTATTTTACAATTCCTCCTGGGTATTTTTGCTAGATAATGTAAGCCTGGGATATTAGTTCTGAACTGTTTTTTCAAATGCCTATACATTCCTCAGATAAAACGTGCATGCAAATATAGCCACATACATCTATATTTAGGTTTATTTTAAAATTAGAAAAACATTTTTAACTACCAGAGGTGTGTGTGTACTCACCAGAAAGAAATAGGGAGAAACGGGATGTGGTCATGCCACAATCCCTTCTCCTCCATTTCTCCATCCTGTTGGGATGTGGGGCATGCGTGCACACATGCCTTAGCATGCTTTTCAAGTCACCTGATCCAGGATTGGAACCACGGTCAGCCAAGTGGGATCTGGGTCCCTTAGCCACTAGATTATGGGGCCGTTCCTTATATTTTAGCTTAAAATAACCTACTAAATAGGCCAGGCAGCAGAGTGGTGGCAAAACACCATGCTCTGTAAGCTACAGTACCACATGGGACTGGTCTAAGGTCCCTGGTTCAAGTCTGGAGACCTGCCTGTGGATGTTAGGCACACACTTACCCATGAACCAAAGCTTGTTGTAGGTGAGGGGATGAATCAATCATGGCAATGAGACCCTGTGGAGGGTGAGCACTCTCTCTCTGAAAAATAAAATAATAAACTTAAAAGATATACGGTAATTATTTACAGTGATGAATACCTATCAGCTTAAAATGTATCTCATTTATTAAAACTAATAGAGCATTCTTGAATACAACTGCCCTAGCAAATTTTGAGTTCTTAGAAACAATTAAGAGTTCTAGAAAACAGGAACCAACAGTTGGCATAATGGCTATGTCGCTGGACTCCCATGTAGTCGACCACAGTTTGAGTTCTGGACCCAGTGCCTTAAACTCATGCTGGGTGCGTGGGCATGCGCACCCAAGATCCCAAGAGGAGACTGAAAGAGAAGGGATTGCAGCGTGGCCATCCCCGGGGGTGGGGGGGGGAGTGATTTCTCGCTTTCTGTCTCTCTGTCTCTCTCTGTCTTTCTGGTAAGCACATGCACCCTATAGCAAAAACCTCTCCAAAAAAGAAAGAAAAAAGAGTTCTAGAAAACAGATCCTTGTCTTACTAACAGTTTACTACTCCACATGTCTCAAGACAGCTCTAAGAGTTGTGGAAATGAAACTTTTAGAGCAGAGATCATTTATTCATTCTAGTCTTTAAAAAGCCTATGTGTGGGGATCAGCAGTTAGTGTAATAGCTATGTCGCTGGACTCCCAAATAGTCGACCGCGGTTCGCGTCCCGGACCTAATGGCTTAAACTCACGCCGGGCGCGTGTGCGTGCGTGCCCAAGATCCCGAGAGGAGAACGGAGGAGAAGGATTGCAGTGTGGCCATCACCCCTGGGGGGTGATTTCTCACTTTCTGTCTCTATGTCTCTCTCTGTCTGGCTGGCGAGCACATGCGCCCTATAGCAAAAACCTCTCAGAAAAAAAAAAAAAATGCCTATGTGTTGGGGCCAGCAGGTGGTATAGACGTTAAAGGTTAAAGTGTTGGACTCCCATATGGCCCACATATGGCCCACATTGGTCTAAGTCCTGGACCTGCCAGTCTGAAAATCATGCTGGGTAGATGTGCACGTGTGCCCCAAATCCGAGAAGAGAATAGAGGAGAAGGGATGGTGGAGTGGCCGCCCACCCGGGGAGGTGATTTCTTACTTTCCTTTCTGTCTCTCTGTTTTTGTCTCCCAGGGAAGCGCATATGCTCTATGGTAAAAGCCACCACCACCCCCCACCCCGCCAAAAAAAGTGTATGTGTCTGTAATAGAATTGTTACTGCATAAACACTACTAGAAAAAAATTGAAATAAGTTTAATAGGTATTTAAATAGGTGGGTATTTTTACTTCATCATTCTTTAAACATCCTCAAGCTCCTAACTTTTCCCTCCCTCTATCAACAGGGGGAAAAAAAGAAAGAAAGAAGGAAAGAAAGAAAGAAAGAAAGAAAGAAAGAAAGAAAGAAAGAAAGAAAGAAAGAAAGAAAGAAAGAAAGAAAGACAGACAGACACCAGGTCATGAAAAATAGGGCAGTTGCCTGGAAATGTAGACAGCCCAGTCCACTTCTGTGCAATAAACAGCGCCACCTGCTGGCATTTCCAGTTGTCCTCACAGACTCAGGAATAGAAAACCCAACAGTACTGCAACTACAGGCACAGATGTTACTACTTCTTGTTAATTCATCTTAACACGAACTATTTATTTGTTATATTTTTCAATAACATTTTCTAGTTTTCTTTTAATTAAAAAAATTTGCATTTGTGTTTAGAAGTAATCACGTATTTTATTTTCAGATACTTGCTATAGGGCATGTGCGCTGCCAGAAAAGACAGCCAGAAAGGGAGAGATCACCCCCCAGGGTGGATGGCCACCCGCAGTTCCTTCTCCTTCATCCTCATCATGGGGTTTTGGACACGCATAAACTGACCGTGTGTCAAGCCGCTAGTCTAAGACTCCAACCAAGGTCTGCCACGTGGGAGTCCAGCACCTCAATTACGTGCCACCTGCTCGCCTCTGTATTTTAATTTTTTTCCAGAAAAGAATGAGTTGGGTACTAATTAATGTTAATAGTAACTGACATTATTTATACAATGTGCTGTTTTGTTTTGTTTGGGGAGAGGTCTTTGCTATAGTGTGTGTGCACTCGCCAGAAAGAGAAACAGAAAGTGAGAAATCACCCCCCAGGGGGGAGGGCCACACCTCAATCCCTTCACCTCCATTCTCCTCTGGGGATCCTGGGCACACACGCACACGCGCCTGCCATGAGTTTAAGCCATTGGGTCTGGCACTCAAACTGCCAGTCGACTACATGGGAGTTCAGTGACATAGCCATTATGCCAACTGCTGGTCCCATTATGTGCCGTTTTTTGAAGTTTGATATCTTTGTTTCTTTAGCCACCAGCCAAACGAGTTCCAGCTCGTCCACCCCCACCACCACCATCACCCCCACC
>NW_006159920.1:1276911-1285095 GCF_000334495.1 Tupaia belangeri chinensis
GACCACCACCACCATCACCACCACCCCCACCCCGACCACCACCACCATCACCACCACCACCACCCTAACACCCAACAATGCCACCACCCCCACGTCCAACGTCACCACCAGGCCCACTGTTCCTTCTGGAAGCGCCAACAGCACCAATTCATCACAGACTGTGGATCCGACAACTCGTCCCACAGGTAAGAGTAGTTTCCTCAGACACATCACCAAGGGTGCTTTATTTACATTAAGGAGGATGGTACCTACTTGTGGCCAGGAAAATGGGTAGAAAGAGAACCCAGCCTATCTCGATGTGAACTATGGACTGAGAACTTGAATCCCAAGTAGTGATGGCAGAGACCCTAAATAGTCAGATCAGTTCCACTCTGTTCTCCCTTCCTTCCTGTCCATCCCACCTCAAATTATTTGCGAAAAACAAAACAAAACAAAACTTCTTCTTTAGCTTTCCTCTTTCTAGGTGACTTTTAGCTATGTTTGGAAAGTGTTTCTGCTTCTCGGAGAAGACCAGGTCCAATACACACTGACTCTCCAATCCCAAGGGTCCAGCTAGCTGGTCTACCTCAGGAAGAAGTCCATTCTGCCCTGAAATTATGATGGTGGCTGGTAGCAGTTTGGAATTTGAGCCACTTCATGGAATTTGAACTCGAGGGATAAAAGAGGCAAAGAAAAGCAGTACACACAGTCTTAAGACCAGGGCCTTTGTCCAAGGATGGATGTTGTGAGGATACTAAGAAGTGACAATTGACCATGACCAGGAGTTATTGAAACAGAGGCCACTTGCTGCATTCCCCCAAGAGTGGTCCAGAATGGTAGTCAGTGCTGAAGGCCACGTAGGTATTTTGTTGCAACTACTCTACTTACAGTGCATGCTTGTGCGTGTGTATGTGGTGTTGTTTTAGACAGTGTCTCATTATGTCACGATCCTCCTGCCTCAGCCTCAGTGCACACCACTGGACCTGACTTTTTAAGTGGGCTGGGAATCCAAGTCAGGTCTCGCGGGTGTCCTCAGCCTGCTGAGCTGTGGTTTCCAGCACACACTACCACCCGCTGCCCTCCACTCTGCCATTAAACAGACACACAGCCATGGTATAAATACACAATGAGCCTATGTTCCAATAAAACTTTATTTACAAAAATAGGCTAGTCAACTATGGCTCATGAGCCGTAGTTTGCCAACCCTTGATCTAGAAGAATCCTCAAACTTTAGACCTTGCAGAGTTTGGATCTTGTCTTCTTAGATGAGGAAACTGAGGCCCAGGAAGGCAGTGACCATCCAAAGTCAAAACCTAAGTCGATGCCTCCCTACATTTACCTCTGATGACTTCCCCAGTGTTCTTTGATAGACCTAAGCAGAGTGGTTGTTAGTAAAGGTCAAATAGGGTCTGTA
Source organism: Tupaia belangeri chinensis (assembly GCF_000334495.1). Taxonomy (NCBI): domain Eukaryota; kingdom Metazoa; phylum Chordata; class Mammalia; order Scandentia; family Tupaiidae; genus Tupaia; species Tupaia belangeri. The sequence continues at coordinate 1,278,305 of NW_006159920.1, forward strand.
TCTAAGATCTGTGCCCCAGTCTTCTTTCATGCTTGGGGGGCCATCCCAAAGCCAAGGTCAAATGGTATGCCGCTCGACTGGAATCAGGAAGAGAGCACTTCTCAGCCGGTCTGCTTGCCCAGACGCTCTCAGAGTAAGGCAGTCTTCCCGTGTTCTGGCCCTATCACTAAATATGGGACACAGGCAAGTTATTTCTTTCTTGGCTTCCATTTGCTCCTCTGTAATAAGGTGCGACTACACTGAATCAGCACCAAAACCCCGTCCAGCTGTAGCATCCTGTGACAGTCGATTTCTGGCCACAGAACAAGCTAGCACATCTGTCCTTTGCTAAAGAGAAAACACACCAGGAGTTATTCATCTGGTGTCTACAGTGAGGAAGTGTAATTTCTTCTTTAAGATTTTCCAAATCTTCCTTGCAACAATGTGGCTGAGGCCTTGTGGGGGAGGGGGGGGAGAGAAAGAAAAATAGAAACAAAGAAAATTTACCTTAGTCAGAATGCTGATTCACACCTCATCAGGGGGTGACCCTTACTTTTTATAAGATACTGCACTATGCCTTCTTTTGTCTTATATTATAGTCTGTTTTTTCTTCTTTAAAAAATTTTGTTTTTAGAGCCATTTCAAATTCACAACCAAATTGAGAGGAGGGTACAAAGGTTTCCCGTATCCTCCCTGCCCCCACACATGCATATGTCCCACCAGAGTGATACACTCAGAACACCTGATATGCCCACGGTGACATGGCTTTATCGCCTCAAGGCCATAGTATACCCTGATGTTGCACGCTTTATGGATTTGGACAAATGCATAATGTTATGAGTGTACTATCATAGGATCATTCAGAACAATTTCACTGCCCTAAAATCCTGTGTTTCGCCTGTTCATTCCTCCCTCTCCTCTATCCCCGTGCAGCCACTGATGTTTTTACTCTACAGAGTTTTGCGTTTTCCAGAATGTCACAGAGTTGGAGACATTCAGTATGAGTGGCTTCTTTCACTCAGAACCTCCATGCGTTTCTTCCATGTGTTTTCATGGCTTGATGGCTTTTCCTTTTTTAGTGCTGAGTAATATTCCATTGTCTAAATTTACCATAGTTCGTTTATTCACCTACTGAAGAACATCTTGGTCGCTTCCATGTTTTGGCAACTATGATCAAAACTGTTACTAACATCTGTGTGTATATTTTGTGTAGATGTAAGTTTTCAACACCTCTGGATGAATACGAAGGAGAAAGATGGTGGGATTATACAATAAGAATCTGTTTAGTTTTGTAAGAAACTGCCAAATCGGGCCAGCCAGTGGTGTGGTGGTGAGATGGCTAGATCCCACATGGCCAATTGCACAGTTCAAATCCTGGATCTGGTGACTTGAAAAATAGGTCAGGCGCATGTGCACGCCTAGAATACTGAAAGGAGGGAGAGGTGGGATTGCAGCGTGACCATTCCCCATCAAGGATGCTTTCTCGCTTTCCCTCTCTCTCTCCAGCAAGCACCTCTGGAAAATTTTTAAAAAATCAAAAGAAACTGCCAAACTGTCATCCAAAGTAGTTGTGCCGTTTTACCTTCCTACCAGCAACACACAAGTGCTCCTGTTGTTCCACATTCTCTCCAGCACTTTTTTTTTTCAATAAAAGAAATTGGGCTTATGATCAGAGAAAGAACAACTCAAACAGGGCAAAAGGCTGTACAATATATACAATAAGAACTAAATCTCCCCCTCATCATGAACTCCTAGGACCTAGATCCCATTTTCCTTCCCCAGAGGCATCTGCCATGGCCAAGTTCTTGTGCCTCTCTCCAGAGATTGTCTATGCAAATATAAGCATGATATGTGTGTGCTTGTGTGTATTTCCCTCTTTGAACATAGTCTTTTTTTTTTTTTTTTGTACACACCGTCCCTTTTATGTATAGCTGTTTTAAAAAACCGGTGACTTCTACATATAGATTTGGAAGTATCTCAAGACAGTTCAGAAAGTTGTCAACCACTTAAGCTTGTCTGAAATCAGTCGGTCTCAGAATCATTTCATTTTGCCAAATGAGATGAAGCAATGTCCAGCCAAGGTTATCATTTGCCCACTGACCTAACCTCCGGCCTCAGCTTGCAGCAGCTCTCTGGCGAGAGGAAAGAAGCTGCCCCCTGCCTGGCGTGGAGACTCGGTCCTGGCAATATTATTCTCACCATATATCCAAGTCATTCACTCAGAAAGCCAGAGGCTGAGGTGTCCCTTCATTACTTGCTCTTAGAATTTTCACCGGGTTAACCTGTATTTTCTCCACACCACCTCCTTCCTTCCTGCTAACCAGTATGTGACTTCTAGTTTCTTTTGGGCGCTTCTTGGTTGGCTCTCCCTATAAGAACATTATTTGTACATTCCTAAAATTATATAATGCTTTATCTAAAAGAGTTCTGGGGAGCCCTACCTGGTGTTGGAGAACTAGGTGGGTTCTGGGAGGTCTCTGAGGTGTGAAGCTTCCTGCCTCTTTGGGATTAGAAAACCACTGCCTCTTTCTCAGAGCAGGTCCCTGTACATCATTCTTTAAGCTTTACTGTCAGTAAGCACTTGTTTTCAGAATTGCAGCTACAAACTCCCTAGAGACATAAAGAAGCGTGTATTTGTTTCTAGTTCTACTAAGGGAGTTCTGGGGAATAACACAGCCAAGGAAGGGGAAGTGCCCAGGGGGAGGCTTGAAGAGTGAAAAACATGTTTCCAGGTGTTATTGGTTGTTATTTCTGGAGATTTTTTTTCCATCTCATTCAAGGTCCCATCAATCCTTGCGAAAATAATACCTGCGAAGATGGTTCTTCATGTGTTGCACTGAATAGCACATCTTTCTGCCTGTGTTCAGAAGGATATTACTATAAACAGTCCACATGTTTGAAAGGTAGGTTACCAAAGACGAGCCAGAACCACGGCAGAGCTCTGTTCCGCTTACCTAAAGTGCAATAGAAAACTCAGAATGATAACAAAAAGAGACTCAGAATACGAGACGTAGTAGAAGGTCTGAAGGCATCGAAGGCCAGCAAAACAGAGGAAATGCACCTGCCTTCATCCCAGCGAGAGAGGGAGTGGGCCAGGCCAGATCTGTGTGCTAGTCCCAAAGGCTGGGGCAGACATATCCCTTCAGTCTACGTGTTCAAGGAACCCGGTGACATGGGGACAAAATGAGGTCAATAGATGTCAAAGCCCCCTGAAAAACAACCAAGACTCCACAAACACAAAACATGCTGGGGACACTGAAATGGAAGAAAGTGATGTACCTCAGACCGCAAGTCAGATAGGCCTAGAGCCTGGTGTTCTGACCTTGGTGCCCAGCCAGGGGTCTGCATGCTCTGTAACAGCAAGCCCCAGCTTTAGAGATGTAAGAGCTTCTCAGCTCTCTAAACAGACTTAGGGGTGAATCGATACGCCCTCGGCATAACACTTGTTTGATTAGCTCACCTGGATGCTATGAAGGTCTCAGACCTGTCTGACTGTCCGAGTTATCATTTTTTTCTGTTTCATGAATGAGAACTAGCGTCCTCGCCAGAGCAGACCAATTGTATAGGAAACAAATACATTGTATTGCTTGCAAGGGTTAGGGATATACCAAAAGTTGCCTTAAATGTTCACATTTTTAACACTAAAAATATAAACACTGGGGGTCTATTCTAAGTAAATGACCTCAAATACAGAAAAAAAAAGTTGCTCACGAGGCTGTTAAATTGCATTTTTTTCCTTTTAAGTAATAAAAAGCATTAAGCCTAACAACAAAGATGACCACCTCAACATAGTGTGAGGTATCACCACATTATATTTCACAGAATATTATGCAGCCCTTAAAAATGATCGTTATAGGGACCAGGAGATGGCATAATGGTTATGTTGCTGGACTCCCATGTAGTCAACCATGGTTCAAGTTCCAGACCAGGAAACTTAAAACTCACACGGGGCGGATGTGCATGCATGCCCAAAATCCCATGACCATCCCCCATGGGGGATGATTTCTCACTTCTCTGCCTCTCCGGCAAGCACCCAAACCCTAAAGTAAAGAAATCTCTCTTTAAAAAAAAGAAAAGAGTCATTATAAAGACTAAGCAGTGATTTGAAAATGCTTATTACAAATAATAAGTTAAAAAAGATTTATAATGTAAACTTGGAATTATAATAATATGAACCATGAATGGAAGGAAAGATCTGAGAAAAATACACCAAAATGAAATTGTTGAACTAGAATGGGTGGGATTATGGGTAACTTTTTTTCTATATTTCCTATAGTCATCATAGAATGTCGAGAACTTTTAGAAATAATCTTTGTTTTAAAACAAAATGGAATGATCCTCTTTATATTAAATAGTACAAAAAGATTCTGCTTGACTTTCAGGAAAGGTATTCCCTGGATATGTTGTCTTACAACTTAATAAAACAACTGACTTGGAAAGTAAAACTTCCCAGGCTTATGAAGATTTACATGAAATAATAACTAAATTTGTAAGTATTTTCCAACCTTCCTTTCTCTATAAGCAATCTCTGTTCTAAGACTGAATTGCAGGGTATAGGGCTGCTCTTCAGGCGGTTCATGCTGGTACAGTTGCACTCATTGTTCACATAGCAAAATGCACCCTTACGTTGCCTGAGCCTCCCAGGTGCCACTGCTTCCCCACTACCCAGGCTTCCCGCCAACCTCGGTTCAGTCCTCCCTCATTCCCGCCCTCTTCCCCTGCCCCTCCCCACCCCGTGATCTTACACTAGGGGCATAGTGCCTGGCTTGACAAAGGCCTTGCTCCAGTCATGCCCTAGCTATTGTTATATAAGCTATTAACAAAGTTTTTGGGGTTTTTGGTTGGTTGGTTGGTTGGTTGGTTGGTTGTTTTTTTTGTTTGTTTGTTTTTGTTTTTTTTTTTTTTTGCCATAGGGCTTGTGCTTGTTGGAGAGAGACAGAGAGAGATAGAGAGAGGGAAAGTGAGAAATCATCCCACAATCCTTTCTCCTCCATTTTCCTACTGGAATTTCTGGCACACACACACACACACATGCGTGATTTTCAAGTTGCCAGGTCTCGGACTTGAACTGTGGTCAGCCATGTGGGAGTCTAGCCTCTTAACTACTATACCACCTGCTGGCCCCTTAACATAGTTTTAAATGGACAGATATGGGGCCAGCAGATGGTATAATGGTTACCTTGCTGGACTCTCACACAGTCAACCATGGTTTAAGTCCTGGACCCGGCAACTTAAAACTCACACTGGGTATGTGTGCATGCATGCCCAATGCTCACTGGAGAGACAGAGAGAAGGAAAGTGAGAATTCACCTCCCAGGGGGATGGCCATGCTGCAATTCCTTCTCCTCCATTCTCCTCTCAGGATTCTGGGTACGCATGTACACGCACCTGGCATGATATTCACGTTGCCTGGGTCTCGAACCATGTAGTCAGCCGTGGAGGATCCAGTCACCCTAACCTCCATTTCACCTGCTGGCCTAAGACTTTAGTTTTAAAATGGAGAGTTCTAAGACGTACTTAAGGCTAATATTTTTTCCCTTAAAACTCAACTTTGAGAAATACTGGGTGGATACTCTGTGAATACTTCCAGGCCTGGTATATGTGGTTCCAGAATGGAGACCTTTATTCCTCTCATACTGACATGCTCATGCAGGATAATCGAAATAAAATGGAACTATTGCTCATTTCAACTTTTTAAAAAATTTTTGATATAGGCTCCCTGGATCCTAGTTATTTATAGAACACCAGCCAGTTCTACTCTGTAGAAGACTATCACAGAATCTGATCTATCCTGGGTATAATGCTGGTCAGGCTCATGAAAATATCAGATATATTTGAATTTGACTAAAATCTAAGATATTTTTCTTTCATTTAAATGTGTCGTTCCACTGGGAGAAAAGTAATAAACATCATGAGTTATGAGAAGGTTGCACCAACCCAGTCCAGCACTCTTCTCTAGTAAGTGTAGAGCCTGAGGTCCAGGTCCCAAATCACATTTATGTTTTCATAGTTAGGTCATTCAGTTGTCATTAGGCAGTGTTTGTTGGGTAGTTCCCTGAGTTGCATTGTGCTAAATGGTGTGGGCATCAAAGAACTTGTATTATAACTGAGACCTCAACCCACCTTCACCTCACCTGCCAGAAGTCCCAGCTTTTCCTCTGGCACTCCCATACGGAAATCTAGAACGTCTGTTCTTGGAACACATGCCAAGTCCAGTAAGATCCTACTGTCCTGGAGAACCTTCTAGCCCTTGGTGGTGAGAGTTACCGCCAGTTCAAGTTTTCCAGTGAGGACAGCAAGGTTCATAGAGGTCACCTTGTACAAAGCTGACGAATGGAGAAACCTGACTTCAGGTGTCCTCGGTTTGGCTGCTCCCTCTGAGCCACGCCATCTCCCAACACTAGGGCGTGCTGTTTCTTCTTCCCCTCTGTCCTGGCGCCCCTCGTGAGATGCTTAAAGCCCTTCTCCTTTATGAAACCGCCTCTCATTCTCTGCCACTGGCAGAGAGATTTTCTGAACTTCCAAGGCAGCCCACTTCTCTCTGTGACACCTGGCTCAGCCTCATGGCTTGGTCCCCCTACTCAGTTATGGGGCTAGCGTGCCCATCTTTGTGATGTCCCCATCCCAAGCCCCCTAGTACAATGCCTTGGGTAAGGCAGACAATGAAACAAAGGAGATGAGACTTACAAATACACAAAACTTAAGACAAACTTAATAAGTTTATCATCTTACTCTTTTAAAAAAGAATGATTTATTTATTTAGTTCCACTTGTTATTATTATTTTTCAATTTGACCAGACAGAGACAGAGAG
>NW_006159920.1:1285115-1315559 GCF_000334495.1 Tupaia belangeri chinensis
GGAAAGAGAGAAAGCTAGCCACCAGGTCCAGGACTTGAACTGTGGTCAGCCATGTGGGAATCCAATGCCCTTAACCACTACGCCACCTGCCGACCCTCATCTTACTTTTAAGAGTATGGCAATTGGCTGAGTGTGTTAGGTCGCTATCAATTTCCTAGGTAACTCTGACTGCTATCAGACTCTTACTAGTTTACAGCACAGATTACTAAGAGACACTACAGTACACCTCAAGAGTGAGTAGCTGCTGTGATGAATCACATATATTTATATAAACAAGTTTAGCATTTCTGCCAAAACACTATGAAAAATGTATTGTTTTAGCTTATTAAATCTGTTCTCTTTTGCAGTTTGGGGATGTATTCAATCAATCTGATTTTGGACAGACTGTAATTCTTAAAGTAAGGTAAGTTTGCTGTGGACTCATGTGGTACCTTGGAGGCAGGGGTGTGATTGTCTAACCTCTGGTCTTCTCCTGCGTCCCCTGTGTGACACTCAGGCTGTTTAGTGGCAAGTCACAAGTCAAGAAGAGGTGGTCGGCCTGACCACTGCAGAGAGTGGCCTGCCTCTGACGTCACACCCTCTGTGGCCCGGATGGGGAGAGTGTGGCCTGGGGAAGTCAAGGTGCTGTCTGTGATTGGCCACTCAACCACCTGTACACATGGTCCAGACAGTTTGTTGGCCTTAATCTCTTGGCCTCAGGCCACACGTGGTGAACCCCAATAACGTGTATTCTGGGGGCAGGAGGGGCATGACTGGCTCAGGTCATCTCTTCCCTCATGTGGAAGGAGCGAAGGGGAGGAGAACACCCACATCACACACCTGGCTACTGAAGGGCGAGTAGTGAGCTCTTCCCACAGTAAGAACAAGCACTTACTGAGCCCTTCCCCGTGTAGTGACGAGAGCTGGATCTAGTCGGAGACATAAAGAAGCCAAGGGTTCTCACGAGGTTAGCATTTCCAACTCAGCCTCCTCCGAAGCACGTTAATACCCGGGCACCCGGGCTAAGGGAAGACTACCGATATTGGTATTTATGTTTCACGTTGTAGTACTGTATTTATCCTTATAAGCTATGTCCATTTCTCTGTAGAGTAAGATAAAGTGTACAGATGTTAACCATTTCTGAGGAGGCCTCCTTGAATTTGGCCTTGAATGAGAGGCGAATCTAACTGGCAGCCAAGAGGTACCCCAGTGCTCACATGCAGAGGCTGGGCCCCGAGGTCGAGGCTCTGAAGCTGCAGGATTACAGTGGGACAGCTGCTGGACAGCTATGAGCTGTTTCAGGGTGTCAGGATTAGTGGAGAACAGTCAGCTTATATGCAGGAGACGACTGGATAAAAACCAGAACAGTGAGAGGTGGCGGAGACAGCCCAGCCTGTGTGCCTGTGCTTCATCCCAGACCAGAGCACATCCTTGCTGTGGGCAGGTGTTTTAACCTCCATGAAGCTTTGTTACCCACCCCCATGTAATTGGTATAATCTGATCGACTTCCCTGGACCTTTGTGAGGAGTGACTGAGATGACTTTTGCAAAGTACCCCCCTACAGTGTTGACACGTAGTCAGTTGCAACACTAATTTGTTTCCTTTGCACAGTGTGGGACCCTGAAGTATGATGGGGAGTAGTCCAGCAAGGTCTACTTGCTGGACCTTTGAGGAGGGTTCCCCAAAACTGTAGCACTCCTTTTCTTTTTGCAGAGTTACTGAAAGGAATCAAGGGTCTCGGGAGGCAAGCCTTTACCTGTGAGGTCAAAGTCATGGAGGGGAACTACGTCCTCTATCTTGGGGTTATTACAGAATTAATGGACCTGGGTCTCATCTAGGAAGGCATTTCTTGGGCTCCAGCCCACTCTTATATCGGAATCCCTAAGCTCTCTACCTACTGTACCAATGTTGGGCTTAGAGGGATCCCAAGAATTTCTCTTTCCCAAAGTACTAATTGGACTCACTGGACAGAGGAGGAAGCTTATACATAGAGACGCTACGACTGAGCTTGGACTACAAAAGACAGCGCAGGCTTGGGCCTAGATCTCAACTATTCCAAATGTGACTTCTCCTACTTCCAGTTAGCTCCAACTCCACTAGAAGTGATTGCCCATAATTTCCCCCAAAATGATTACCCACAAATCCTTCAGAAAGACATTGTTTCCATCATCGATTTCCTCCAAATATACACTGAAGAGAGATCTCTGGGTCTTGCCATCTTGTTGTAACCCCAAATCTCCATATTTGGGCCCCGATTGTAGAGACAGAGCAGTGGTTCCGGACTAGAGCTGGAAGATTTGGGATTCTGAGAGGCTAGGAAACCTATTTGTTGACCCTTTGTTCAATTTATCAAATGAAGGATTCATTTCATTTTTAGCGTATTTCCTTCTCGGTTGGGAAGATCAGATATACGTGCTGACCTGCAAGGAAATGTATCAGTAGTAAACATTTTTGCACAAAATACAAGTAAAACTGAAGAGTCTGTGAAAAAGACTATTACGGATGCAATTGATAAAGGTGGTGCAACGATTAAAGGTTTTACCAGTAAGTATTAAATCATGTATTTCAAGTGTACCTAAAGACTTGCATACCTTCTGTAAACGTTTTCATTATATGTAAGAAAGGACAACTGCATAACTGAAAATCTCATCTTCCTCCTTCTCCTCTCTCACTTGCCTTCTCCTCCTTTCCAACCATTTCTCAAGTCATTAAACTGACCGGTTGGTTCCACTCTTGGAAGGTATAAATGACCAAACTGTCTCCACACAAGGAAAGATGAAAAAAGGAGAAACAAGAGGGCTTTTCCCAAGCTGTAGCTTTTCAAGTATAGAAAATTTGACATACGGTGTTTCTCTTTTAGGCTGACACGCAGTGTGCTTGTAACAATCCATGTCTGCTACGTTATAAACGACTTCAAAACTTAGTGGCCTAAAACAACCACCATGTATTTACTGCAGCCCCATAATTCTGAGGGTCAGTTCACATGACCAAGAATGGTGTGGGAGGACATGGCTACGGAAAGGCATGAGTAAATTGATCAGCAATCACCACAAATCCCTTGGGGCCTGGATGGTGATCCAGCAGTAAAACATGATGCTATATAGAGAGAAAGAGCCCCTCCATGAGGTGTAGCCATGATGCAACCCTTTTTCTTCCATTTCTCCCTCCTATCAGGATCTTGGGCATGCACAAACACACACCCAGTGTCGTCTCTCAAGCTACAGGCACCAAGATTCAAAATACAGTTAGCCATGTGGGGTCGAGCTCCCAACACACGGGGCAACTCCTCATTTTTACAGCCGCACAGTTAGAATTATATTTCAGAGCTTCTCACCTTCTTGAATTATTGTCATGACTTTTCTGATGACCCACTACTTTCCTTTTTCTAGTTTCATCCTGTGGAATTATGCCTTCTCCTTCTGAACATTTCAGTATTTACTCTCTCAGAGTCTACAATGTGCACATGTCTACACCTGTGGTTACTCGCCTCTCTTGTTCTCATTTGGTCCCTGTCTCGTAAAGGGCCCATCACTTCTACCTGCCGGTCACTTTCTCTTAGGGGTCAGAATTTGGTCAAGAGCCAATCTGGGCAGTCAGAACCTCTACCCCAGGACCTTACCATACACTCTGCTTTTGCTAGGTGAGACTTCTAGCCAGGGTGAGGAGATGGAGGGTCCCCATCAGCATGGGTGCTTCCCACTTTTTGGGGTCAGCTGAAAATAAACAGCGTGTTCTACAAGATAAAATTGGGGTCCCCTATGCAATTCTCTTGTTTTGGCTCCCTTCAATAATTGCCTGAACTATAAGCATACTTGAAAGTCTTTGGCCCCTAGCTCTGAAAACGTTATGTTAGACAATCCCTCCAAACTTCTCCCTCCAACTCTCTGAGACCAGGCATGCACTCTTAGATACATCAGCAAAATGCCAAGTGGTACCATCTACAGACAGCCACAAGCACTTGAGCTGACCAGCAAATGGAGGTGAGAGCACCATAACTCGTAGAGAAAACACCTTTTCCTGCTCTCCAGCTTAGGCAGCACAGACATATTCTTCTCATCTGTGTCAAAAGTTGTAAAATCTCGGGACCAGCAGTTGGCATAATGGCTATGTCACTGGACTCCCATGTAGTCGACTGCAGTTCGCATCCCAAGCCCGGTGGCTTAAACTCAAGCCGGGAACTGAGCACACATGCCCTTTAGCAAAAACCAATCTTAAAAAAAAAAAAATGTTGAAGGAAGGTTAGTTACTGTTTGGGATGCTTGGTAGAGTAACCATAAAATTGTTCTACCTGCTTCGTTTTTCCTTTTTCTTTTCTTTTTTCTTTTTCTTTGTCGTTGTTGTTGTTGTTGTTGTTGCCAGAGAGCACATGAACTCACCAGAGGGAGGGAGAGAGAAGCGCTCCCCAATGGGATGTGGTCATGCTGAAATTCCTTCTCTATTTTTCCTTCCTGTTGGGCTTTTGGGCACCCATGTGCACATCCCAGCATATATTTTTTTAAGCACTGGGGCTGGGATTTGAACCACAGTAAACCAGTAAGACCCAGCTACAGAACTGGCCCTCTGCCTGCTTCTATTCTCTCTTCCTAAACCATTCTCAGATTCATCATTCCACTTCTAACACTTGCAGTCCACTTCACTTCTGGACTAACATTCTTAAAAGATTGCTTTCTCGTGCCATTACCCTGCATGTAAAACCTACCAATGGATTTTCCAGCTTATCGGGCAAAATCTAGCATCCTTAGTCAAACATTCAAACCCTACCATACCTATGAATAGAGCCAAAGAATGAGTTATTTGTTGAGGCTTCTGTAGTGGGCACTGTCATTTACATTAGCTCACTCAATTCTCACAACAGCCATGTGAAACCAGAGTGTTTAGCCCCATCTTATAAATGAATAGAGTCTGGACACACCAAATATCAAATAATTGAACAGAGTCCACAGCCCATAATGGCAAAGCCAAGAATTCTCAATTTTCTTCTACCTCATTGTTCTGCCTCTCCCCTACCCAAGCACAGCCCCCACAGCTCCTTAACAAAGATTCTTTGCTTTTTTCATACCATTTGTAATTCACTTGAACAAAATACAGTTTTGGACAAACGTCACCTGTCCTTTGAGTATTCAGATCTTCCCTGTCTTTCGAGACTTAGCTCTTCCTCCATGGTATCTTCTTTAGCTACTTGAGCAAAGTCTGGATCACATGACCTACCACTGAATTTTGTTTGCTGCGACTCTACGGGTTCAAACTCGTAGCCCTACAGATGCGAGCCCCAAATGTTATATGGCTACTGTAGCACAGTAGATTTTGAACCTGCACATAATTGCACTAAATTGGATTGAATTAATAATAAATGGAAATAGTCATTGAAGAGAGGGTGGGTTTCAGAATCCCAGGATTTATTAAATTAATACATTCCTGACGGTGTTACTGTGGGACAGGTATTACCTATCTTATCAAAATGTATTAAAAGGCAAAGTATAACAAAACTTATTTAAAAGACAAAGTAATACAACAATGGAGTGGGGTGATTTTACAAATTGCTTTATCCATATTGCCTTGCTAAATATAGTTTTTAATTATTTGTGCTTCTCACTTAGGTCAAAATCGCTGTGACTACTATGGTTGTAACAGAACAGGAGGTGAATGTGCCGACGGCCTCCTTTGTGATTGCAAAATTGGGCTGGAGAGACCTAACCCTCAGGTCTCTTTTTGTCTTCGTAAGTGTTCTGCCTGCTTCTGAATGTCCTTCTTAACTCTTACCTCCTCTCCTTTTGCATGCACAGAATACAAACTTTGCTGCTCACGTTTCCATATGCATTTACAGTGTCTGAATGATGTGAATTTTGGGTGTAGACCTAGGGACCAGGACTGGGACCTTAGCTAGGAGCTGATGAGGCAGCTCAGGGGTGGCTTCGCAGGGGCGTGTCACGTGTGGAGCCAATGAGCACCTCGTTTTACCTAGAAAAATCAATGTGAGAAACTGTATGTTGTCACATGTCACCCTGGGGTTGAAGAGGTTGCTTCTGAAAGTGACCCTAAATCACTTTGTTTTGAAGCTGTGAGTCAGAAGTGCCCTGAGAACTGCAACGCGAAGAACAATATGCAGTGTTTGATGGACAAGGACGGCCAAGCCCTGGACTGCGTGTGCCTGTCTGGCTTCAGGAAGAATAACGAGACCTGTGAAAAGTAAGAGAAATGATTGCTTTTTTATCCTGCCACAGTGTAGCAAGGCAGAAAGGACTATTTGCATTATATATACATACACGTGTCTGTATAGATATATTTAGAGTCAGGATGTTGGTAAGCTGGTATAGGCTGGGAGGTATAGAGCATCGCCATCATCACAAGTAGTTTCTGAGCATCACTGTGTGCCAGGAACCACTCTAGGAAATACCTGTCCCACAGTAACACTGGTAGGAATGTATCAGTTCCTCATTTTCAAGGGGGATCCAGTTCCCTTAACCACCGGGCCACAGGGCTGGCTCTCTACCTCTTCTCTTCTCTGCCCTCCACCATTCTCATGTTCACCTTTCAACTTCTAATGTCTTCCAACTCACTTCTAGACAAGCATTCTCTTTTTTTTTTGAGAGGTTTTTGCTATAGGGCCCATGCGCTCGCCAGACAGACAGAGAGAGACAGAAAGTAGGAAATCCCCCCCCGGGGGGGGTGGCCATGCCGCAATCCCTTCTCCTCCATTCTCCTCTCGGGATCTTGGGCACACACGCACACGCGCCCGGCGTGAGTTTAAGCCACCGGGTCCAGGACTCGAACCACGGTTGACTACGTGGGAGTCCAGCAACATAGACATTACGCTAACTGCTGCTCCCATAGACAAGCATTCTTAAAAGATTGCTTTCACATGCCGTGCCCCCAACCAACATCTCTCAATGGGTTCTGAAACCGCATGTAAATAATGCGCCCCAGCTCCCAGGACAGTGAGTGAGTGGCAGAGCCATGTGGTGTCGCCGCCTGAGAAGGTCCTCTTATGCTTCCCCTCGGTTTCAGCTTCACCCGAATTGCTGAATCTACCTAGAGCTCACAGGATGGAGAGTCCGGTCAGCAGCAAATGAGACCACGTGGGATTGCATTCCCAACCTTCCAGAGCCCCAGTGGAGGGTGCTATCCAGGATGAACAGGAGCGTGAGGGAGATGAGAAAGAGGAGAAGGAACAGGAGAGGATGGGAAGGAAGAAATGGAGATGGGTGGAACTCTGACATGCTTCTCCTCAGGGAACTTTAACATGATTTCCTGTTACTGTATTTAGGTGTCCTTTTGGCTACAGTGGAGTTGACTGTAAAGACTGTGAGTATTAAACGTCTTGCTATAAACAAGTTATTAAACATCTGACAAATAATCACTGACCATCTTCAAAATCCTGTCCTCTACCCAAAGTCCCTGACTTCCTTTATAAAGAGAGAGAACATCTGCTTACGGCATGCCTCTTGGGTCATAGAGGCAGTGCCTGTGCTACAGGGAACAGCAGCGCTCAGTGCCCCGGACTTGTTCTAGGTCAAAGAGAGGCGTCCTGACACCGCGCCGACTTTCTACCTTAGCTTAAATGTGCACGTCCCGCTACTAGGAAGGAAAAAAGACTATCGATCCTGAGATGGTGGTGGTTGTGGGGAAGTAGAATGGAAATCAGACATTTAAATACTCCAAGCTTTTCATCTCTGAGCTATCTGCTGGTTTGGGATGTGTTGCTGCAAATCGAGTAGCTTCATTCATTCCCACTCTCACCTTCACCATGCTGAGACAATACGAACTTGTGTGTGAGAGAGAGATATTTCTGCTATAGGGCGTGTGTGCTCGCCAGAGACAGGGAGAAACAGAAAGCGAGAAATCACCCTCCAACACACCCAGGGGGATGGTCACACCACAATCCCTTCTCTGCCATTTTCCTCGGGATTTTGGGCACACACACACAAGCATGCAGCATGAGTTTTAAGCTATGGGGTCCAGGACTTGAACCACAGTTGACAACGTAGGAGTCCAGCGATGTAATCATTATGCCATCTCCTGGTCCTGAGACGATACTAATTTTATATTTTAAATTTTACATAATGAACTAAAGATCAATGATCCAAGTTGAAGGAAATATTGCTGTCAGCCTGCCAGCCACAAACACTGTGATGAGAAATGTTCTCGATAATTATGGTATTTTGTTGCAGGGATAGATTTCCTGTCATTTTTTTTCTTCTGAGCTTTTCAGTTTCACAAAATGAGAGTTTGAGACGAGATGAGATGACCTGTGAGGTCTTCCCCACACTCCCCTGTCTACAGTCCCATGAATCTGGGGTGGAGTGGTGTTTGTGGCCATCAGAGAGTGGCACTGTCCAATGGAAACACAGTGTGAGCCGCACTGAATTTTAAAATCTTTAAGTTTTTAAAAAGAAGTATTTATTATATTTATTATATATTTTTGTTTATTATTATTATTTGATTTGACCAGAGAGAGACAGAAAAAGAGAGAGAGGGAGCGTAGGAAAGCAAGCTGCCAGATCTGGGACTTGAACCGTGGCCAGCCATATGGGAATCTGGCGCCTTAACCACCATGCCACCTGCCAGTGCCTAAGTACAATTTTTTAAATAAGAAGAAATAAGTGACTTGATTTTATTTGACCCAACATATCCAAAATATTTCCATTCCAACACGTAACCAATGTGAGAATTAACATTATTTCACTTTTTCTTCTATACCAAGTGGCATCTGATATGTGTTAGGCTTACAGGCCGTCTCATAGCCACATGTCAAGTGTCGGAAGTACTTGAACAGAGCTACAGGAGGGGATTGGGTGCTAACAAACTTCCAGGCTTTTCCGTCATTGATGCTTTCAAGCCATCACCTGACTCCGCTATTACAACATAACTCTGACCTGGTTCCCTCAGCTTATCAGTTATGTGAAGATGGAGGGCAGCCTAAGATAGCAGCAGTAAGGAGAGAGGCATGGACCTGGGTTGAGGTCCTCCTCCCCAGAAAGCCAGGGAGGACCCCACCACCCTCAGCCTCCTTCATATTTATGACCTTCTATTATCCTCCAAGGCTGTGTCTTCTGGCAGAGTTCTGAAGACATAATGTGGTGGGTAGGAAGAAGGGAGTGCTAAAGGAGATGATCTGCCTAACCCAGTTTGGCCCTGGTGGGGTTGGAGACCAG
Organism: Tupaia belangeri chinensis; assembly: GCF_000334495.1. Classification (NCBI taxonomy): domain Eukaryota; kingdom Metazoa; phylum Chordata; class Mammalia; order Scandentia; family Tupaiidae; genus Tupaia; species Tupaia belangeri. The sequence continues at coordinate 1,294,247 of NW_006159920.1, forward strand.
ATTCTGGTTGTCCTATTTACTAAGAGTCACTGGGCATGCACAGCTGTGCAGTAGACAGTTGGGGTCAGCTCTTCTCTCTTCCCTGCAGCATTCGAGCTGATCCTCACCATCGTGGGCACCATCACCGGCATCATCATCATCAGCCTGCTGATTGCCCTGATCTTCTCAGCCAGGTATGGGGTCAGGGTGTCCCTTCCCGGGAGTAGAGTGCTACCAGCATGATGCTGTCGTTTCCAAACACACTTCGCCGCTCAGACAAGAGAAGGGAAATGGGAATGCCTCTTTAATAATGCTGACTTTTTTCTTACCTTAATTTTCTCCTGGTTATTTAAGTTATACATGATCATAGAAGAAAATCTAGAAAATAAAGAAGCATGGAGAGGAGAAAAAACAATCTGTCACAAAACCAATCACCCACTGACATATTGGCTTACATCTTTCTGGACTTTTCTCTTTCCTTTCAAATGGGATTATGTACATACTTTTGTATCCTTTGTAATTAAAAACAATTTTTTTGAGGTTTATTTTCAATTAACACTGAAATGACAGCAACCATTTTCACATATCATTGGAAGTCTTTGTTAACAGGACTTTACTCCATTGTTCCTGTTGATTATAATTTTCACAAGGTCATCCTGTGCCCAGGCCCTTTCTGCAAATGGGGCCAACCTAAAATCAACCTCAACTGAGTCTCTTGGGTTAAAAAAACAAAAAGTAGAAATGCTGTCTCTGCATGACTATTTCTATTTGGTTCCTTCAGTTCTTTTCTCTTTAGAGGGTTGATGGACAAGGTGTATTCATTTATTCAACAAATATTTAGGTATGTTGAAGTTTTCCCTGTTAACAGGGAAGAGAATGATGTGATCTCTTTTCCATTCTAAATGTGCCGAGTGGAAACCCACTTGAATAAAAACAAGCGACTTTTCCCCCTAACATTTAGCATCTACATTATATTTTGGCAAAATAGGTGTTTTCCATCTATAATGTGAAAGGATCATCATATTTCTAGATTCCTAAAATATTTTGTTGCTTTTTTCCCCCTTTTATTCCATTTGGAAATTAATTCCCGAAGACTTTGCTGTAAGGAAGCAAAGTCAAGAACTGGGAATATCAGCGGATCATCCCTGACTTGCCCTTTTTCAGGGGCAGAGGCAGAAAGTTCTTGATGCTGGAGCAAGGCTGTTTTCTCTTTTCTTGAGAGGACTGGTTGACTATACTCAGGTTCCCAAGAGTTGTTCTAGAACCTTGGGGTCTCATGACAGCGTCTCTGTTTCTCCATCCTGCTGCAGAATCAGGTTTGCTCTAGGCCCGATGACAGGTTCAGGATTTTCAGGAACACAAAAAGAATTATAATTTTCTTGCCTATTTCAAAGGGCAATGAAGCCTCTTCTTAACCACCTTGGACAAGAGTTGTCAAAGGGCAGGGACTGTTGTGGGCTGGGCTGGTCATCGGGGTCACAAGGCAAGTGACATTCCCAATGTAACTGTTACCTCGGGTGTGCCCCTGTGGGCATGACGAATGTCGCTGGCCTAACTCCCCACTCCATGGTCCAGAGCACTGCAAGAACAGAGCCATGGAGGGCTGTGAACCAGGAACCAGCATCTGAGGGGAGATGCTGCCAAATACTGGCAAGTCCCTGCAAGTACTTCCACTTGGCTTTGAATATTTACACTTGAGATCATTGAAGGGCCACAGCAAACCTCAGACATCTCAGATTTCTTCGTTCAAGATCCTTATACCTCGAACTCATTTAGCTGGCTGAGGCATTTCCGTGAACACTGACTTTGCTCAAAATGAAAAATTGTATCACAAGTCATCTTTTCTCTTTGATGTCTGTTCTTTCCATAAATTTTAAAGCACTCTTTAAGATACTAACATTATTAGCAAAATTTGTATGAGGTCAGTGGAATTAGATAATAATGTTGGATCAGAGTTAATATCTTGGTTCTGCAGTTACCTAGAGCTTATAAGGAGACTGTCCTTAAACTTAGACTTTCTACACTGAATAAAATAAAATAATAAAGTATTAAGCGTAATAGGGTATCAAGTCTGCATCTTACTCTTTTTTTAGTTCAGAAGTGTAAAAAATGAAGAAATTGGGTAATAGGTTAATAGGAACACTATGTAATATATATATGTATAAATTTTATATCTAGATATAGATATCATCGCTAATGTAAATTTAAAATGATTTCAAAATTTATAAACATCTTAAAATAGAACATTAACATTCACTTCAAGGGACTTTCTGCCATTACCAGGTCCTAATTCCTGTTACTGATTACAGATCAAAGAACAAAAAGAAGAATATTGAAGAACAGAACTTGATTGAGAACGACTTTCAGGATATCAGACTGGAGCAGACAGGCTTCAGCAATCTAGGAACAGGAACCATCTTCCCCAAAATCAGGATTGCAGCCTCCAAAGACAGTGAGCCCCAGAATCCTTATACAAAGAATCCCTATGCAAGCCAAAGCCATATGCCTCGCCCTGACTATTAGGTGAGACAGGGGGCTCTCTGTTTGGCTTTTTAGAGGGAAATGCCCATTATGTTAATGGATGGGTAAGTGTTGAGCTGCGTTGTGAAGTCCTTGGTTCTTTGGGTCCAGATCACTAAAATTAGAGATCTGTCCCTAGGCACAAAATGAAACTGCAACCACGAATGAAGTAGATAGAAAAGGTTTAATAGAAAGAAAGGAAAGGAAAGAAAGGAAGTACACCCAGAAAGGTTCTTGGGTGGACAGAATTGCCAAGTGGTTGTATCTTCACCAATCTATGGATGCCTTTATTATTATTATTATTATTTTTTAGAAAGATCTAGGTAGAAGCTCCCTGCTATTACCACCATTTCGTCCCCAACATTGACTATCTGTGTGATTTTAGACTGTTGCTTAATTTCTCTGGCCTTCTATTTTTCATTGGTAAAAAGAGCAGCTTAATTTAGCTGCCCTTCAGGTCCATTCCAATGATCGACTTCCACTGATAGGACTTTTATGATGATTCTCAGGCTGGTTAAGAACCTAGGGCCCGGGGTCAGCAAATGGCATAATGGTTATGTTGCTGGACTTCCATGTAGTCAACTGTGGTTGAATCCCAGACCCCGTAGCTTAACACTCATGCCGGGCACATGTGTGTGCATGCCAAACATTCCAAGAGGAGAATGAAGGAGAAGGGATTGCAGCTTGGCCATCCCTCCCGGGGGCGGGGAGGCGATTTCTCGCTTTCTGTCTCTCTTGTGAATGCACGTACACTATAGCAAAAATCTCTCTCTGTCTGAAAAAAAAAAAGAACCTAGTTCTTCGGGCCAGCAGGTGGCATGATAATTAAGGGCCTGAACTCTACTACATGGTCAATGTGATTTGAGTTCCAAATCCAGCAGCTTGAAAACCATGCCTGAAGCATATGCATATGTGCCCAACATCCAGAAAGGAGAAGGAATTGCAGCATGGCCATCCCCCTGGGGAGTAATTTCTCACTTCCCTCTCACTGTCTCTCTCAGTGAGCACATGTACTCTAAGACAAAAACATTTAAAAACAAAACAAAACAAAACAAAACAGAACAAAAAAAAACAAAAACAAAAAACCTAGGTCTTACTCAGGTCCTGGGAAGGATGCAGAAAGTAAATCTGTTCTGTCATCTGTCAGGCCCTTTCCAGCCAGGACAGGTCAGGGCAACTCTCCTTGCCTCCCCAGACCTCAAGGCAAGCTCATCCATTTCCAAAGACATAAGGCAAGTTAGGCTATAATAATTCTAAAGAATTATTTTATTTAATAATATTATTATTATTATTTAATTTGACCAGAGAGAGAGGGAAAGTGAGAAAGCAAGCCACCAGGGCAAGAGCTTGAACCCCTGTTGGCCCATGTGGGTGTCCAGTGCCTTAACCACCATGCCACCTGCTGGCCCCTGAGACTGGTAATATTTTATTTCCCTTGGGAGAACTTCCGAGGAGAATAGCTTATATTCATTAGATTTGTACCAGGTAAATAGTTATAATTGGCACTGTTTTGTGTGTTTGGAATAAAATGTTGAAAAGAGGAAGCCAGCTAGAGTGACAATTGCGAGAATAACAAGATGGAAAGAAGGGAAGATGGTGAAAGAAGAAGAGAAGGGGGCCACGGAAAGAGACAGTGAATGGAAGAGAAACAAGGAGAGAAATGATTAGAAAAAAAGGCAAAATAGAAGAGAAAGCTGAAGGCAAATAATATGAATTAATGTTTAAAATTTGAGTCTAAATTTTATGTTTCTGTTGGAGTACTTCATTTCTAAGAGTCTTCTCTCTCTCTCTCTTTCTCTCTCTCTCTCTCTCTTTCTAGAATAATAAACTTTGGAATCCTCTATGGCCCTCAACCTAATGTTCAAACTATTACTTGGAGAGTTTCAAAGGCTGATGGAAAAATGAGCATCAGCGAAGATCTGGCTCCAGTGCTCCTCGCCTGATATCCACCAGCCTCACTTGAATGGAAGCTGAGAATGTTTGCAATGAATACTGCTTGCCTGATTGCTGAATAAATATAAAACGAAATACACATAGAGGCTACTAGCACCTGTAAAATAGTGGATTGCAGTCAGCAGAAAGACCTTAGGCAATGGTTAGGGATTTTTTTTCCTGGTAGTGCCACAATAACAATTTCCAGTATAGAGGACTTCCCTGCTGTGGAGGTCCCAGGAGGTGGGAAGAGGTGCCATCTTTTGAGGTCCTAAGGTTCCCTCTCCAACAAGTTACACTGGGATACCTGCTTTCTACTCCTCTGACATATGGTTTTGGGCTAGCCTTGAACTGCCGGGAACTTGCCTGGCCTCATCCCAAGAAGATAAGAAAGAGGCAGAAACAAACATGTCTCCCATGTTTCAGAAAGACTGCCTGAAAATCCAGAACCTTCTCAATGTTAATCAGGGCTGTACTAGAAATGTTCGCCATGGGGTATTCGGAGTTTCTGAAATGCTAGCAGGAGGGAGGGGCGGGGAGAAAAGACCCCACTGAGGGCAGAAGGAGGAGAGGGAAAGGAAGCTGGGCCAGGAGGAGCAAGGGAGGAGGTATCTTGGATGGATACCTTGAACCCCTCTCCTCGACAAACATTTGGGCACTTCCTCGCATTCAAGTCCTTCCTGAGAGTCAGTCTAGGAAGAGGGGTGAAAGCAAAACCCCGAGAGTAGGAGCTTCAGGAACTGCAGACGTTCTGTTTGGCAGAGGGTGAGAGAGGGAGCTGGTGTGCGGGAGTCCGGATGTCCAGCCTGTGGTGCAGATTTCAGAGGTACCCCACTGGCCTCCGGTTTAGCCGTGGCCCCCAACACATTCACACACCTGAGAATGGGGGCAAGAACATCCAATGTGGGCCTTGTCGATGTTACTAGTGTCTGTTTATGTCTTACTTTTGTTTCGTTATTTTTATTAATTGTTATTATTACTCGTTCTAGACAGTTATAAAAGATAATGTAATAAAGTGTCTTTGGTAGATGGTATCTGTTCGTGTGTCTGGGCTTTTGACGATGCACACAGTGGCGAGTCTCATTTTAAACACAGCACATGGAAAACTGTTGATGGACACCTGCTGTTCTCATTAGGGGCTGCTGGACTACCCCAGGTCATGTTTTCACACATAGTAGATGCTTGCCCTGTGGTCTGGTCGTTAAGGGATCTGAATCTCCCATGATTGACAGCACAGTTTGAATTCTGGCCCCAGTTTCTTAGAAAGCATGTAAGGCATGTGTGTGGGCCCCAAATCCTCACAGGATGGGGAAATGGAGAAGGGATTGTGGTGTGGCCATGCTCCACTTGGGGAGGAGGTGCTTTCTCCCTCTCTCCGTCTCGCTCAGGAAAGCACACATTCTTTCCGACATATTAAAAACAAAACACATACAGATTTGGAGGAGCTGCTTTTCCTGCACATCCAACTCCTCTCCCTTGAAGTAGCTGAGCATTTTAGGTGAATCCGATCCCATTCTCAGATCCAAGGGGTTAATCTCAGTTGACCTAAGCCAGTGGAATCCATCCGTCCTCGCCATTGGAATTGACTTGAGAGTGAACAAATGGGTCAGCCTGTGGCATGGTGGTTAGGACAGCCGGAGCCCTCATGACTGACTACATGGTTTGAGTCCTGGGCCCAGTGGCTTGAAAAACATGCTAGGCGTGAATGTGAGCATACCCAAAATCCAGAAAGGAGGAAGAGATGGAGGAAAAAGAATTGCATCATGACCATTCCCCATGGGAATCACTTTTCTTCTCTCTCAGTTTCCTTCTTCTTCTTCTTCCTCTCTCTCTCTCTCTCCAGTGAACACATGTGCCCTCTGTCAAAAATTTTTTAAAAATTTAAAAATAAATAAAACATGTGGGCACATGACATAGTGGATGCAACTGAACTTTGGTAGGAGGCTCAGAAGAGAAACTCTTTTTCTGAAGAGTTTAGGGATGCGTGGCCTTGGATTGCTTTAATATTATTAAGGACAAAATTGACACATAAAGGAAGACACATCTGAGAGAATCCCAGAGATGGAGCTGGAACCTTGCTTGACTCATATCTGAAGCCTTCGGACTTTGTGGAGAGCAGCAATTTGAGAAAACGTGACCTTAAGATGAATACAGAAATGCACTTCCCTAAGCTGCTCCAGCAGAGCTACTGAGAAGTATCTACATAGGAACGCAGTCTGCCTGCTTCAAGGTTATCTTCCTGTTGTTGATACCCAATACCCCCCAGTATTGCCAGTATCTGGCTAAAGGAAGTCACACGTGTTTATCAAATTGTCCACCCAAAAGCTCAGAGAAATTCTATGGTGCCAGTCATTTTCACATCTTCAGACAATTAACATCCCAAAACAACTGGTTTTGCATGCCATTTCCTTCTCTCCTATTCTCTTTGCATCTCATTTCCACTTTCCCCATTTTCTGCCCTTAAAAGAATAAACCTGATGCGACCAGCAGTTGGCCTAATGGCTATGTCGCTCAATTCCCATGTAGCCGACTGTGGTTCGAGTCCCAGACCCGGTGGCTTAAACTCATGTTGGGCACATGTGCGTGCGTGCCCAAGATCCCAAGAGGAGAATGGAGAAGAAGGGATTGCAATGTGGCCATCCCCCCCCGGGGGGTGATTTCTCGCTTTCTGTCTCTCTGTCTCTGTCTTTCTGGCGAACGCATGTGCCCTATAGCGAAAATCTCTCCAAAAAGAAAAGGAAATAGACACAATAACAAATACACAAAGACACACGAGTATAGAAAAGCAAGGATCGGGTGGGCACGGCTTCACTGATGGAGAAGTAGTGACCAGAACTGGCCTCAGGGTTACTCTTTTTTTTTTTTTTTTTTTTTTTGGGGGGGGGGCTTGCTATACGGCACATGCGCTCACCAGAAAGACAGAGACAGAGAGACAGAAAGTGAGAAATCACCCCCCAGGGGGGATGGCCACGCTGCAATCCCTTCTCCTCCATTCTCCTCTCAGGATCTTGGGCACACATGCACACACGCCCGGCATGAGTTTAAGCCACCGGGTCTGGGCTCAAACAGTGGTCAGTTATGTGGGAGTCCAGCGATGTAAGCACTATGCCATTCTGCTGGTCCCTGTTATTGCATCTATTTCTAATCCATAGCCTTCCCCACTCAGAAAAACGTGTTCTGCTGAGCGAGTCCTGGCAGGACTTTCCTCTGTTGTTAGGCCAGTTTGAATCTTTTTTTTTGGCAGCTGAATTGTCTTCACTGATACCCCTTGTGTTTACTCCTGTGCTCTCAAGACTAGGTGGTGAATGGAATAAAGGAAGCATACCTTCATAAACTATTAATGCTCACAGTAAAGACATTAACCATTGACCAGTCAGCTAACAGGGATAAAGGTCGATACAGACATAATCCTGAAAATTGGCTGACCGCTGTAACTTGTCATCATGGACTCTATTTCTGACTTGCATGTCAACACCTCTGTATTTGAAGATGGCGCTGGATTTGGGGCTGGCAATAGACTACTTGAGCCTGGTTTCTCAGGATTTCTTCTTCAAGGTCCTGAATCATACAAATCCCGGACTTCATAGATGAGAAAATCATTCATTCTTCAAAGGTTTTCACCCCATTGTTTGATTAAAAATAATGCCCCAGGGGCCAGCAGGTGGCACGGTGGTTGAGATGCTGGATTTCCATGTTGCCAACCGTAGTTAGAGTCCCAGACCTGGTGACTTGCTTTCTCATTCTTCTTTTCTCTGTCTCTGTCTGGTCAAAACTGAAGAATAATGATAATAAATTTTAAAATTAAGAAAAAATGTCCCAGGGGTGGTTACAGCATTTGGCATAATGGCTATGTTGCTAGACTCCCATGTAGTCAACCGTAGTTCAAGTCCTGGGCCCGGTGGGTTAAACTCACACCGGGCGAGTATGAAGGCGTGTCCAAGAATGGAGGAGAAGGATTGTGGCATGGCCATCTTCCCAGGGGCTTATTTCTCGCTTTCTGTCTGTCTCTCTCTGTCTTTCTGGTGAGCGCATGTGCCCTATAACAAAAACCTCTCAAAAAAAAACAAACAAAAAATGCCCCAGGGGCTGGCAGGTGGCACGGTAGATAAGTTGTTGAATTTCTACATGGCCGACCTGGTGACTTGCTTTCTTTCTTTCCTTCTCTCTCTCTGGTCAAATTAAATAATAATAATGATGATGACGATAATAAAAAAATTAAATAAATAATGTTCAAACATGTACATGTGCAGTATTTATGAAAATTCCTTTGCATTCCAAGTTGCTTTTGATTTTGATATAACATGGCCTAGAATTAATTTGTTTCTGCTCACTGGTAACTTTGCAAAGGTTTTCTAACTTCCTGAGATGAAAATTTGATCATGATACTCCCTTCCTTAAGGCTTGCAAGGTTTTCCACTGAGCAAGTAGAGCTTACAGAACAAAGGCGGCCTCCTTGCAGCATGGCACTCCTAGCTGACTGGCTGCTGCTACCGAAGGTTCATGTTTGCCTCATGGTCCTCCCTGCAGGGCACCAACACTCTGGCCATACCCACTGATCCCTAAACACACCTCTTTATACCTCCATTCCTCTGCACTTGCTTTCCCTTCTCTTGAAATGCCCTCCCCTTCAACTTCCTAATGTCTAGTCCATTTCTGTTGCTATAACAAACTACCATAAACTGGGTGGCTAAGAAACAAATTTATTTTTCAGTCTTGAAATCCAAGATCAATGCACTGGGCAGAGTCCCTGTCTTGACGAGCGGTGGCTTCCTCAAAGCTGGCCATCTTCTCATGGAAACTTCATGTTGTTGCAGAGAACCAGATGCTGAGGAATGGAAAGCAGCTCCTGGAGAGATTAGGAGAACTGTGTATTACACCAGCGGGCATGGAGGAGTTAACACTCAAAATTGCTGACCTAACTGGGGGTTGGACTTGGTCTTTATGAGGAAATTGAGAAAGGGGTGGTCTCGGAGTGGAGATTGGGCTCAGATCCTGCCCTACACAGCGTAAAAGGAGGAGTCAGAGAAGCAGGAAATCTAATCCAATCAAGGTACCAATCCATTCAAGGTAGTAATCTATTCAAGGTACTGATCCACCCAAGGTTTTCAGGTTACCCTGTAGCTCCAGGGAGGGACAGTAAGTTTGCTGAAGGGCAGAAACCTTAGACAGCTATCAGTCCTGAGCTATTTATTTATTTATTTATTTATTTATTTATTTGGAGACGTTTTTGCTATACGGTAAGTGCGCTCGCCAGACAGACAGAGACAGAGAGATAGAAAGCGAGAAATCATCCCTCAGGGGGGATGGCCACACCGCAATCCCTTCTCCTCCTTTCTTCTCTCAGGATCTTGGACACGCACACACACGCGCATGGCGTGAGTTTTAAGCCACTGGGTCCGGGACGCGAACCGCGGTCGACTACATGGGAGTCCAGCAACATAGCCATTATGCTAACTGCTGGTCCCTCAGCCCTGAGTTATTAGTCATAGGAATTTAACAGTTTATAATGGAGGTGCTCCTCCAAGATGGAATCTCATCTGCTTCATTGTGACAGAGGGGTCTCTTTTATAGGGGCACTAATCCCATTCATTAGGGTTCTACCCTGTAGATCTAATCACCTCCTAAAGGCCCTACATCCTAATACCATAACCTTGGGCGTTAGGATTTTACATATGAACACTTCTGCAGGAGGAGACCTAAACATTAGACCACAGTGCCTGAAAATACTTCCATGTGTCTAGTTTAGCTAGGCCATCAGCTCCCCTGGCCAGCTGCTTCTCTTTTCAGCACTCTCAAGAAGAAGTGTCACCCCTTCTTGTCCCAACTGGTCCTGAAACAAGATCCCCTGGGAGGAGGTTGTGCAAGGTGAGTCTGTTCCCGTCTCATTTAGCACAACTGGTATAGAACAACCATTAAGTAATTGTGAAGCAGGGGTATAAACCAGGACTCTTCCAGTTCAATCTAGAAGAATATGTCCATTATCTTGATTGTGGCGATGGCTTTATAGGTATTTACACATGCCCAAACTTGTCAGACTGGATACTTCATACGTGCAGTTTACTGTGATGCCTTGATAAAGCTGTTTTGTGGTAGGGGGCCTCCAGGACCAAGGAAGATAATGGCCATGCTTAGAACTTAAAAATCCACGCTTATAGCCCTGTTCCCATAGCAACTTAGCAATACTTAGTGACCTTGTAGCCCTGATAGCAACTCTGTAACTTCATGTACACCTGTGTATCTAACAGCCTGTGACCCAGTACACGCCTGCATAATTCCGTAATAGTCTGTTACCCAGTCAAAAGTATATAAAAGGATAACATAACCATACATGGGAGACGAATAAGCTAAAACAAAAGGGGAAGCCCCAAAGAATTCGGGGCTCAGCCTTTGGATGTGAATCTGCTGAGCCAGTACTAGCACCCAAATAAACCATTGTTTTCCTGTTAAAGCCTCGGTGTCCTGTCTCTCTCTCGCTGAATGTCCCACAACAGCTTGAGTGATTGTTTTTTTTAGCTTGGAGATGGACTCTTCAGTAGGGACTTCTCCAACCTTGAGGGAGGCATCCTCTTGGTACAGTCTTAAGGTCTAAGATGGGGAAAAAAAAATTATACATGTCATTCTACTGGGTCTTTCCATTACACTGAAGGGTCTCTCAGATCAGCTTTGAGTGAAACCAGCTGAGGATGGGTGGCTGCCCTAACAGCAGGGAATCTCAGTTGTACATTGGAATCGCCAGAGGAAATGCCTGGGTCCCATCCCAGATCACATCATTAGTCTAGGGGATTGTTTAAGCTTCTGGTGGTCCTAATGTGCGGTGGAGTTTGAGAACCTCTACTTTAGACAATGGCTTGGCTCCTCATGGTCAAGCGTGAGGTCACGTCATTTTCCATTTCTTCTTCTGAGGGTGAAGAAGTCAAGAGCCCGTAATGCTGAAGAAATCTCAATGGCCATCCAGCTTATTTATGGAGAAATCTGGGGCAATTATGTCGCTGAACTGCGGCCCTCTCATCCCGTCCTAGATGCCAGCCAAATCACACGACCAGTAGGTGGCGCTGTCTCCTATGGCTTGAAGAAAACCCAACTTCTGGTGGCGCCACTCTTTAAAAGGTTTGTTTAAAATGGTTATTTTATAAGAATTATTTTTAATTTAACTTTATTTATTCATCCATTTTAATTAGACCAGAGAGGGACAGAGAGAGAGAGAGAGAAAGTGAGAAAGCAAGCTGCCAGGTCAGGGACTCGAACCATGGTTAGCACCCTTAACTACCAAGCCACCTGCCGGCCCCAAGATTGTTCATTTTTAATGCATCAATTCTAGGTAATTTTTCCCTTGACTTTTTCTTGGTCCCCTCATTTTTTGCTCTTGTGCTAGGGAGACATTAATGCTCCTCAATTCATTTTTGTGAAAATACCTGCATCGTTTCCTCTGGATCACTAGAGAGCATGCATTGTCCCCTTGAATGGTCTTACAATACTCAACCACGTATTAAAGAAATGCTAACGTACACAAATAGTGCACAAAATTTGGTACAATTGTCTAGGTCATCAACATTTTATTTAATGGTGATGTCACAAAAGAAAAAAGAAAAATCCATTTCCATTGAAAAATTCTTCAGTTAAGGTAAAAAAACAAAATGCTGCTAGAGGCGGTTTCTGGTTTCCATCAGTTTTACGAGGTGAGCAAGATCTGGCTGGGCTTTCCCAAAGTGTTCCAGGAGAATTTTGGTTTTCCATTCATTGACAACCCACCATGCTTTACAAAGCAAGGCTGGAGAATGAGGTTGAGGAGAGTCCTGGAACACATATGGGGTTTTCTCAACCTCTGGACTATGAAATGTGGCTCTTTTATTCAAAGAGACACTTGAGACAAACTCTCAAAGGCCTCCTAATTCCTGTAGGCCTTGTAACATATTTTCTGAGCCCACGGTCATCTGACAGTTGGGCCAATAAAGGAATTCTCTTTTGAGATGGGAGAGCCAGTTTGAAAACAACAATAATAACAGTTTATATATTATGGAGCACCCACTATATAGCAAGCACAATTCTTAGTGCCTCACCTATATTAACCCTTTTAATTCTCATGATTATTTTAAGGTAGGGACAAACTGATTATCTCATCTCCAAAATGTTTTAGACTGAAAGTATTTTGGATTTCAGACTTTTTTGAATTTTAATGTACTCGCATATACATAATATCTTAAGGGTAGAACCCAAGTCTAAACACAAAACACATCTGTTTCATGTACCTGATACACATAGGCTGAAGATAATTCTATACAGTATTTCAGTATTGCAGCGTTTTTTTCAAAGTTTATTTTTTATTTCAAGGAGAAAGACTTGTACCCTTGACAGGGTCTTACGATGCACTCCATCCCCATCTCTGAGCCACCCAGGGTCACAGGAACCCGCAGGTGTGCCTGGCATGTTCGCCCAGGATCCAGACCCAGACCTCATGTGTCTCCAGTATCTTGCAGCAACACACTATCCTCTGCAGCACTGCAACTGGGCTTGTCCTGCAGCAATCTGACTGTGACCTGACCTGAGGTCAGGTGTGGAATTCTCCACTAGTGGTGTCATGTTTGTGTTCACAAAGTTTTGAATTTTGGAGCATGTGAGATTTTAGAATTTGAGATTAGGAATGCTCAACTATTTTTACTTGTTCAATAACTGGGGAAACAGGCAAGTAACTTGTCCAATATCATCACATAGCTAAAAAGTAGCCTAGCCAGGATTTGAACCTAGGCAGTCTAACTCCAGAGACTTCCTGTTTGTCATTTAGTGCCAAAATGTTAACATGTGTCAGATATCTCTGTGATCATAGAGACAACGAAACATATGATCACAAAGATAATGAGGTATGTTTGAAACGGAGTGTCCTGTGTTCACCAAGCCTTGGTATTAGATGCAAATAAAGCAATGGATGAAACGCGGGATTTTATCTTCCTGGAGGTTAGTGGGCCTTTATTACCAATCGTGAAAAACTTTCCCTATGTTGCTGCTTAAATAGTGTATTCTCTCCATTGAAGTAATTCATCTAAAACCACCTGCAACACGCCTACTGCATATTATTTATTACTTCAGGTATGGTTTCCCTCTTTGTTTGAGGAGCCCTCTAGCTTCTATTGCTCTGTCTATTGCAAAGGACCCTTCTGTTGTGTCCTCAAGGTCACTACTCTTCTGCATCACTTCAGAAGCAAGAGCATGGGGGATCTTGCAAGAGAAGTGTTTATTGTCTTGTCACCTCATTCCCCTCAACATGACATTGGATTAGAATTCAGTCACAAAACTCAGTTACTTAACTACACCCCACACACCAAGGAAGGCAGGGAATATAGCAGAACTACTTGTTCATGAAGATGAGGAAGTGAGTGTTTTGTGAGCAGCTGTCTGGACTCTGTTCCTCTCCCTTTCTTCTCCTAATACAATTTTCTCATCCTTTGAGACACACCATCACTGTTGGATCACTTATCGTACAATAATATCTGGCACGTGGTATGCACTCCATACCTATTTGTTGAACAAACAAGTCATTCCACAAATACTTTTTTAGGTGCCCACTCTCAGGGAGCTGAAAATTAACTTAGAGAAAATTGTGTTACAAGCAAATAACTTCAGTCTTCACGCTTATAATGGAAGCAAGGGCCAAGTACTTTCAGAACATGGGGGAACACATTGTCAACAATAGTTCTGGAAGGCTGCTTCTTTTTTTTTTTAGTTGCCAGAAGGCATGTGTGTCCACCAGAGAGAGTCAGAGAGAAAAAGAGAGGGGGAGAGAATGAGAGAAAGCACCACTAGTGGGGTGTGGTCATGCTGCAATCCCTTCTGCTCCTTTTCTCTCAACTTGTCAAGATTTGGGGCATGCATACACACACATACATGTTTTTCAAGTCTCTGGGGCTGAGATTTAAACTTTGGTCAGCCATATGGGATCTGGCTCTTAACCACTAGGCTACCATGCCAGCCCTGGAAGGCTTCAAAAGGAGGCAAAATCAAAACGGAGGCTTGTACTGCAGCAGTAGAGTACCTTTCAATTGGGTATTGAAAGATTAGAAAGATGGGACCAGCAGTTAGTGTAATGGCTATGTCGCTGAACTCCCATGTAGTCGACCGCAGTTCCAGTCCTGAACCCGGTGGTTTAAACTCACGCGTGTGTGCGTGTGTGCGTGCCCAAGATCCTGAGAGGAGAATAGAGGAGAAGGGATTACGGCATGGCCATCCCCTCTGGGGGGGTGATTTCTCGCTTTCTCACTGTCTCTCTGTCTTTCTCTGTCTCTCTGGCGAGTGCATGTGCCCTGTAGCAAAAACCTCTCAAAAAAAAAAAAAAAAAGAGAAAGAGTTTTCACCAGTCAGAAACAATCAGGGATTAGACCCTCTGTGGAGGAGAAACACCTGCAAAGGTGAGAATGTGGCTGTGAGGGTGGGAGTAGGGCCGGGCTGCAAAGATGGTTCAGGGCTAGCTGTGAAGGGCCCTCTGAATGACACAATCATCTGAGTCCTGGTCTCCCGATCTTTCAAGTAGACGAGGTATGTGCTCTGCCTGCTTTTTCTAACTAGAAAGCTGAACAACTATAATTAGTATGGCATGTACTCAAGCCTTGCCTTCTGTGCAGGGTAATTCTCAGATGCTCCGTTCAGCCCCTCTGGAAGGAGAGAGCACAGCCGGAGCGAGTTAGGACCTGTGAGCACCCTGCCTCGGGCCTGCTGGGGCTGAGTCCTTCAGCTGCACCTGGGAAATAGTGGTTTGGATGGCTTAGTTCCAAAGTCAGAAATTCCTCCGTTTCGTGCTTTGCTGCCTATTGATCTGAGGCTGAAGGGCACTGTGCTGTGGTCAATGATTACATTGTGGTTCAGGAATGAACACTGTAAGGACAGCTATGCATCATAGAACCCCACGGAGCTAAAGACCTGCTATGACCCCGTAGGGGCTAGCATATTACAAGTCTTAGAAGACTAGTGATCAAAGCTGTGGCCCTAAGAAATTATTCGGGTCCCACTACCCATTTAGGAAATACGGGCAGGTTCAAGTCATGTTCGTATGTATTCAATGCCTGCTCTGTACCGGTGTTTTCAGATGTACCTACTGCACACACGTAATTTCTGAAATAATCGCAAATAATACCAGCTATCAATTCCGGCATAGCCATGGCAGCTAACACTACTACCAACCCGTTGCAGCTGCTGCCGTCAGAGCTGGTGGACAAAGGTATAGGATCAAGAATTCACATTGTGGGGGAACCAGCAGTTAGCGTAATGGCTATGTTGCTGGACTCCCACATAGTTGACCATGGTTCGTAGTCCTGGACCCGGTGGCTTAAACTCACGCCAGGTGCGTGTGCATGCGTGTCCAAGATCCCGAGAGGAGAATGGAGGAGAAGGGATTGTGACATGGCCATCCCCCCGGGGGGTGATTTCTTGCTTTCTGTCTCTGTCTCTGTCTGTCTGACGAGCGCACACGTTCTACAGCAAAAAAAAAATATCCCAAAAAAAAAAAAAGAAATTCACATTGTGATGAAAAGTGATAAGGAAATTGTTGGTACACTTCTAGGATTTGATGGTTTTGTCAGTATGGTACTGGAAGATGTTACAGAATTTGAAATCACACCAGAAGGAAGAAGGATTACTAACTTAGATCAGATTTTGCTAAATGGAAATAATATAACCATGCCGGTTCCTGGAGGAGAAGGACCTGAAGTATGAATGGATATCCTAGACTTATGCTAGATTCTGTTTTGTCTTACAGTGGCAACAAAATATACATTTTTTTTTAACCTTTTAATGTTAGGTCCTGTAAAGCTGTTTCCCATTAAACGGAAATGCTTTGAAGATATATGCCCCTTTTTGCATGTTAATCTTGATTATTTTGTAAAAAGAAGAAAAGTTTGTTTTTTGAAGGATAAAATAAAGATGTTATTTGTTTATAAAGAAAAACAAATAATACCAGCTATCAGATGACATATAGTATATCATACGTTAGAAAGCATTAGGGTAGTATATTTCTTTTAAATACACTTTGATTGTTTTGAGATTATGACTCTCATTTAGAATGAGGCAGTTGTAAAATAGTACAAAAAGCAGCGGGCCTTGGAGTGAGATCTTGGCTATGCCCCGGTTCACTGCTGGATTATTGTTCTCCCTCAAAAAATGTATTTTTTCCCTGTATTAAGTTGCAGCTATGTATCAGTAAGATGTTTTTGCCCTAGATTATTAATTGAATTGGACAACATGACAACTCACCGTGAGGGTGAGCAGGTAAATCTGAGAATTGTGAGGGCCAGCCTGTAGAATGGCAGTGAGGGTGCTGGCTCCCACATGGCTGACTGCGAAGTTCGAGTCCCAAACCCAGTGGCTTGCAAATCACACCAGGCATGTGTGTGTGCATACTCAAAATGCGAGGAGGTGAGAAATGGAGGAAGAGGGATTGTGGCATGACCGTTCCTCAAGGAGGGTGCTTTCTCTCTTTCTCTCTCTCTCTGGTAAGCACATGTGCCCACTGGCAACATTAAAAAAAAGGAAGAGATTTGAGTGACCATGATAACTTTTAAAAAGGAAACATGTATTAGGTTGTCCAGAAAGTCATGATGCATTTTTTATGTTTATCTATGCAAAAACATTTCATGACTTTATAGACAACCCAATATTAATTAAGTTAATCAAAAAGATAGACATTATAAATACATTTTCACCTAACAATGAAGTCCTAAAATACGTAAAGCAAAATATTGACAGAATTCAACAGAGAAACTGTGCTAACATATTATTTGGAGATTTTATTAATTCCATATCAATAAGTAATTAAAAAACACATAAGAATCAATGAAGCAATAGAGGATTTGAACAACACTGTAACATACTAGGCTTAAAATACATTAAAAATAAATAAATAAAATCTGTGGGGCCAGCAGGTGGCATGGTGGTTAAAGTGCTGGACTCCCACAGGCTGATCATGGTTCAAGTCTCAGACCTGGCGGCTTGGAAATCATGCTGGGTGCGTGTGTGTGCACATGCCCAAAAAGAGAACAGAGGAGAAGAAATTGTGGTGTGACCGTAGCCCTTGGGGAATGATTTCTCACTTTCTCTTCCACTGTTTCCTCTCTGTTTCTCTCAAGCAAGTGCACATCCCCTATGAAAAAACCTAAAAAAAAAAAAAAGAATGAAATTCTGACACGTTACAACATACATGAACCATAAAAGCATCACACTAAACAGGCCAGACACGAAGAACAAATATTGTACGCTTCCACTTATGTTGCATAGGCAAATTCATAGAGTCAGAAAGTAGAGTAGAAGGGGGAGGAGAAAATGGGGGCGTTTTCAATGAATGCATTTTCTGTTTAGGATAACGGAAAAGTTCTGAAAATTGATGGTGGTGAAGGTCGCACAACATGATAAGTATACTCAATGCCATTGAATGGGGACATTTAAAAATAGTTAATATAATAGATTTTCTGTTATATGTGTCTTATCATTAAAAAAAAAAAAAAAACACGTAAAAATCAGATTAGTTAGGGACCAGCAGATGGCAAGGAGGTTAAGGTGGCTGGATCCCTCATGGTCAACAGCACGGTTCAAGTCCTGGACTGTGTGTGTGTGTGTGTGTGTGTATAATTTTTAAAAATTGCCAGAAGGTGCATGAGCTGACTGGAGGCAGACAGAGAGAAGGAAAGCGAGAAAGCACCACCATGAGGATGGTCACACTGTAATCTCTTCTCCATCTCTCCCTCCTTTCAGGATTTTGGGTACACACACCTAGTATGAATTTTCAAGGCCCTGGGTCTGGAACTCGAACCATGCAGTCAGCCACATAGGATCCAGTCACTTTAATCACCATGCCATTGCATGGCCCTGTAATTCTATATTTTATTCCTGAGGAACTACTCATAATTTCAAACTAACAATTGAAACATAAAATTTCTCTGGGTTGGGCCAGCCGGGCGGTATGGTGGTTAATGTGGCTAGATCCCGCAGGGCCAACTGCATGTTTTGAGTACTAGACCTTGTGGCTTGGAGGCCAACAGATGGTATAGAAGTTAAGGTGCTGGACTACCACATGGTCGACTCTAGTTCAAGTCCTAGATCCAGCAGCTTGAAACTCACACCAGGTACGTGTATGTGCCCAGAATCCTGAGAGGAGAATGGAGGAGAAGGGATTGTGGTATGGCCTTCTTTCCTAGGGGGGCTGATTTCTTGCTTTCTCGCTGTCTCTAGAAAGCACACATACCCTATAGCAAAAATCTTCAAAAAAAAAAAAGAAAAGAAAAGAAAAGAAAAACATGTTGACTGCATGTGTGTGTAGGCCCAAAGTCCCACGAGAAAAAGGAACTCCCCCCTGGTAAGTGCTTTCTCATTCTTTCTCCTCTCTCTCTTTCTGTCTCTCTAGTGAGCACACATGCCCTATAGCAAATAAAGAAGCCATTTTCTCTGGGTTAGCTATGTTCAACCCCTCACAGTCAAAACGACCCACCCAGCAGCCTCCTTCCGGCCCAGTCAGTAAGTGATGATTGGACACGTTCCTGAGGTGGTCACAGAGGAAAATGTTGCAGTGGCTGTGGGAAATAGTCTCGTCCCCCTGCCTGAGGGAGCCACCAGTGCAGGCTGAAGGACACCACCACCCTCCAGCTAGATAAAAGGAATGACAGAAAAGCACAAAACAGAAAACAAAAGCTCAGAGGAATTAGAAAGGCTTCTCTAAGCCAGTGTTAACATAATAGTGCCTGGAATCAGGGGGATTCAGTGGCTTAAGCAGGCCTGGGCTTGCTGGGGAGCACAGCGAACGGCAAGGTGGGGGCAAGATGGGGCGGAAGGGGACTGGTGAGAATGGAAGCAAGGACAGGTATGCACGCAGCACTGTCAGGTGCAGTCCAGGTGAATCAAGTCCGTCCTAAGTCTAAGGAAAAAGTGTGGGTATTTCAATAGTTAGTGAAGCATCCAAGTTGGGGCAGGGAAGAAGATATACAGATCTGACACTTCAGGGTTTAAATTTAGGAGATGTTTGATAAATGGAAACTATTATCATACTTACCAATGCACTCCGCCCCCCCCCCCTTTTTTTTGGAGAGTTTTGCTATAGGGCATATGTGCTCACCTGGCATGAGTTTCAAGTAACCGGGTCTGGGACTGGAACTGTGGTTGGCCATGTGAAAGTCCAGCGATGTAACCACTGCACTAGCTGGTGGTGCCCAACCAATGCAATCTTTACCCAGTTTCTGAGGCTCATCTCTCTTTCCATCTAACCCTTCATATACGTCCCGATGAGACAGATCATTTTAAATAATCACTTGGCACGTGACAGCTTCCAGTTCAGTCTTTCACTAGCCTACAAGGTTTTTGTTTTGGTTTTGGTTTTTTAAGGTTTTTGCCATAAGGCAACGGGGGATGGCCACAATCCCTTTTTTATTCTCCTCTTGGGGTTTTGGGCAGGTATGAACCCACCCTGCCCAGAATTATTTTCAAGATGTCTATCTGAGACTTAATCCCTGTCAGTCATGTGAGAGTGCAGCACTCTCACCCTCACACCACCTGCAGGCCCCAGTTTACCAGTATTTATCATCTCTGTCTCAGATTGGGGTCGCAGTTCCAAGGAGCCCAAGATAAACCTGGGCAGCTTCTGCAGCACCAATTTTACTGAAAAAAATGTTTGGAAACAAACAAGTTTATACATTAGAAAAGTAAGTGAGGATATTTACAATAAATGATATTGGCGTGCAATTTAAGGACGAAGTGCTGGCCTTCGGTGACATTTTGAGTTTGCTGTAACTGTTTCCTCTTCGGCCGGGCACACCACACCACACCACACCACAGGAGTAAATCCACTCCTCAGGCACTGAAGCGTCTTCCCTGGAGTCCGTGGGAGGGCAGTGGGCACAGATAAGGCCTAATCCAGCCTCCTCAAGCTGGCCCGGTAGGACGGCGCCTCAGCAGGCCCGCCAAGCCATCCTGGCAACTGGTTCCTTACTGGCAAAGGTGAGACCACTCCGCTTTCTCCTTACCGCTTCTGCTAAGCCGTGCTGAACTTGCGGACAAGGCACTCCAGCTGCCACTTCCAGCCAGCTAATCCCCCTGTGCCTCAGTCTCCTCGCCTGTGTGACAGTAAGGTAGTGGGAGGGTTACGTGAGTTAGTAGGAGCAAAGCTCTCGGAACAGAGCCCGTTATCAGTGTTCTCTGTGGTTTCCTTCCTTCGACGTGAACGCCAGCTCTCCTCCTCCTGCCTAGAAACCGCTCCGGTCTCGGTTGGTTCCTGCAGCCAAGCTCAGTCCACTGGACCGACGTCTTGCACAGCGGTCTGCGGAAGCCGCCACCCACCCCGGGCTCAGCTTAGACGTAAATGATGCGGTGAGCGCCGAAGCGTATCAGCGGGGAAAACGAAGCGCCGCAAGTAGCCATTGTCGGAAGCCGTACCTCGGTGAGAAGTGGGCAGTACCTGTGCCTCCGCCCCGCGCGTCCTCCCCTCCCTATCCCGAGCATCGCTTTGCGGCTTCGTGCGCTGGAGCGGCCCGGCAGGCGGTGCGGTCTGGGAAGACGGGTGACCTCGCAGGAGACCGGTACCTGCTCTCCCTCCCGAAGTCTAGCAACCACCCCTGCCCGAGCGATCTCGGCTGGCCTAACGGGACGGGTCCCGCCCCTGGGGTAAGGTGGGTCAGAGCGAGAGAGGGAGCCTCTGCCGAGTTCTTTGGAGCCCCCGCCCCGAAGTGCGCCACCAGGGCTTTCCACCTGGCGGTCCTCCGGACTCCGTGTCCCCGGCCCGGGCCGCGCAGGGCGGAGCCGGCCTGCTCGGAGCTCGCCCCGCCCCGCCTCGCCGTCAACTGACCGTGTGGCGGCAGGGCGGGGGCCGGGCGAGGGAGAGAAGGGGAGGAGAAAGGAGCGAGGAAAGTGGAGCCTGGCGGGC